>NC_051254.2:40855551-41213228 GCF_015237465.2 Chelonia mydas | reverse complement strand
CACAAGGGACCTTGTGTCATAGTGCACTTAAGGCCCTCGATTCCTGCAACCTGGCCTGTTGCACCCATGCAGAGTTCTCTAGTAAGTCACGGTCTCAAACTAGCCCTTCAGGGACCGTGAAGAACAAACACCCAGCTCTTTCTGCTATTTCCTTCCTCCCACGCGGGCCTTTCCAGGCGTTCTGCCGAGTGAATGATTGCACAGCCGTTAAACAGAGCTCAGAGGGGAGCCTTCTTGTACCAGAGCCCCTTGACCAACTTCGGAGCTTGCTTCTGGAGGGCGGCGCTCCCAGCATCTTGGTGCAGTCAGGGGCGGCCTCTGGGGTGGGAGCCTGGAGACAGAGTGGGGACAGACACACGCCATCTGACTTGGCTGACGGTGGAGCAGAGCAGCCGGCACCAGGGGAGAGGGAAGTTTGATTGCTCCATACCCGGCGGGAGGGGTTATTTGTTAAGACTCAGCCCTAATCGATGTCAGGTGGGGGTATCCAGCGTCAGGGAAGGGGTCCCGGCTTCCAGCCATGCCCCTCGGCCCTGCCACCCGCCCGCCCTCCTGGGCACACTCAACAATCACACAAGGCTTTTATCTAAGCCAGGCAAGCCAGGAGCAGACCCAGGTCAGGATTTCTAGCCGGGGGCTCACACGCTCCCTCCCCCCTGGCATAGCATAGAGCAACACTGCTCTTCCCTCGCCCCGCCTGGCTAGACTCACACAGAGCCTCTGCCCGACGCCAGCGCCATCCCCGGCCCTGCTTGGGTCAGTCCAGCCTGTCCGTGCTCTGCTCTGGTGCTGCGTGTGGTGGGAGCCCCCGGCCGTGGGTCGGGTACGTGGTCTCAGCTCCTGCCAGCAGCAGGTGGAGAGTTGACACGAGTCCCCCGTTGCCAGCACCTGGCTCTCCTCCCTCTCTGCCCTCGCTCCAGGGACGGCTCCTCGCTCGCTCTTTGCTTTCTTTCTGAGTTTCCCAGGCTGCTCCCCCATCTCCCCCCATCTGCTCCTTTGCTCCCCAGGGTCGGAGTTAATTTGGTGTGTTTGATTGGCTCTGCCTCCCAATCCAGGGTGTGTAGGGCAGCAGGGAGGGGGGCCGGGGAAGGGGAAGGAGCTCTCTCCCCAGCTGCATACTGATGCTGGGTGGGATGGGAGCAGGAGGGACGCACTGATTCAGCCTAGGGAGGGGGGCAGTCATTGCAGGGGGCCTTCGCTCCCTCCTCAGCTACTCCAAATTGAGTTTCATTGGCGAGGTCCAACCCAGCGCCCAGCAGTGGGAGGAAGCTGAACCTGTTCCCTCCAGGGCAGCTGTCCCAGCATGTCCTAGACAAGGAGCCCTCTTCCGGGCCACATGCATCGGTGGGCAGTTCTCTCTGAATGCAGGAGCCCCTGAAATTCCCTGCTGCCCCCCAGGTCTCCCTCTGCATTGGGTAAGACCTGGGTCTTCTGCACAATGGCAGGGGTGGGGTGGTGGCGGGGGGGCGTTAAGATTTTTGCTCCCACAGAGGGAAGTGAAGGGAAGTCCAGAGAGGTATTGCATCGGGGTGGGGTCCAGTGCCCACCCTCCTCCAACCCCTCCGTCCCTGTGCTGGGCCCAGGGTGATTCCGTGCAGTGCACCCGAACCAACACTGGACCCAGAGGTAGCCCATGAGGGGGTGCGAAAGCCTAACCAGAATAAAGTGATTGTTACCGTCTGGTGTCTGCTTAGTTATGGGGGGCTGGGAGGACCATCACTGCAGCGGCTGGGGTCCCAGGTTCCCACGGCCTGCAGCATTAGGATCCATGGCTGTAAAGCCGCGAGACTGAGCTTCCACATGGCCACTGCCCATCGCTCAGCAGAAATACCAGATGTGAGTCAGACCGATTTGATTGGAACGTTTCTGACGTCAGAGTCGCCCGATTCTCCGGGGCTGGCTGCCCGCTTGGAGCTTACAGCTGTGCAGCAAACCCGTGAGGACTGGCAGGGCTGGGTTCATTCAGCGCACGCACCACGGTCGGTCACATGTTGCGAAGTACAGGCCCTCGCTTCCTCGACATCATTCGGGTTGTTTGTGTGGAAACCAGGCTCGGTGTTTGTGTGTGTTCCTTTAGCACCCAGAGGACCCCGTTGTGCCGGGCGCTGCACAGACACACAGCGAGCGACAGTCCCTGCCCCGAAGAGCTAACGAACAAGAAGGATTATTATCCCTTACAGACGGATAGTTGAGGCCCAAAGAGAGGCAGTGACTGGCCCACGGTCGCCCAGGGAATCTGTGGCAGAGCTGGGGATTGAATCTGGGTTTCCCACAGGCCAGTCCTGTGCGTTGACCACCAAACCGCCCGTCCCCAGCAGGAGCGAGCCATGTACATGTGTAGACTGACACAGGAGGTGGGTTACTGGCCCCTTTGCCTGCCCTGGCTCTGAGGGACGGCATTCCCCAGCGCTGCAAACAGGTGTGACCGCCCCAGATTGGCTGACACGCCGGGGACTGAACTGGGTACTTCCAGGGCTAAAAGGTATAACCCACCGCTCCTTGAGCTAGAGTCAGGCTTATGGGTCACTACCTCTAATACTCTTCAGTACTCTGCGGCTGGGCTCAGCTGGAGGGGCTGAGCAGCGGGTTACACTGGGTGTCTGGAGAGAAGAACATGCAGGATGTATTTACCCCACTTCTCCTCCCCTCTCTCCCCCCAATGACTTCCAGGTGTCCTTCCTGCTGAGGGTTACACTCCCTTCTTCCCCTGCATCAGTTGGGAGGGCAGCCGTGGTGTTCAGTAAACACTCAGCCAGCACTTGCGGGAGACTGGCTTTATGCAGGTTTCGGAGGGGCAGCCGTGTTAGTCTGTATCAGCAAAAACAGCAAGGAGGCCTTGTGGCACCTTAGAGACTGACACATTTATTTGAGCATAAGCTTTCGTGGGCTAAAACCCACTTCATCAGGTTGCCACAAGGACTCCTCGTTGTTTTGGCTTTATTCAGTGACCATGACCTTCTACGGATCAGCTCTGCACAGTCTGAGAACTGGTTCCACTCAGCTCGTGCCAGGCCCTTTAAAGAGACACTTCCCCACAGCAATGTCTGCAAAGTGACTTTGCCCAGTCACTCTGCTCTCTGTGCAGGGCTCATTCTCCCCCATGTCCACTGTGCTGGGGGACATCTGCAGGCGCCCCATCATAGCAAGGAGCCAGGGGGAGGCTTTTAGGGTACACAGGGAAAGTGATCAGGGTGGGGGTTCCATGTCACTCAAGTCTCGCTCAATGAAAGGGTGATGGGAATATCCCGCTGTGCCCTGGTGCTGTGTTTGCAGCCCGATGAAGTAAACATGGTGAGAGCTGAGTCCTTCTTTAGAACCCAATCTGAGCTGCCCTCTACAAACATGGGCAGCAGATATCTACCTCCACATCCGTGGCTGCCAAGTGGGAATCCCCGGCTATCACATGGCTATCCGAAGACTTGCAGGGTCTAGTCATCTTACCAGAAGCTTGGGTCTTGTAATAAACGGGCTTGGCAGGCAGCCCAGACTTCAGTGTATATACCCAGCTTCTTCTTTAATTCTCCTTCTCCTTCTCATCTCGCTGTCCGGCGCTCCGCTGCGCGGGTGCTGCTGAGTGTGCTCTGTTTTCCAACAGCCTGACACAGCCCCGGGCGTCTCCACCAAAGTAAGAGGCACATTTTATTGCAACAGAGAAAAAGGGAGCGATTCTCTGGTTGTTGCTGCGTGTCCGACCGAGCTGCCATCAGAGGTACGTCAAGGAGCCTGGCTTGCAGCCCACTTCCACTGTACAGCTCTCATACATTGCGTGACTTAGAAAGTATTATAATTAAGATAAGTAGATCCTGAGGAAATGGCTAAACGGAAGCCTGTTCCCAGTGTGGAAACTCATTAGGCTCCCAAGGGGTTGCTGTGAGAGGAAATCTCCCATTTATGAAGTGACAGATTGAGCACGATAAAGAAGCCCAGACCACTGCTTCTGGCAGGATGCCTGATTCTCTGCAGGGCACTTGCTCAGGGCTGATGTACCCAGCTGGGCCCTGGCTTCCCTGTTAAGGCTGGGAGGGGTGAGACTGGCTGCTGCGTGCAGGGAGAGGGAGATTTGGTTGGTAGCTGAAGATTTATTTCTAAATCAGGTGCGAGGTGCAGTGTTTGAAATGGGGGAAGGGGGAATCATCCAAATCCAGCTGCACGGATTATAAAGTTTTTTGCTGTGGAGAGGCATTCTCTCCCTGCACCGTCTCACCTCTGCGACTCACACGCTTTCCAGGCGGCAGTCAGTATTTCACGTCCTAGAGGCCAAGCCCCTTGTAAGTACCCTACCGACTAGATCCCCTCCCCACCACAACACATCGATCCGGCATGTGGGTGGGTGGGTCTCTGTGCGGTGCGTGCCTTCTTATGGCCGGGAGATGAGAGGAGTTGGTTTAGGAAGCAGGCAAGGTGCGCCCCTCTTTCTGTCTGCCTCTTTTCCTGTCCTGCAATAATTGTATCAGGCCAGGAAGTTTGAGAACGAATGTGGCAACTCGTATGGGGTCCTTGGTCAGGGCTTGATCCAAGGTGTGCGATCCAAAAAGCTTCCCTTTCCTTATACTATTACATTGACAAGTGTGGGCAGGTGTTAAGTTAACATGTTCCTGCCACATCATGCAGAGGGCAAATAATCTCGGTCTCATCTCTAGGGATTGTCATTCCCACTGCATACCCCCATCCGCAATCTCACGACCGGTGTTTTTATTCTCCGAGATGCTTTGATCTCAGTCAGAGGAGCGCTCATCTTTTCATCAGTTAACATCTTCCTGTTTTCCCGTATCCTCACCCGTTGTCATTCCCACCCGAGTTTCCAGTTGTCCAGATCATCAGCGATCTCACTCGGGTGTTGGAATCCATTGAACTGTCAATCTATTGCCTTACTTTCACATCCTCTGAGCCTGCTTATGAACTGCATTCTCAATCCATCTCCTTGCAATGACTTCTCCTTTAGGGTGAGAGCCACCCCGGGACAGAGAGCCCCTGAGTGAATCTCTCTTCAAGCTCTGTACAGTGCTGCCCTCTCTAGCAGGAGTCCTGGGGCTTCTCTTTCTTTCCGCCTTTTCCCAGAAGTTGTTACACCCACATACATTTTTGATTCAATAATTAAAATGCAACTAAATGGTTCCTAACTGAATGAGTCAGATGCACAGAGTCAGCAGCTCAGTCTCTTTCGAGAGTGGGGTGGGCGGCAATGTCTGCAGGGTGAATTTTCTCCAATCAGTTTGCTGTCTGGCAGGGCTCCCCTACACCATGTCCCTGATGGTGGAGGTGTCAGCAGGGCCGCACCCCCGATAGTTGGAACATAAGGGAAGGGGTTTAACGTGCATGTGGCCAGGAGATTGAGGGCGATTTTGTCAGTGAAGGTGAGGCAGGAATATACTTTGAGGTCAGGTCATTTGGAAGTCACATAGCACTAATGCCTCGTAACATTTCAAGCCACCGAGGGCATGGCTCGAAGTCCAAAGAGTTGCAGATCTCTGGAGGGTGAGTCATTCGCATAACCAGACATCCCTCAAATCCCACATGAGGCCTTGAATAACCAGACATCCCTCAAATCCCACATAAGGCCTTGAAGTGGGATTTAAGTGTTGCCTAGCCCTTGCCCAGCTTAAATTTCATCCTGAGTGAAGACCCCAGTAGCAGGATTCTGGCACTTGTCTTTCCCTCTTAGCCAAGAGCCCTTTACACTGACACTTTGGATTCAAGAATTAGAATGCAGCGAAATGATTCCTGAGTGAAGGAGTGGCCTGCAGAGCTCCAGCACCTCAGTTCCTTGGCATCTTTTTCTTATTTAGAGGAAGGATCACCTAGTGGTTAGGGCACTAGCTAGGCCTTGGGACCCCCAGCTTCAATCCCCTGCTCCACCACAGACTTCTTGAGTGACCTTGGGCAAGTCACTTAGCCTCTCCGTGGCTCAGTTTCCCCATCTGTACAAGACGGGTAACAGCATTTCCCTCTCTCACAGGGATGTTGGGAGGGTCAGTACTTGTTAAGCACTTGGGATCTATTAATGAAAAGCACTAGATAAGAAATGGGTGTTATGTTGTTAGAGATATATTAATTTTTTTATTAAATATTATTATTATTATTATTATTTATTTCTATGGCTGTAGCACCCAAAGGCCCAAATGAGGGTGCAGGGTGCCCTTTGTGCTGCCCACTGTCAAACAGATTATAGGGTTGAATTGATCCTGCCCCACTGAAGTCCATGGGAGTTTTATAAGGGCTCGTCTACACAGGGAAATTGACAGCAGTAGCTATTCTGGACAGCATGTGGACACTCTCTTCTGGAACAAAAATCACCTTATTCTGGAATAATTAGTGCAAAATCCCAAGTAGAGTAATTCTTCTGGAATAAATTCCTTTTTTTATTCCACAGTACCGTCTGCCCGCGGAGCTGGTCTGAAATAGCGTATTCTGAAATGGTTATTCTGGTCAATTTCCCCATGTAGCCAAGCGCTGAGTGTTGAAAAGCGTAGCTGAGTCACAGAGAAGCTGTTGGCAGTGACTGAGCTGGGAGAGATAGTTTACAGCTGTGATGTAACAAGCACCACAATTATCCATGGTTTGCCTCACAGGAGCTTGGAAGTTTACAGACATAGGAATCTGCTGCCCGGGCTGCTCCGGCAGTAGGAGGCTCAGCTGCATTTGACTGAGTGGCACAATTACACAGCCATCCATGGTGTGTTTAAGTGGGTGTAGTGAGCTCTGAAATACACTGCTGCCTGCTAGGGTCTTTCTCCGGGAGCCAGATCCCTATTAATTTATAGTTCAGCAGCACGTGGTCAGGGATCGGGGCCCCCAAATTCAAGTCTGACTGCCACATCCAAAGAAGGGGTGGGGTTTATTTCCTATTATGTGGTGGTTACAATAACAGAGCCATCATGAAATAGCCACAAGAAGGGGACAAAGAATCCCCAGTGTATTTGTGGGTTATGCTCTGATTTTGGTGACTGTCTGGCTCTTATTCTGCACTCTTCATTTAATTAATGGAAAACTTCTTTATGCTCTAGTTTTCTTTCACTCAAGTGTGCTCTGACATGGACAGAATGGGGAACAGCTTCAGGAAGCCCAGGCACAATGAAGAGCAGGTGGGAGATATGCTACACAATGTTTCCAATCAGGTGCTGACAGAGCAGCCTCCAGGTATATTTGTCTTCTGTTTGCCCTTGTGCTTAAGCAGTTTCCTAGGGAGCCATCTCAGCATAGTTTGGTGACACTGTAACCCACTGGTTCTCGTTCTCCCTTAGTAGCACTAGAGGATAACAACTTACAACTTCTGTAAGCTAATTAAGTTTTTTCCATTAGTTCAATTAAGAGCATTCCAGGCTTTCTAGTACAGTAGGGTCCCTGGTTTAAACCCTGCTAGTGATCCATGCTGGTAGAGTGAGTGTTACATTCTTTACCCCATCACTGGAGGATAACAGCCTACAGTTGCTGCTGTCTTGTGGGTTTAATTCTTTAACCCAAGTAGTCGAAACAGCCACTTTTAGAGCTAAAGGTCCTGGGTTAAAACCCTGCTGTTGGGAGCGGGTGTCACATCCCCCACCCCAGAAGCTGGTCTACTAGAGGATAATAACCTACTACTGCTGCCATCCATTGGAGTTACTTCTTTAGCTCAAGTGGTAGAGGCCAATGTTCTCAGTGTTGTAGGGCACGGGGCTCAATCCCTGCCCCAGACACAGGTCAGGGGGAGTCATTTCAGCCCCTTCCATCCTGCCGCATCAACTTCATTTTAAAATCCGCACAAAAGTGAGGGTGGAGCAAAACCTGCGCTTATTGGGCCAGATCCTGGACCCCCCCTTCTAGCTGCTAGATGGTGCAAACCTACCCAAAGTGGGCAGCTGGGCGTTTAGCTTGTGGAGCTGCTCCTAGTCGTCTGCCCAACAAGGGAGGGGAGGCTGCCAGAGGCAGGAGGGGGTGGGGCTGGAGCACAGTATACTCCGGAGACCCTAGGCCAGTGAAGTGGCCATAGGGACCGCTACTTCCAGCGTAACTTAAAGCTCCTTGGGGGTCAATGCAGTCAGATCCCCAACTGGTGTGAATCGGGCGTCGCTCCCCTGGAGTCAAAGTGTCACGCTCCCACTTTCTAAGAAAAACTGCCTCTTCCCTTCACGCATTTCCCTTCCCCGGTTCTTGTTGAAAGGCCAAGAGACAATGAAATATGCATGACTCGTGTCACAGAAAAAAAGACAAGCCCTCAAAAACTTGCAGATAGGAAATTCTCACAATTTCAGTAGCCACAGGGTCAGCCAGGATGAAAACCAGAAATCTGGTATATCTGTCATCTACCCACTGAGCCAAACAACCCGTGAAGCTTGTCAGTCCTATATATGTGCCAGTTTTCCTCTGTCTCTTCAGCCTTGCGTCTCTTTTCAGCGTGGTCTACCTAATTTTCTAGTTCCTTTTACACGGTTCCATTGCCATAGGGTACAAGTATCTCACAGATGCTTTCTCGCTGAGTGATCTATCTAGGCAGTTTACGTATTGTATGTGGCCTCCTGCTAATGTAGTACCATGGCTCCTTACAATTGTCGCTGTATTGATCCTCACCACCCCGCTGTGAGGTTAGGGAAGTTACACGTGGGGAACTGAGGCCAAGGGAGACAAGGGGCCAGATCCACCTTGGGACTTAGGCGTTGCAAAGCGGAGCGTCGTATCGCCCCACTTTTAGGTGCCTAGAAAAATCACGGGGATCCGCCAAGCCTGGGTTAGGAGCCTCGGCTTCCTGTACAATGCATGGGGGGAGAGGGGCACCTCAGAATGGGACCCACAAAAGGCAGCCTGCTAGACAGGGAGACACCTAAGCTAGCCCATGGAAGATGCTGAGCAGGGGCGTGTCCCCAGTCCCACCCCCTCACGGAGTTCAACATCTAGGCCAGGTTGTCAGGAGGTGCCTCTCTCTGCTAGCGATCCACAGCTGGGGGCCCCTCTCCTGGCGCCAGGTGGCTGGGGTGCCCAAGTCGTTTTTGGTACTCACCTGGGATGTGGGAGACTCCCCTTCAAATCCTCCTCTGGCTGATTTGAACAGGGATCTGCTGCCTATCAGGTGAGGGCCTAACCACGGGGCTAAGGAGTCCCTCTCACATGGTCTCTGACCCATTTAAGGGTTCAATTATTTAAAGATGAACAATGTCACCAAGCGAGACGAGCGTCAGAATATCCCATTGCTCAATGGGTTGGGAACCCACTGGAGAGGTAGCTGAGCCCTGTTCAAATCCCTTTGTGGGGGAACGTGTACCGGGGTCCACTATATACTAGGTGAGTATCTTAACCACTCGGCTAAAGAGAGGTCTTCTTCCGCTAGGTGGCCTCTGAGCACATGTACTGGATCAGGCAAGTTAGGCAGAGGGGCGCTGGTCGTTCCTCTGGTTTTGAATCACTCTGGAATTTAGGCAGGAGTTAGGTGTCTGCGTGCCTAGACCGACAGTGCCCATTCCCATAGGCAGAAACACAGACACTTGCCTAAACTAATACAGCACCTAGGGTATCTGCAGGGGTTTTGTGCATCACAGCGGTACCTAAACCTTGGATTTAGGTGCCTAATCCCAGATTAAGGCAGCTACGTCACTTTGTGGATCCAGACTGAAGTGACTGGGCTAGCCGGACCCTGCGTCTGATCCAGGATGGCTATTTCTATGTTCAAAGGTGCTGATACCCTCCTTGGCCTCAAAGGGAGCCCAGACTGCTGGAAATCAGCTTCTTGTTTAGATGCCTGACTGTGGATACTGGAGTCTGGCTTAAGCATCCAGGTTTGAAAACTTTGGCCTGAAATCAGCAAACAGCATAAGCCATCCTTTCCAAACTCTATCACTCCGGTCACCTTCCTGGCCTGCCATTCTGACCCCGTCATCCTCGCTAGCCACTGCCTCTGTTCCGTAGCCGAGCTCTTAATATCTGTGATGATCCAAAGTTTGATCCCTCATCGTCTCTTCCCGAACGGCACAGGGAATGTAAACAGCTGCTTTAATTTTTCAGCTCAGCCTCTGGCCGGGGCCAAGAACTGGTTTCCATTCGCCATCGGATTCATGGCAGTTCTGAGCATCATCATTTCCCTAGTTGTAGCTTTGGCAGGTGAGTTCTCCACCCCTGGCTCTTTGTTCCGGTTCCCCTGCAGCTCTGTCTCACTCATGATCTCCGGTCTGATTACAGGCACTGGCTCGGCTTCTCTCTGATTATTTCTGGGGCTCCCAACACCTCGGAGTGGCTATTGCCCTGCTTTTCTGCAGGGCTCTCCCTACATCAAACTCCCCCAGGCACTCCCATAGCAGAATGCATGTCACTGGCACATGCCAGGTTCTCAGTTGGCACTAATCGGGGTAGCTTCCTTGACGCTGGGAGGCAGTGTGGCCTAGTAAATAGGGCACTGGACTGGGACACAGGAGACTTGGGTTTTATTCTTGGCTCTGCCACTAGCCAGCTGGTGACCTTGAGCAAGTCACTTCATGCCTGTGTACCGCAGTTTTCCCATTTGTAAAATGGGGATCCTGATCTCCCTTTGTAAAGTGCTTTGAGCTGTGTGAATGAAAAGTGTTTAGAAGAGCGAGATATTATTATTATTCAGTGGCGCTCGGCTGCTTGACTGAGGGGCTGGCCCTTTGTCTATAGAACATGCTCCATTAAGGAATGCAAAAACCTATTACAACACAACCTCCAGGCTGAAAAGTTAAAGAAACAGGTCATAAATAAAGGCATGAGCAGGGCTTAAATTCAGCCTGAGCTCTCCAGAGTGGAGCTCTGATAAATCTTTTCAAAGGCTCGAGCCCCGGTGCCCTCTGTGGGCCTGAAGCCCCGAGCCTCAGGAAATACAGTACGAGAATTTAAACACTGGGCATGAGACAACTGAGCTATGACTCTCATGATCCCATTCTCCTCTGTGGGTCAGACTACATCTCCCATGATAGACCATTGCCAGGGACTCCCATGATGCACTTCCACCCTTCTCCAAAAGGGGGAAAAAGCCATGATGAGATCATGGGAAATGTAGTCCAACCAGGGAGCCTGGCCTATAGAGGAGAATGGGAGCATGAGGCACCTGGACTACAACTCCCATGAGGCACTGTGGTGGCATATTTTTCTTTTTGCTGAGTTTCTCACTATTCCAATTTTCACCAAAAATATCAATGAATTTCCACGGGGGGAATTGCTGACCAATTTAACTAGAGCAGGCTGGTGTAAATCAACATAGCTCTGTTTACATTGCTAGCTTGCATCAGCTGAGGATCTGAAACCAAACCTTTAAGAGAGACCAATCCAATCTCCAGGCAAAATGATGGAGAATCTGCCCCCATCCCATAGGGAGTTACTCTGATGGTCACTCTCCCTGACTGTTAAAAAGTTGCATTTTATTTCCAGCTTGACTGGAAATATCAGCCCATCTCAGGTCATTCTGATGCTCTCATAGCCCCAACTCTGATCAGAAAACCACTTCCCCGGCCCTTTAGCTCCCTCCCTGCTGCTGTCGGGGATTATACCATGGCTGCTTTGCTGGACTGAAAGGGTTAAATTTGGGTTCATTTTGTTCTCCTTTTACTGCTTTCCTAGCAGATGAAGGAAACGTCGAGGTGAGTCGAGTTTTCACAGTTCTCAGCTAGTTGGTACATTACACAGCTTTGCTCAATATAACTGCCCAGGCTCAGACACCTGTAATCTGGCCACTCCACATCAGGGTATAAAGGGAACATGGGACTATCTCCCATCCGTCTCATGCACAAGTCACAAGGCAGTGAAATTCCTGCTGCTTTACCTGTCCAGGCTTCTTGCACCTCTTCTCGGCCAGAGAGTGCAGTCAAGAGGGGCTGGTAGACGAATCCATGCTTAACCTCACAGGCATTAGCCTGCAGGGGTGATGTGATAAATGGTTGGGCTGTGACTAGGCCCTGTGAATCCCCTTTGTTTGGGGTGGAGAATGGTGTGGTTGTGATCTTCCGACAGAGTCTGCTGTGAGCTACAATCCAGAATAACTCCATGCGGTTCCGCGGAGTGACTCTGGATTTACACCAGGATAACAGATCAGAATCTGTCCCAGGCATCATTGACTTTGGTGGGATCACTCTACATTTACATCAGCGTCACTGAGATCAGAATCCACACCTGGATCCACGGACTCCGGTTTTCCCTCCAAGTCACTGAGATCAGAATCCAGTCCTGACGCCATCGGTTAGACCCGCGGTTCCCGAAGCTTCTTTCTTGTATCTTGAGTGACACAGAGTGGTTTATTCTATGAGCTACAGGTGCTGATGCCCTGCTGCTGGGGCAGTACCCCAGGCCCTGATTTCCTATATAAACATAGGTAATAGAATCTGCTTTGGGATCAGTTTGATCTGCAGTATCGATCACTTTCATTTCAAATGCCAACTTTCCTACCTGTAACTCAGAGCAACAAGTGCAGTTTACAAGATGGGCTTGGACTCAGAAGAAGTGGGGTCTGTTCTCAGCTCTGACAGTCTGCTGGGTGACCTTGGGCCAGTCACTTCCCCGCCATGTGACTCAGTTTTCCCATCTGTAAAATGGGAATAATGGCACTGAATTTCTTTATAAGGAGCCTTGAGATCTACAGATGAAGTGCTGGATAAGAGCTAGGATTAGTCCTAGAAACACATGTCTGTATGTGTGTGTGTGGGGGGGGGGGCAATTAAAACAGACAGTGGGGAGGGGAGAATGCCTAACCGCTCTGCTACTTGCTTTCAGTAGTAGCCTCCAAGCATCATTCCTCTCCTCTGGACCTTCCTGCTGCCGCGTGCCCAGATGACTGGATTGGCTACCGAGGGAAATGCTACCTCTTCTCAAAGGCGCAGGGGTCCTGGAACGAAGGCCAGAGCACCTGCTCTTCACTCAGTGCCTCTCTGGCTGTGATTGACACCCAGCAAGACCTGGTAAGGCAGAGATCCGGCTTTGTGGGATGCAGTTAGGCAGATGTGGCAGAGCAGACAATGATGGAATGAGGCCTGTCCTGCTCTGGGGAACCGGTTCTGGGAGCTCAGACAATGAAAGCTGCGGGTTAGATGATTTCCTGGATCACATAACAGTTCTCCCTTTGTCTACTTAGACGGTGAGCTCTTCGGGGTAGGACTATCTCTCCCTGGGTGTCTGTGCAACGCCCAGCAAAACAGGGCCCTGATCTCAGCTGGAACAGGGACTGTCTCTCGCTGTGTGTCTGTGCAGCGCCCGGCACAACGGGGCCCTGATCTCAGCTGGAACAGGGACTGTCTCTCCCTGGGTGTCTGTGCAGCGCCCGGCACAACGGGGCCGTGATCTCTGCTGGGGCAGGGATTGTCTCTCGCTGTGTGTCTGTGCAGCACCTGTCACAACGGGGCCCTGATCTCAGCTGGGGCAGGGACTGTCTCTCGCTGTGTGTCTGTGCAGCACCTGTCACAACGGGGCCCTGATCTCAGCTGGGGCAGGGACTGTCTCTCGCTGTGTGTCCGTGCAGCGCCCGGCACAATGGAGCCCTTGTTGCGGTTCAAATACAAGACAGAACAAGGCATTAAGCAAGCAAGCAGGCTGGTCTGCTGATGGGCTGGTCTGCCTGTCAGCTTTCCACCCTCTCTTTTATTTCTCTCCCTCCTGCGCATTACATTCTCCAACAGATAAAAGGAATACACTGGCTTTGTTTAATATTCTTATTTACCAATTTCTATCTACCGCATACCTTGCTCTCGGGCCTTGAGCCCAGTCCTGGGAGGCTTCCCACGGTTCATGTCATCTGGGCGAGATTCCAAGGTTCATGCCCTTGAGAGGAGCCGTGTGTGCACTGCTCCTACACAACACTCCAGGTGTGCCCTGAATGTTGCCAAGTGCATGAACCCCGTATGAATCCTACAGGGCCCTGATCTCAGCTGGGGCAGGGACTGTCACTGTGTGTCTGTGGCCACACCCAGCGGGACCCCAATATTAGGTCGGGCTACCGCCATACACAAATAATAGATTCACATATTTTATGTTCAGGGTTATTATGAATCAGCTCCTTAAGCGTGCCTGACACATTGATCTGCCCACAGTCCAGATTTGGGTCAGTTCTGATCTCTCCCAGCCAGGAATTCTACAGCTGAGGTCAGGACACTGGTCCCAGTCTGTGTCTGTCCAGCTGTCTTGGAGAGTGGAGCAGCCTCCAGGGTCCCATCCCTTTAAGGGCTTTGTAGGTAAGGCCCGGAGGCCTGATTCCCCATTAGCATCTTGGGGTGGGTGCAGAGTCTCTACTCCAGCTCCACCTTGCAGGGAGATTCTCACGGGGCTGCCCGTACCTGCTTTAAGGGACCCTCGTGCTGCCCAGTGTGGCCTGAGCGTAACTGACAATCAGATCCCAGGAGGACTTTCCTTTTCTCCTTCAGTGAATGACGAGTTTGCTGTCCCCAGTGTGCTGTGAGAGTCATCACGGACATTTCTCCCTTTGTTGTTTTTAAAGGATTTCCTGCAGCAACACAAAGGCTCCCCTGCATGCTGGATCGGCCTCTGGAGGAGGGACCCGGCCCAGCCCTGGAAATGGGCGGATGGTACAGAATTCAACAACCGCCTGTGAGTGCTTTATGCTAACAGCCCGCTCACGGTTGAGTCAGAAGTTAGGGCTCTCGTCTGGTAGAGCTGACAATCTTTCAGGTATTACAAGTGCTACAACCATCCTTTGCTCCAGGGGCGTCTCCTTCATTTTGTGCAGAGGGTCAGATCCCTTCTCTGAGCACAGCCCGTGGGGTACACATTTAGCAATCTCATTCTCTGGACACTTGTAAATCAATTGTGGCACCTTTTGTGGGAAGATATGGCCCCGTGTAACAACACCCTGGCTGGGATTGAGCTGCGGATCTCTGGCTGTAAAACACGAGTCTCTACAGCTCGAGCTAAAGAAGTCTGTTAAAAGGCAGGAGCAGACTTATAAACCTTTCGCTGGGTCCCGCCCCTAGCGAGGGATAAAAACCTGTACTGGGCAAGTCCCATTTCCCCCTGCACTCTGTGCAGTGATTTCACACCAGTGCAAACCGGTTGTAAAATGCTTCCATGCTGATTCAGCCACTTTCCAGTGGTGAAAATGACCATGCAAGGGGCAGGGCCACATAGAATGGGCCTGAAGCCCTTTACGGATCGAGCTGGGTGAAACTTTTGGGCTCAAACCATTTAGGAACACAGCAATGTTTGGCGATTTCCTGTCACGTTCACTAGATTGCTCACTGAAGGGAAAAAAAAAAACCCTAAAAAAAAAAAATCAAAATGTTTTTGTTTCAAACAAATTTTCCTTGCAAAATGTCCTTTAATTTTATTTTTTTTCAAATTCAAAACTTTAAAAAACTAGCTGCCAGCCACATAAAACATTTCAATTTTTGTCAAAACGAAACATTGTTGGACCCAAAGTGAGGTTTTCTTTTATTTTATGAAATTGCTAAAGTACCCCAAAATCTGTTAATTTACCCCGTTTATGGGTCTGAATGGTTCTTGGGCTGATAAATATCCCTAGTGTAGAAAAGGCTTCTGTGACCGTCTCCCATGGGAAAATCTGCTAAGCGTGGATCAGGTGCTCTAACAATGCTTAAGGCTGACATCTTTGAACAGAGGTTCCCTGAGTCCCAGCCTCATGCCTTACCCAGAAGGCCATTCTCTCCAGCACAGCGGCTTAGATTTTCCCAGAATGCACCGTTGCAGGTCAGGCTGCGCTACGGGAGTGTCCATGGAAATGTAGTGACACATGGTCTGTGAACACCATTTAACCAGGTCAGTTATAACCAGCTCTGATGAGAGAACCGTAACTTGGTTGGTTTTTACCGATTAATTGTATTGTGGGAGCCTCATTCATGGAGCAGGACCCCATTGCGCTAGGCGCTGTACAAACCTAGAACAAAGATGGGCCCTGCCCTCGTAGACCAGATCTGCGAGTGCAGCAGTTACACAGAGCGTCCCATGTTTGGATGCTTCCTGCGTGATGCAGCTGATGAGTGACTCTCCCTCCATTGTAGGTTCAAAGTGGAAGGAGACGGACTATATGTATATCTCAACGAACGCCCCAGCAGCTCATTGGGCCATACCAACATGCAATCGATCTGCAGCCAGCCGGACGAACTGGCAAAGAGGAAACAAAATGGGGCCCTGCGAGTTTCACTGGAGTGAAGCAAATCCCCTCTCTTCAGCGGTCACTGCTGCTTCCTATATTACAGACATTGAATAGCTGCTTTAAGTGCCGTACTCAGCTCAACGCAGGGCTCTACCACGGGAGTGGGTGGGCGAGGTTCTGTGGCCCGCAGTGAGCCGGTCAGACTGGATGGTCATGATGGGCCCTTCTGGCCTAAAAGTCTAGGAGTTTAATTAAACCATTGCTCAGAGCCCCCTGCCAAGTTCAGGGCCCGCTGGGAGCTGCACGTACACCGTAAAGAGACGGTCCCCGCCTTAGCCAGCTCCACCCAGATTTTGTACAGGTTTAACTAGGCTGGCAAACGTTGGGCTTTTATTGGTAAAAGTCGATTTCACCGGATATACACACACACATATTCCCACAACTATGAACATTTAAATAGAAAAAAATGCTTAAAAATAAACCTATATTATCAGTCAAAATTGCGACCATTGAATGCTGCCAAGCCTAGCTATAGCTACTGAGCTAACATTGATCCTCCCCTGCTCCTCACCTTGTGGTCTGCTCCCAGCAATGCAAGGGAACAAAGGGACTAGATCAAGGACTCAAATTCCCTTATTTTGCCAGCTGTTGCTCCGCATCAGCTCAGAAGAAGACGGAGGCGTCTGTATATAAAGCCCTTTGAAATTCGTCACCATGGGGCAGGAGCACCCTGCTGGGGCGCTGACGTTCTCATTTGCCTCACACCACGATAGCGTCTTTCTGGCAAATCCACTTGAATTCGGCGCTGCAGGTTTCCGAGTTGATCGAGTTCCCCTTTACCACCCCACAGCTGCCGGAGGCAACAGGGCCCGAGACCGGGAACCTGCAGAGCGAAGGAGAAAGGTAGTGATAGATGGATCAGAGAGATCCTCCTCTCGCAGTGATGGGATGCTGGCCTTGATACCAACCCAGCTGGGCTGGGCCCAGATGCTGATGATAGTGTAACCCATGGCTGAGTGCCTCTCCTGATCTCATGGGATGGCTCCTTAGCTCAGACTGTGGCAGCTCTTGCTTTTAGCTCTGGAGGTCCCCAGTTCAGTCCCCGGGCTGTCAGCCATCACAGCAAAACCTCCCAGGACATGAACTGAGTTAGGGTGTCTTGTACGGGGAGACTTTGGCAAACCAGTAAAATGCCTGAAACCGCTATGGCTTATTGCTACAAGCAGCCAAGTCCGCAGGCTGTAAATTGGCCATTCAGCATTCTCAGTTTGACCAAGGCAGGAGCGGGTGCGGGGAGGGGGGGGGGGGGGGAGTTTTGGGTGCCACAGAAAGGGCAGCTTGACCCCGTGTCCTTCCTGATAAGAATTGTGTTGAAGTGGCTGATCCTGCTCTTCGAAAATGCATGTATGTGCCCCAGGAATGTCTAGTGGGGCCTCAAGGCTGCAAACTCTGGAAAAACCCACACCTGGTTAATCGATAATCAGAAGGAAGCTCTTGCTTGACTATTGAAACTGCTTACTGAACAAGTTTTCTTTAAGGGACATGTCACTCTATTACTAATGTATAAATAAGGGGGAAAAGTTTGAGGTAGTTGGACACTTTTTGGACTCTCCTTCTGGGTACATCTTGCAGTCCCCACCGGGGGATGGAATATTTGGCCACCGGAAGCCTGCCGCTGGGCCACTCGAGAGCCACTCTCAGCTTTGGTAATTATCGAGGGTTGGGAGTATTTTACTAACCTTTTGCGGACGTGTGTAAGTGCTTGAGACTAAGTCAAGTTTAGCTTTAAGTGAAAGCACCCTTGTGTTGTCCGGTTTGTGACAGCCATCGATCGGTCGGACGGCCGTGTCTCCCCTGATTTATTTCCTGACACCACCTCGCACAGAGTAAAAGTTACCAAGAGCTTTGGGTTGAAAGAACCCCGGGTAACAGTCTCGTCTTCCCCTATTCTGATAACCACTCCCCATTATTCAGGCCCCACAAGTCTCCGGGGAGATCCTGGCCCCCCTTGAAGTCACTGGGAGCTTTGCCAGGATCATTCCATCTCTGCTCTCTTCTTGTGGCCGATTCCTCTCTCACTCACTGCCGATTTAACAACACGGACGCCCAGATCCACAAAGGTATTTCGGCTCCTAACTCCCATTGAATTCAATGAAAGTTTGAGCCCCTTGCGTCAATCATTATAAAGCTTCTGTAGCCAATGGAATTTAGTTTATTGCTCATTTCTTGTACGGTTATAATCAACAAGCGGGTTAGGTCGTATATAATCATTGTATGCTCAAAAGAGTTAAGATGTAGGATTATAGAAGAATGATTAGGAGCTGGAAGGGTTAATTTTGTATTCGGTATCTAAGTAACGAGGGGCTGAAACACAAGGCCTGCAGGCTCAGGCCTGCAAGATTTAAGCTTCGCTGATGGAGCTGAGAAATGCCGACATAAGCAAGTGACCGAAGAATAACCCGATGCCCTAAGATTACAGGGAAAGAGGTACCAAGTGGTGGAATTGTGAAAAATCTAGCCGGAAGATTAATTTTAAATCATAAGAATGCTGTAAAGGTGCACCTGTTTCCAACGTGTGCCTTAATCACAGGACACAGGTTGTGTATTAATGCTCATGAGGATAAAGAGAACCTACACGACCTATAGGAATCGGGGTACTGTACCTTTCTAGAGGACATCAGACCAATAAGGAAAAAGAGGGTTGACACTTTTATGGACAGGCACAGACCGTAGGTGTAGACAGAATCACATTATAAAGAGGATGCCCAGAGTGGGAAAATTGAGCTCCCTACGGGAAAACTCCAGCAGGAACCATCCCTCTGTGGATGGGCAAGCCATGCAAGACCCATCAGACCCTAACACTGCTGTTAAGATTGTGAGTATATTTGTAACTTGTGCATATGTCTGTGGAGAATTTCTATGTGCATGGGTATTCATACCCTTAATACAATTTGTAAAAGAAATAGACTTTGTACTTGTGAATGTCTGTGTGGTCACTACCCTTGGTCTTTATTCCTTCCTAGAGACTCTAAATCTGAAGGGAGTGGCAGAGGTGACTTTCGCGCCGTTAAGCTTGAACCTGTAGGGACCACGTCCGAACGCAGAGTAGTGTGACACCACATTACAAAACTCACTTGAAATAAAAATCAAAGGCTAACGGCTCTCTCTTTAGCTAAACACAGAGACGGTGAAGAGGTGACTTGATCACAGTCTCTAAATACCTACATGGGGAACAAATGTTTAATAACGGGCTCTTCAGTGTAGCAGAGAAAGGTCTAACACAACCCAATGGCTGGAAGTTGAAGCGAGACAAATTGAAACTGCAAATAAGGCCTTTTTTTTTTTTTTTAAATAGTGAGGGTAATTAACAACTGGTAGAGTAACCCAAGGTTCATGGTGGATTCTCCATCTTTGACCATTTTTAAATTGAGTGGATGTTTTTCTAAAACATCTGCTCTGGGGTTTATTTGGGGGGCAGTTCTCTGGCCTGTGTTTATATAGCAGGTCAGATTATATGATCACACTGGTCCCTTCTGGCCTTGGAATCTATTAAGATGGGGAAACTGAGGCCCAATGGGGTGCAGAAATTCTTAATCCTCTCCTTGTTTTATTATCAGACCGGGCTGTCTCCCAGACCTGGGACTAGAACCCAGATGGTCTAATCCAAGGCCCTGGAATCAGTAGGAGCCAAAGGAGAAACAAGGCCCTGGTTTATAGCCTAGTTGCAGAGCAGATGGTTGCAATAAGAACATTTGAATCGCAGCGATGTCCAAGTCGTCTGTGAAACCTGAGCCCCTGCTGGGATGCTAGGAGAGATTCCCGTCCAAAAACGCACAGCCCTGCACTTCAGCTCTGTGGAATCTGAGCCCAAATGTGCAAAGCTTCAGAATGAGCAAATCATAGGACTGGAAGGGACCTCAAGAGGTCATCTAGTCCAGTCCCCTGCTTTTATGGCGGAACTAAGTATTATCTAGACCATCCGTGTCCAACCTGTTCTTAAAAACCTCCAGTGACAAAGTTTCCACAACCTCCCTAAGCAATTTATTCCAGGGTCCAACCACCCTGACAGTTAGGAAGTTTTTCCTAATGTCCAACCTAAACGTCCCTTGCTGCAATTTAAGCCCGTTGCTTCTTGTCCTATCCTCAGAGCTTAAGGAGAAGAATTCTTCTCTCTCCTCCTTGTAACAATCTTTTATGTACTTGAAAACAGTTATCGTGTCCCCTCTCTGTCTTCTCTTCTCCAGACTAAACAACCCCAATATTTTCAATCCTCCCTCATAGGTCATGTTTTCTAGACCTTTAACGATGCTCTTCTCTGGATTTTTTCCAATTTGTCCACATCTTTCCTGAAATGTGGCACCCAGAACTGGACACAATACTCCAGCTGAGGGCTAATCAGTGCAGAGTAGAGCGGAAGAATTACTTCTCGTGTCTTGGTTACAACACTCCCGCTAATACATCCCAGGAGGATGTTTGCTTTTTTTTTTGCAACAGTGTTACACTGTTGACTCATATTTAGCTTGTGGTCCACCGTGACCCCCCAGATCCTTCCTAACAAATCTACAAATGCGGAGGAAAAAGTTATCTTAGCCACAGTGAACCTGCAGGCAACACTCACAGTGTTTGATTTAAAGGGGAGCCGTCCACCCAGGTCCAGTTCCTGGTGTGGGACGTGATGTTCAGGCCGATCCAGATGTGGTTTGTGCCTTCTGCGATAGTGTTTATGAAATCCTGGGGAGTGTAAAGCAAGCGACTGGGTGACTCTCACACGGTCTTACACCCCCTGCATATACAGAGACTTCCCCCTCCCCCCGCAAGCCCCATCACACCAGGAGATGTATCAGAGACCCAAAACATGCGAGGAAAATGGATTCTGACCCAATGGGGCCAGCACACTGCATGATACCCTCTCACTGGAGAGCTTCAGTGGTACTGAAGAATAGCCCTGTTTCCCTGAGAGCTGCTGAGTGGTAAAGGAGTCAAAAATTTGTGGCACTACATTGATTCACACCAGCTGGAGAACTGGCCTTGTGCATTTCACTTTACCATCTCCTCTTGGTCCCGGATCACGAGCATCTGTGAATTCCTCGACTCACAGTCCTTCCGGCTCTCGCTCCAGATCCGACTCCTTCTAGAATCCCAGTAGCACTTTCCCCTGTGTGCCCGCCAGTCCTTGGGGCAGAGTTCGCACCCGGCGCCCCCTGGAAGAAGAAACAGAGATGCCCGTGAACTCGCAGAAAGCCAATATTTTTATTTCAAGCCATTCAAAAGCCCTAGCCCGCAATGGGCGCTAGGAGCCAGACTCCCAGCTGGTGTCGGTCAGCATGGAGCACATCAATTTACACCAGCTCAGGATCTGGCCCGAGAGCGATCCTAGTCAAAAATTTCCATCCAATTTTCTCATAGTGGCGGGCGATGGATTTATTTTCCCCTCTTTTCTCATAGCTCAGAGCTCAAAGGATTTCACTCAAACTCCCCCCCGGACCCCCAACACGGTATGATGTAATAAATGCTTGTCACGGACCCAGCAAAGGAAGTGTGACCCTGGACGTTGAGCATCAGAGCATTTGGGGGGGGCTCTAATTACAGTGCTGGGTGCTCTGCAGAGTGAGAGCTACCCCCGTGTGACCACTAGAGGTCACTGCTGCCATTAACACAGGTGAGGACGGGGGGTCTGGGTATGTTGCAGGTCTCTGCTGAATATAGGATTGTTATTGCGTTGGTTTGTTGCATTGCAGTAGCCCGTGCTGGGCACTAAACCAACATGGCACAAGAAGACAGTCCCCACCCCAAAGGGTATTTTTGTTACCTGCATTTCAGTAACACCTAAAGGCCACACTGCCTTTACTTAGGGGAACTGGACTGCTACTCAAGAGATCTTTCCCAGTTCTGCCACTGAGCTGCTGGGTGACCTTGGGCAAGTCACTTCCCCTCTGGTTCCCCTCCTGCCTTTTGTTTAGGTTGCAAACTCTGCCGGGCTGGGACTGTCTCTCCCTGTGTGTCTGTGCAGCGCCTGGCACAAGGGGGACCTGATCTCAGCTGGGGCAGGGACTGTCTCACTGTGTGTCTGTGCAGCGCCCGGCACAACGGGGCCTGATCTCAGCTGGGGCAGGGACTGTCTCTCGCTGGGTGTCTGTGCAGCGCCTGGCACAGCGGGGCACTGATCTTAGCTGGGGCAAGGACTGTCTCTCGCTATGTGTCTGTGCAGCGCCCGGCACAACGGGGCCCTGATCTCAGCTGGGGCAGGGGCGGTCTGGGCCTCCATGTGCTACTCTAATGGACCTAGTGACAGACAGCCTCCATCCCAAAAGCTCAATCTAAATAGAGAAAACATCCAAAGGAAGGATCATTATCCCTATTGTACAGATGGGGAAACTGAGGCCCAGAGTGATGTAGTAATTTGCCCAGGTCTGCTGTGTCCCACTCTGGCATGTGAGCAGTGAGCTTTTCCAGCAGATGTTGAATGTCCATAGTCATTCCACCTCCCACCCGGCTCCCAAGATTCCCCAGGTCAGGTGTTTCCCAGATGCTGAGCCCGGCCTGGAAATCAGTTGAGAGAGAATCTGAGCTGAGGTTACCTGCTGGGCTGCTCCAGGCTGGGTCACACAGACTCTGCTTGAGACGAGACACGAAGGCGGCCTGCTGGATGTCGCATTCTGCCCATCCGTCCTGGAAACCTTCCAAACAGCATCCGTGCAGAGGGAGGTTAGGACACCGCGCATAAGGAAGCTCTAAGGAGCTAGGTCACGTTCCATAGCCCAGAGGGAAGAGAAAAGGGGAGCGAATTTGGGCCCGGTTCCCCATTATCTTGCCCCTTATGGTGTCATTTACTCTAGTGCAGAATGCCACCATCTGCTCTGGTAGCAGATCTAGTCAATATTATCTGTATTTTCTGTGCTTTTTTTTTTTTTTTTTTAAATTTCAATTAGATACCCAAAAAAATCCAGTTTTTCGCTTCTGTTTCCCTTCCTTTTCCCCCTCCTCCGTTTTCCCATTAAAAAGGGCTGATGGAAGGAAAAAAAGGGGAAGGAATGGGGAAAATATTTTCAGATGTTTCGTTAAACTCCAGGAAATTTAAAAAATATTTAGCAAAGGTCTTTATAAAAAAAAAACCCACAAAAACAAAAAAAGCCACAATCTGGTGTCTTTAGTAATATTTTGCACTGGTTTTCCGCCTGGGGTGAAGGGCAGGGAATCAGACCTGTTTCAGAGGGGTAGCCGTGTTAGTCTGTTCCAGCAAAAACGAGGAGTCTTGTGGCATCTTAGAGACTAACAAATGTATTTGGGCATAAGCTTTCGTGGGCTAAGACCCACTTCATCAGATGCATGGAGTCAGACCCATGGAGGTGAGCTGGTCTGGAGAACACGGTGGAAACCGAGCCCCAGTCATGCCCCCACTGGGGAAGATGAACCATAGCTGGTGGGAGAGTCGAATGAAAATTGCCACTCTCATTTACCCTCTTCCTGCACTTACAATAGGCACCGAGGTAATAGGGTTACAGACATAAGAGCTGCCATATTGCGTCAGACCAATAACCCATCCAGCCCAGTACCCTGTCTCTGACAGCGGAGGACAGGTGGGGTCCCAGAGGATGTATGAAAGGTAGAGCTGTGAGTTAAACACCCCCAGGGCCTGGAGGAAGCCAGCGCCTGTGCCAGATACTTACCCCAGACACTCTGAGCAATCACAGCCGACACCAGAAGGACACACACAGCCCCTAAAACCCCCACAGCAACTTTATAACCGTCGAGACCGGGAGAAGAACCTGTAAAAATTCAAACGTGGGGAAACCTTTTCAGTGAAGGATAAAGTAGCCATGGAGGGATTTCCTGCCAAACCTACCAGCCGGATTGTGGTACATCCTAGTGCATTCCCTGCAATTTCCACATCTAGTTTTGTTGGGCTCACCGGCAGGGTTAGTGCGACCATCTCAGTGTAAGATCTTTGGGGTAGGAGCTTGGGGTACACAATTAATAGAAGTAATACAGTACACCTAGAAGGCCTAGCTGAGATCAGGGCCCCTTTGTGCCAGGCGCTGCACAGACACACAGGGAGAGACAGTCCCTGCCCCAGCTGAGATCAGGGCCCTGTTGTGCCAGGCGCTGCACAGACACACAGCGAGAGACAGTCCTTGCCCAAAGGATCACCTAGTATAATTAGACTAGACAGACAAAGGGGAAACAGAGGCACAGAGACTTACCCAACCTCACAAGCAGGGACCTAACCCAGGTCCCCTGGCCTTTACCCTACCCAGTACCCCATGGCACGCCAGAGAGATATACTGTTATTTCAGGCCAGGCCAGCCAACAGTTCTTAACAACTTCCCCCCCCCACCCAATTAGTGTCAACAGAACCAGCAGACAATACAATTAAGCAGCCCACTGTTTATTCCCTCCTTGTCTCCGCAGGTAGGAGTGTAGGTGTGGTCACACTGGACCAGAGCATGGGTCCATCTTGTACAGTCTCCTGTCTCTGATAGGGACCAGTGCCAGAGGCATTCAAAGGTGGTAGAAGAACCCCATATCTACAGCAACCAGTCTGGATGCCGAGAGCTCTGACGCTTACCCCGCTCCCTGACCAGTCTCCTTTACTGATCTCTGTTGCACTGTTTTGAACAGCCGCCACAGTAATTTTGCACATCAAAAGTGCTCTCTGTCAGCAAAACACTCGTTTGTTCCCTCCTGGAGCTGTGGAAGAAATGCTGCAGCCCTGTCAGAAAACGTGGATGAGTTTTTCCACGAGTGTCTATGAAAGGGAACTAAAAAGGGCCAAACTGGAGTTTGAAAAGCAAAGAGCTCACGACGTCAGATCAACAAGATTCTTTAACTAGAGCAGAAGCAGGAACCCTCTGTGCAAGAATAAGTTAGTCTGCTGGAAAACCATGATTTTAAGGGAGCAATTAAGGAGGATAAGGACATTTCTGAGAAGCTAAATATCTTTCTTTGCATCAGTTTTCACTACAAAGGGTGTGGGACAGATTCCTATTCTAGCACTGCTCTTTGCTGGTAATAATGTTGACTTCCGGTCAGAGACTGAGCTACCAGACAAGGAAATTGATGATTTTAAAAATGTCATAAAATCACACAGCTGTGGTTGAGAATGTTACCCCCCCCCCTTTTTTTTTTAAATGGCATTTTTTCTGTTTTGAACCAAAGCTCTCCGTCCAACTCTGCTGACGTACCGAAATCAGGACTGAAAGAAAGATTTTGCAGAACAACCAATAGGCAAAACACATTTTTTGTCTTCACATTTCTGATCACTTTTTTTAAACTGCAGGTGTTTGGAAAAAAAATCAAAATATTTTTGCAAAAAATTCCATGTTTGAAGAGGGGCAAAAAAGGCCATTTTTTCCCCCAAGAAAAACCTGTTTTTGCTGGGGAAGTTTCAACCAGCTTTGCTCGTGCCCTCACTGAAACCTAAAGAGCAGACGCCATTCCTGAGTGGCCAGTGTAGGTTGGTTTATAGAGCAATACCTTGGCTCCCGTGCGGAGATGGCTGGGTTGAGTTTATCCTCTTCATCTGGAGGGTCATGACGACGTAACCGTCTTCATTCTCCATCTTCTGATGCCGGTGTCGGGTTCGGTTTCGAACAGAGGATCGGAGAAGAAGAAGAAGAGACGCCTGTGGATTCCGGCTGGTCTCCACAAGCCTACAGAGGAAGTACTGGCTCCTCCCCAAGAATCAGGTGTGAAACCACAGCACGCAGAGATGCTGGTGTCCGATGGACCCAGCCGTGACAGCAGAGCCAGATGCTGAGGAGGGGGGTGCAGGTGTCACATGGCTGTATTCCCGACCTGGGGGGCCAGATGTTCTTTGGGAATAAGGCAGCGTAGCTACAGCCCATTGACCCCTGCAGGGGATCTGGGCCCATTGACGCCAATTGAGTGACTGCCGATTGACACCAGCTTGAGATCGGCCCCATTGACGCAAGTAGAGTTATGGGCGATTTGTACCAGGTGGGGAATCGGGTTCAGAGCAGTTTGTGGGGAGGAGATGTCGATAAGAACTAGCTGATAAGAACCTACGAACTGGCTCAGCCCCATGGTCCCGCTACCCCAGTATCCCGTCTCTGACAGTGGCCAATGTCAGATGCTTCAGAGGGAATGAACAGAGCAGGGCAATTTATCGAGCGAGCCATCTCCTGTCATCCTGTCCCTGCTTCCGGCAGTCAGAGGCTAGGGACACCCAGACCGTGGGGTTGCATCCTTGACTGTCTTGGCTAATAGCCATTGATGGACCCAGAAGTGAGAGTGGGCCGGTGCGGCACTCCGGTTTTGCTCCCCCGTCAGCAGCACTGTCAGACCCTACAGGCAGAGTGCCGACGGGGGGGAGAAAAAGGGGCAGCTGCCCCAGACCCCAGCTTTGGGGGCCCCCCTGGAGCCCAGGGGGCTAGTGCAGGACCTGCTTCCAGCTGGGAGCAGGGGCCGAGCCCCCTCCTGCACTGTCTAGCGGCGGTGGGAAGAGGAGCAACCCAGCCCCAGCCCGCTCCACTCCCCCAGGTCACAGCCGCCTCCCGCCCCCGGCACTCACCGGGCGGTGGCAGGAAGTGGAACGTCATCGCAGCTGGGAGCCGGCAGAGTGGAGGGGGTTGGGGCTCACTTCTCATCTGCGGTAAGGATGCTGGGCCCAGTGCAGGGTGTAGCGGTAAGTTGTGGTGGCTACTGTCACTCCTGGCTGGACCGATCCTCCAGAGACTGATCTAATTCATTTTGAACCCTGTTACGCTTCCGGCCCCCTCCACCTCCCCTGGCAATGACTTGCACAGGTTGACTGTGCATGGTGGGAAGAAATACTCCCTTTTGTTTGTTTGTTTTCCACTGAATGCATCCGATGAAGTGAGCTGTAGCTCACAAAAGCTTATGCTCAAATAAATTGGATAGTCTCTAAGGTGCCACAAGTCCTCCTGTTCTTTTTGCAAATACAGACTAACACGGCAGCTACTCTGATCCCTTTTGTTTGTTTGAAACCTGCTGCCTATTCCCGTCACCAGGTGACCCCTGGTTCTTGTGTTACGTGAAGGGGTAAGTAATGCTTCCTCAGTCCCTTCTCCGCACCAGTCATGATTCTAGAGACCTCTATCAGCTCCCCCCTCGGTCATCTTTTTTCCCCCCAAACTGAACAGCCCCAGGGTTTTTACCTTCTGCTCACAAGGCAGGTGTTTCACACTCCTCATCAGTTTGATCGTATCTGCATTACCCCCCACGGCTGCCAACCACACTGAGAACATCACACAGCACCTGCGATGAAGCCAGCTTCCTGCGGGTCAGCCTTTGCTGATGTGTGGGAAGCCATTTTCCATCTGCTCACCTTCGAGCCAGCGCTGACTGGCCGGCCTTCTCCTGCTGGATAACTTTGGGTGCAGCCCACCCTTCCTGTGTAAACAACAACCCGTGGGAGAGAACACCACAGCGGCTTCCTGCCTGGAGTGGGACCCAGCTCATCTGTCTGCAGTGGGGTTTGCTCCCTTGCCTGGGGGGGCTCGAACACTTGGATCCCCAGAGAGATGTGCCAATGTCAGCAGACCATCCGGCCATGCACAGAAGCCGGATACCCCGTTCCACCAGGCCCAGGGCTGTCTGTCTCTCCTCTCCCCACCAGCTTCCTGGCAGCCCAGCTCCCCCGGGCAGGGGTGTAATAGAAACACACGACCGATCTGGGGCCATCTCTATCCCCAATGTGACCCCACTGAGGACAACAGCGTGGTGCAAAGGATTAACGCGTCAACTGAGCTAATTAATTGGTTGATAGAGGTATGCCAGGGGTTATTTGAATCCCTGCAGTGTGACAAGTTTGATGCGAATTTCCTAGCCTCTGGGGACTGCACTGGGGCAGAAGAGGTAGAAAAAGGCTAATGAAGGCCCGCTCAGTCCAAACTGAGACAGCCGGAGGGAGATGATTAAAAAGAAGAGCCTTGCTCACCTGCAGGCAGAGAGAGCAGATCTGAGGCTGAACTCGATCTCCCAGAGAAGAGATTAAGTTTCTGTTGCTTCTTGCTGGCTTTAGGCATGGAGTGCCCCACGACCGCATGGGAGGGTGGGTGGAGAAGCCCAGGGACTCACAAGGGGTAAGGACGTGGTAAGGACGCTGGTAAGGACGTGCTATAACACAAACCGAATTTGGGCCTGGCGTGAGCGAGTGAGACTCTCTATGGCAAGCATGCCAGGGAAGCATGCTCATGCTAGGACAGCCTTGAGCTTCTAGCGCTGGGGATGTGGGTGTGAATTAAATTTAAGTCACTTTACACCCCTGTTGGTAGGAATTGCTTTACCATAGCAGCCAGAGAAGACTGGGCTTCACCCTCACATAACTGACTAAAAGCGTGTAATACTGACACCAAGGGGCCAGCAGACATTTGATCGCACTCTGCTGAAGAGCCATGAAAGTTCTTGGGCTCTAAGACACTGGCCCAGCAAGGCTAGTCCAATATTCTCTGGAATATTGGACAAGCCTTGCTGGGCCAGTGTCTATCGCCAAATAAAATAAAGGGGGCAGACCGAACATAGGGGAGAGGTTTGCTTTGGAGACCCCAGAGACCTAGAGCCAATACACACTCCACAGAGTGTTGGAGCTTCCTAAGAAGGCAGGAAGGTTCACGGTAGGTTAAAAAAATATTCAGACAGTTATGGCTTTATTATTGCGTGTATTACATTTCATTGAGTATTCAGCAGAGATCAGTGCCCCCCTTGTGCAAAGATAAATGAGACACTCCCTCTATTGTATAGCTTATCGACGAAATAAAAATCCTGTCACAGACAGGAGGGACAGGCACAGAGATAAATACAATAGTAAAAACAGATTTCAAAAAACAAACAAACAATCACATTTACTTATGATCAAGGCTACAATTTTGGCACAGGTATTTTTATGTCAACTCCTGGACAGGACATGGGCAATAAATAATAAATGATGGATGCCCAAACCCTGCTGCCCGGGGTTGAATTATTGCATTTTCAAGAAGTTGTGGAGGGCTCATTTAAAAAAAAATGAATCACAGCATCTGTAAGATCCATGACAGATTCGTAGCCTTACTTATAATTATTAATATTACAATACAGTTCCAGTCAGGCCCCATAGCGATGGGATGGACACACACACACACACACACACACACACACACACACACACACACATACACACAGTCCCTGCCCCAAAGTGCTTACAATCTACATGGAGGAGTATCTCATTTTAAAGATAGGAAACTAAGGCACAGGACGGTGGAATGCCCGATTTTCAGAGTAGCTCAATTCCCAGTTAGGCAGCTGCATGAGCCTTCGGATTAAACACCCCACTCACCGTCTGAGCTCTTGAATATTCGGCCCTGAGTGACTCACCCACAGACAGGGAGTTGGTGGAAGACCCGGGTCTCCCAAGTCCCAGCCCAGAGCCTTAAGTGCAAGGGCAGCCCTGGCCCCACATGGGAAGAAGACACATCCAGGATAGTGCAACGATCGTAGCTGTGTAACGCACACAGGAGGCACCCGCCCCTCGGCCATTCAACGCTATTAAAGTGCTGGCTCTCGGCTGCGTTGGGGCAGCCGGCTCAGGTCCCGGGGCTGTACCACCTCTCCATTCAGTGGGATCTCCTCACCAGCCTCTCCGTCTCGGGTTCCAGCCTCGGGCAGATGCGAGACACAGGCTGGCATGCAAACGGGCGAGTCCGCTGAGTCCAAGATCCCTTCCTCTTTGCAACCACGACGGGTTTCCGGTCCTTCTCGCCCACGTTTCCAGCAGACATAAAGTGCAGCAGCAACAAACAAAGCAGCAACGAACCCCAGCGATACCCACACGCCACAGCGGCCCCTTGGCTCTGGAAAGAAAACCAAAGATAAGAGTCAGTTTAGACACCGCTGGACTAAGAGAAGACAGGTGTCCCAGTGGTTAGAGCCCTCGCCTAGGTCTTGGGTAGACCAGGGTTCAATTCCCTGCTCTACCTTTGAGTCCTTCTCTGGGCCTCAGTTCCCCCTCTCCAGTGTGGATAACAGCATTGCCCTCTCACAGGGGTGTTGTGAGGCTGAATCCAAGGTGCTCAGATACTAACATGACGGGGTCCAGATAAATATTTTAGAACAAGCCTTACTGATAAGAAGCTGGCCTCTGCCATAAAGATCTGTTTGCACAGCACCTAACACTCTGGGGTCCTGGCTATTAACCCAAGGCAAATAATACATTAGAGTCACTCAGACTAGAGCAAAGGTAACCCCATGTTGCTGCTTCTCATGATGTTTGGTGCGTTCCTTAAAGCCCCAGCTCCTGGAGTCCTGTGATTAGAGGAGACTCCCCGCTTTCATTTGGGTCTTCTCAGGGAAGGTTTCCAGCCCTTGGGGCTGTGGGGAGAGTTTGAAAACACAGTCCCTAGAGGTAGGTGCAAAAAGGGGGACGGAGACTGAGCATTGCAATCCCCTGCCACCCCAGAGCATGGCACCCTGGCTCCCTATACAATTCAAGGGGCCCCTAAAATTGGGATTCACAGAAGCCAGCGTGCGAGGCAGGGGGCTGCCTAAGGTAGCCAGTAGTAAATGCCGAGGAGAATGCAGTGAATAGCCGCCTCCCTCCACTTGCAATTCACAGCCAGGCGCCCTGTCCTGGAGTTAAATGCCTAAGCAGGGTCAGTCCATTTTTGAGAAGAAACAAGATGGCAGCGGTTAGAGCATTTGCCCAGGATGTGGGAGACCAAGGTTCAAACCCACGGAGAGAAGCAGAGACTTGAACCCAAGTCTCCCACCTCTCTGGAATGAGCTGTACCCACTGACCGCCAGGAGGGACTGAGGGACCCCCCCAACGTTGTTCCACTGGGGATAAATAATTAGCTGGAGAGCCCCAAGAAATTCGCAAATACAAGACACCATGGTAAAAAAAACAAAAAACAATCACAAAAACCCACCTCCCCGATGGCAGTGCCCATCTCACGGAGCTGGGCCTGACTCTCCACTCCTGTGTCGTGACCTGGCGCATGGGGTCACATCACCGCTCAGGTATGAGGGTAGCCGGGCCAAACCGGGCTGGGGTGGGGGTGGGATTGGCCCTATAGGACAGGATTCACTCTCCAAAGGCAGATTCACTCTCCAAACCTTCCCTTGCCCAGCCTGGCCTGGCCAGGCCCAGGGCTTCCCCATCTCCCCCAGGGGACCTGACCCCCCCATACCACCAAGTGGATAAAACAAAACCTCACACAATTCCCTCCAAAGACAATATTATTTAAAAAAAAAATTCACAGGGCTCTAAATTATCCGACAGCCCCCAGCTGCGGGTGATCGCTGGGATCGACACACAAACACCCCGAGTTCGGGGTAAAAACTGCTCAGGCACTGACCCTGTTCTGCTGGGAAATGTTCCTGTAAAGAGATTCAGGTCATTAATACTTACCCCCCTCCAGAGAGCCATTGGAAAGCATCCCTCGTCTACTTCCCTCTCCAGTCCGATTGGCAGTCCCCTCTCTGACAGCGGGAGTCTCCGATATAAGTGGTGGGAACAAGACAGGACCTGTAGGCAAACAGGAGGGCACAGATGTCAAGGCAAGGAGGCACCATTAGGTCAGCTGATCTGATCTCCTGTATAACCCGGGCCAGAGGACCTCACCCAGGGGTTCCTGCGTCCAGCCCATATCTGGTGGTGGCCTAGAGCTTTTTTCCCCTGAAAGTCATCCAGTCTTGATTTAAAGACTTCACAGCGATGGGAGGCTGAGATACACAGCACCTTGCAGGAAGGAGTAATGCAATATCTAGGCTCTGATCCAGCCCTTCTGCCCATCCCCGTAGTATCGTGCACCTCACAGTCCCTTTAAAGTATTTATCCTCCCAACATTCCCCACCATGGTGCAGGAAGCACCGTTATCCCCTGTACCAGGGCGGTTTGCTCCTGGGCTGGAGAGCTTAGGGCCAAGCCCGCCCTGATCACAGGAGTCATCCCAGCCGAAGGGAATCCGGAGATTCCAAAATAAAGGGCAGTGCGGGGGGCGGGGGGGGTTGAAAGAAAGTTGAGCCTGACAGCAAGCTAGGGAAGGCCAGGAATCAGGAGATGTATTGAGCTGAAATGGATACAATACTTGGTGTGTTTTGGGACCGTTGAATTCTGCGTTTGGACAAACTCCGTTGCCAGCCTGGAGAAAAGCGGTTCAACAATTTTGGGTGGACAAAGTGATTGGAACCTGTGTGAGTTCTTAAAGGGGCCCGATGAAGGGGAAACAGAGGCAGATTGGTGGCCACGATACTATATCCCCTGACAGAGGCGCGCACACACAGATTTCGTGCCAGATTTGTAAAGGTATTTAGGCGTTGCTGTGCACAGGGTCACAACGCCTAACAGAGTTAGGAGCCTATATCTCTTTTCACAAGGGATTTAGGCACTTAGGAGAAAAGATCCCATTGATAGACAGAATTTCAGCTCCCATGTGCCGAAATGCCTTTTGAAAGAGTTAGGCTCCTAAATCAATCAGTTAGGGGCTGCGACACTGTGCATAGCAACGCCCAAGACCTTTACAAATCTGGGGCTAAGTGACTTGGCCAAGGTCACACAGACAGTCTGTGGCAGAGCTGGCATTGACCCAGTGTCTCCCGAGGCCTGAGCCGGCAGACCAAGCACAAGGCCCTCCTTCCTCCCTAAACATGGGAGAAGAAACAGACGCCCAAAGGGAGTCATAAACAACACTGAGCATGTAGAAAAGGAGGACTTGTGGCACCTTAGAGACTAACACATTTATTTGAGCATAAGCTTTTGTGAGCTACAGCTCACTGCATCGGATGCGAATACAGACAAACACGGCTGCTACTCTGAAAACTGAGCATGTATTCAGCATTTCTCATCCATAGACGTCCAAGTGCTTTACAGAGGTGGTCAGTGTCATCCCCACCATTTTACAGACGGCGAAACGGAGGGACAAAAGGAGCGGGGGGGCAGCAACATGCCCAAGGTCACCCAGCAAATCAGGGGCAGAGTTCTGAATGAAAGCCAGATCTTTGAAGTCCCAATCCAGCCTTACCCACTTGACCCATCTGCCTCCAAGAAAGCAATCCCAACCGTCGACAAGGATCTCAGGGACAGCGAGGCCAGAAGAACCATGCCGCTCTGAACGACATCCCTGGGAATTATACACCACTTCCGCACATCGGACGGAGGGGGGAGAGGCTGTGCGCGTGAGACTGAACTGGAATTGGTCATAAACCTCAAGGCAAGGCACCTGGGAAACTTACCAGGCACCGTCAGGTTGATACGCGCCATGCAGATTTCATGCAGGTCACTGACAACTCGGTATTCTCCGGCCATCCATTCACTTGCGTTCTTCACAGAAACGAGGAGCCAGCCTGAGAGAGCAATCCGTCCCTGGTACGTGCGGCTGTAGTAATTCCACTTTCCTTTACTAGTGAACACCAGGATGGGGTCACAAGCAGTGTCGGAGGCCGTGATGGTGGTTGGCATCTTACACAAACGAGATGCCTTCTTGGGCAGGTTAATTTCAACAAGCCCAGAGGAGCCTTCGGGCACAGACAGGTTATAGCGGGGACAAGCTCCAGACCCTAGAAGGAAAAAGGTGTGTGAGCGACAAGTGGATTCTACGCTGCTCTTGTGGAAGACAATGATTTCCTCTGGAGAGGAAGCGGGCATGCTGCAGGTCTGGGGCCCAGGAGCAGAGCTAAAGCTGGCTGCAGACGGGGTAGCTCAGGGCGTGGATGGCAGAAGGCTGCAGGTCAGGACTATGGGGCACTGGCAGAGCTGTGGGCAAGGGGAGCGGAACCTTCCCAGAAGTGGGGGGGCCCCCACAGGCCCCCATCCCCTCTGCAGCCCTGCCCCCACCCCCTTTTATCCCTGAGGCCCCCACCCCTGGCCAAGCTGGAGTGGGGCTGGAGAGCCCAGGCCCCTCCACCTGCCTGCCGTGGGCCCCCCAAGAGCAGCCCCTGGCCCGTGTATCCACCCCCCAGACCCTCTGCCCAAGGCGGTGGAGGGTCCACGGCTCCCCCCAGTTGCCTGCGTGATTGTTACCCCCACCTGGCTCCAGCTGGGGGGCAGGGCCTTGGAGCCACACTCAGCCCTGGTAAGAGCCATGCAGGCACCTGCAGGGAGCCAGATGCTCCACCTGCCCTGGGCCGGGGGGGGTGGGTCCAGCGGGCGGGGACTGTTCTCAGGGCCCCCCCACCCCAGGAAGGTGGAGGGTCCACAGCTCCTCACAGCTGCCCAGGCTCCCGGGTCAGGCTCCAGCTGCCAGGAGGGCTGGGGGAAGCGGGGCCTCAGGGGGAAGAGGAAAGGCAGGCTTCCCTGGCTGGGGGGCAGGGGGAAGACAGCTCTGGGCTGGAATAGTTGTGGACATCAACAGAGCTCGGGGGGGGGGGGGGGGGGGGGGGAGAGAAGACCAGGGCTGAAGGAAGAAGTGGGGACTGAAGGTCAGGACAGAGGAGCATCCGCAGAGCAGGAGGGTGGGAAGCCGGGGGCTGGAATAGCAGAGGGAACATGGGTCAGGGTTAAGGTGAATTGGCAGAGTTAGGTGGGGGTGATCCCAGTGGGGCCTGGGATCGAGGGGCACTGGTGGATGTAGGAGGGAAGCCCAGGGCTAGAAGAACTATAGGGCACCAGCAGAGCGGTGTATACCGAACCCAGGACTGCAAATTGCAATATTGGGGTACGGGATGGGTGCAATATGCTCCACGGAAAGGGAGACCAACCTTCCCCCACCCCCCAGCCAACACTTCAAAGATCCCCAATGCAACTCAACTCGGGGGGGGGGATCTAGATTTAAGTGTCCAGATTTGGGGAGGGGAGGGGGGGAAGAGAGCAAGAGGTGAGGGTAAATATGGTTTAGAGCCACCTGCACACCTTGCCCCTGCAAACACACATACCCATCTCCTGCCCTTGGCCAATAAAATCAGTCAGTGCCTCAGATCCCTCACACACACACACACACATATACACACATACTTTTACCGTGACTCACCCTGCTACCATCTGCAAGAGGCCAGTCCAGCCTACCAATGAAGATCATTTCTTGTAGTTTCCCACCCCCACCATCCACTCACTTGTACAGACCCAGCTCCTTATTTTCCAGCCCCGCCTTCTCCCCATGGCAATGGGGGGAAAGACACAATCCTCCAGACCTCCAACTCCCTGTTACCTCCCAGCCCCATACTTGCTACCTCCCCCCCTACCAGCAAGGAGACACCCTCCTCCCTATCTACTCCCTAGCTGCTACCCTGCAGCAGGAGGATGGACCACCCCCCTCCCTGCTACCTGCTACCCCCATCCCCAGCAGGAGGAGAATTCCACCCTCACCCCCCTATTCTGCCGCTCTCTGATATAAGGATCCCCCACCATATCCCCTCTGAACCCAGCACAGCTGTATTCCGTCCCCCCATTACCCATCTCCCCTGCCCACCTGCCACCTGCCCAGTCCCTGGAGTCAGCCAGAGGGACCCCAGAAAGATCAGGGTCTTTAGTCTCCACATTGGCCCGAGTAGCAGCTGTTGTCCCCTTCCGCACACACAGCGACAATGGTTGAAATTTTCTTGGAGGCTCGTATTTCCCGGGACTTGCGCAGACACCGTCATGAGCTGGGACAGGGATTGGTTCCCCTTTGCGCCAGCCCCTGCCCCAGCTCACATCCGCTCTCCCTCCCTGGGCCTGAGCGGGAAGCCGCCACCTGCTTCCCAGCCTTCTCTGGCTTCCTGCGCGAACAGCTGAGTCGCAGGAAGCCGGGGCGGCGCCTTCAGGGGAGGATGGGGTGCTCTGCACCCACCAAATTTTCCCCTTGGGTGCTCCAGGGGTGGAGCACCCCTGGGAGTTGGCGCCTAAGGCGCTACTTTTGGCCGATTAAATTTCGAAGCCCTTTTAGAACCGGTTCTCCCTCCCGGAACAACCGGTTCTCAAAGGGCTTCTAAATTTAACAACCGGTTCTAGCGAACTAGTGCGAACGGGCTCCAGCTCACCACTGGTTGTGCCCCCAGCAGACCACCCCACTAAACTAAACACCGATCTGACTGTACTCTGTGGGTACACACTACACGGGTTTGCAGGATCCCACCCACGCTGGGACAGCATTTTTCTGACCAAGATGATTTGCCAAGTCACCTGTGTCTCCTCCTCCTCCTGTCCTAACCCACTCCACACCCAGAGCCAGGGACAGAACCCAGGAGTCCCGATTCCCAGTGCCCCCTGCAGCTCTCACCACTAGGCACCACTATTTTCCAAGAGCAGAGGTTTTCTGTTCTAGTTCCAGTCCTTATTAGGAAGCTGCTTTGCTGGCCAGCAGGGAAGCACCCGTGCAAGCTGCGGAGGGGGGGAGGCTGAATGAGAAATCCTGCGTTTAGAGATCGCCTTTCACAGAGGCTCAGAGGCCAGGGCAAAGCCTGGGAGTGAGAGATGCATGGTCCAGGGCTGCTCCTGGAAAGATGGAAGGTTTTAGGCAGCACCCCCACCCCTGGAAGCTCTGACCCTCACTTCCCTCCTCGCCCTGAACACGGAGCAGCCATTCTAAGTGGGGCGGGGGGGGGGGGGCGCACTCAAGGCACTGCTACAAAGGAAGTTCACAGCTTACCGGCTGGCCGGCCCCCTTTCTGTGCAGTATCCCCTGCAGATGAGCCATCTCCCCCTCTCCAGGCACGAACAGCCAGGCGTGCTCTGCAAACCCCCTATTCCAAGCCAGGCAAATACAGCACCTAGGCGGGATTTAGCCCTGCCTGGCTGGAAGCCTGGTGATTGGCTGTCATTAGCATACTGTCTCCTGATTGGACACAGGGTAGGGCGGGCGTATCCAGCGGCAGAGGGGAGCGTGTAGCAAATGAGCGCTGATCTGCATAACGCGCGGGAACCTGCAGGGCTGGGGGGTCGCCCCAGCTGGTCTCCTGTGCATTGAGCCAGCTGCTCTGGGTTCCCTCCCAAGCAGAGGTTGGTGTCAAGTGGCCCTCGCTCTGTTGGAGTCAATGAGTCAGATCCCCCCTCGGTGAAACCACTACTCTAACCCTTAGGCGACGCTCCCCTCTCAAAGCCAAGACTGGAGCAGCCGCTTATTGCTCCCCTGCATGCTGCTGTCTAGGAAAAATAGCTTGTGTAAAACCCGCTGCCAACGGGCCTTAGCGGGGTTGTCTGCTCGGTGTCCCCATCCGGTATCCTCATTTTGAACCTCTGACCTTCACTCTGATCCCTAAAAAGAACAGGAGGACTTGTGGCACCTTAGAGACTAACCAATTTATTTGAGCATAAGCTTTCGTGAGCTACAGCTCACTTCATCGGATGCATCTCTGATCCCTGTTTTTCATTAGTTGTCCCCCGGTACTCAGTTGGTCCCTGGGTCCAGTGGTCCCTCCCGCTGGGCTGGGGGAGGGGCCTTTAGCAGTGGGTGGGCTTGAGCCTGCCCACTTCCCGCATTTTTTCATGGTCTGTGTGTATATAAATCTCCTCACTGTATTTTCCACTTTATGCATCCGATGAAGGGAGCAGCAGCTCACGAAAGCTTATGCTCAAATAAATTGATTAGTCTCTAAGGTGCCACAAGTCCTCCTGTTTTTTTTGCGAATACAGACTAACACGGCTTCTACTCTGAAACCTCCATCGTGGCCATCTAGTCTGTCCACCTGAATGGCACAGGCCAGAGAACTGCCCCCAAATAATTCCCAGAGCAGATCTGCCCTGCTCACATTTCCCGGCCACTGGGCACAAGGGAGGGACACGGAATTCAGCCTCTTCACCAGCTGTGATAAATAAAAAAACAAGCAGCCACATGGGGCCCAGCTTTGCCCACTAGGGGGATCAGCCCTGGGTCCTGGTCTCTTCTGCTTCTCGCCTTACAGTGAAGGGAGGTGCTTTGGGGTTATTTTAATTTGCAAGCTAGTTTCACATGAGGCAGGGCAGGTATGGGGGCAAGTGGGAACACAGAACAATATTTGCAAACCGCATCTATTCAAAGTATAACATGAGATAGCAGGAGACCCTGAGCCAAAATGCCCAAGTCAGTTTAGTAGGGCTCATACAGTTGGGACTGAATGCAGAATTTGGAGCATTGTCGTTAAGGGATAAATTGGGAGGTTAGAAAGCTAGCGGGGTGTCAGATGGCAGGAGAACATAGAGCTGGGAGGAAAAGGATAAAGCAATAGGTGCATTCAGAAAGAGAAGCAAGGTTGTTATCATGCTGACTGCATTGCTGTGTGTCTGTGCTGCCCTGGACCCCAATAATCCCTCCCTCTAGTCTAGGCTATGTAAATTCGTATACCACAGCCCATGGGATTACTGGTGCTTGCCTAGAGCAGTGGTTCTCAACCAGGGGTACATGTATGTACCCTGGGGGTACGCAGAGGTCTTCCAGGGGGCACATAACTCATCTAGACCTTTGCCTAGTTTTATAACAGGCTACAGAAAAAGCACGAGCACAAACTAAAATTTCAGACAGAGGATGACTTCTTTACATTGCTCTATAGACTACACACGGACAGGTAAGTACAATATTTATATTCCGATTGATTTATAATTATATGATGCAAATGAGAAAGGAAGCAAATTTTCAGTAACAATGGCTGTGAGACTTTTGTATTGTTATGTCTGATTTCATAAGCGAGTCATTTTTAAGTGAGGTGAAACTCGGGAGGGATGCCAGACAAATCAGCCTCCTGAAAGAGGTACAGTTGTCTGGGGAGGCTGAGAGCCGCTGGTCCAGAGGCCAGTAAGTATTCGTCTACACAGCAAAGGAAAACCCATGGCTGGTCCATGCCAGCTGACTCAGGCTTTCGTGGCTGTTTCATTTTTGTGTAGACTTCTGGGCTCTGGCTCTGGGACCCTCCCACCCGGTCGGGTCCCAGAGTCTGAACTCCGGGCTTAGCCCAGATGTCTACACAGCAATGAAACAGCCCTGCAAGCCCAAGTCAGGTGACACGGGCCAGCCACAGGTGTCTAGTTGCTGTGTAGACATGCCCTGAGTTTCATGCAGGCACTACGCTGGTTCTGGCACCACATGGCCTGTTTGTCTGAATGTTTATCCTGTGCTGATCCTACCACCCTCCTGAGTCATCTCCACTGAGTCAGCCCTGTGATTTATCAGGGGACGGAACAGCCAGTCACAGAAAAACGTGAGTCACCCATATATGACGGTGCAGAATTTGAGCAGTGGTGTAGCCGTGTCAGTCCAAGGATATTCACAGTGGGTGAGATATCTTTTACTGGATCAGCTTCTGCTGGGGAGAGAAACAAGCTTTCGAGCCTGTCTATTCCAAGTTCTGCTGCTGGGTGAGTGGGGGGAGAGGGGGTAAATTGCTTTCCCCTCCTCTGTGCCTCAGTTTCCCCATCTGTGAAATGGCACTAATGATTTTTGTAAAGTGCTAGATGATCTGCTTTATGAAAAGCGCAAGATACAAGCTAGGTATTATTATTATTATTATTATTATTATTATTATTAAAGATTGTGAGGTGTTCAGATAATCTGATAAGGGGAACCCTATGGCTAGAGCCCTACTAATCTGGGGGGAAGACCACAAAAATCTGATGTCCACTGGTGTAAGTAAGGGGAAACTGAGGCCCACACAGGGCCATTTTCCATGCGACAGGCTGTTGCCTACATATATCGTAGGCGGCCCCTCCGTCAGCAACAAACCTTGGCACCCTCTAGCGATTTTTCTGTGGGCCCCCTGTTGGCATGCGGGATCCCTCCCCGCACAGAGCCCCCTGCTGGAGTTGTGTTCCCCACCTTCTTCTCTGAACCCAGCCCACTCAAAAACAGTGTGCAGTGGGCAGGGAGACACTGAGCAGAGTGAAGACCAAAGGCAGTGGGAACCCTGCCTACCGCCACCCCTCCTACAATTGGTCTTCCATATGCACCGTGCCATCAAGGGGGAGGAGAGGAGTTTTTTAAACCCCGCAGAGGTCTCTGTGTGAGGATGGAAGGGCCAGCTGCTAGCATCCCAGCAGAGCTCTGTGCTGGATTGTTTTAGGGGTTTCCCCTGGACTCCCTGCTCTTCACAGCAGTGTTCAGGCGTCTGCTGTTACGAGCCGTCTGTGGCCTTCAGGAGCAGGCTCTCTGCAAACTCAGGCAGACCTCACTGTGTCAGCTGGGGGCATTTTTGGACACCAATCTTTGCAACCCTGAGGAGGGAGCTGGGTTGGGGGGAGGAATGCACAAAGAACCTGCCATGATGGTGAGAAGGGGAGAGAGTGATATGGGGGATGGGGACATGTGGGGGACAGAGAGCTCCTGGCATGGAGGGACACACAGATGGGGGTAGGAATAGGGGTGAACAGAGGCCCTGGCAATGGGAGGGGCTGACACAGAGCTGATATCATTGGAGAGGGGATTGTGAGGGTGGCACACCGAGCCTTTGGGCTGGGGGGAGAAAGGGGTACCCTGGTCCAGGGACATGAGGATCTGCGGGGGACACACAGAGCCTTTGGGCTGGGGGGAGAAAGGGGAACCCCCAGTCTAGGGGCATGGGGATCTGGGGGGCACACAGAGCCCCTGGCATGAGGCAGGGAGAGGCAGCTGCAGGTGGGGTCTGTGCAACAGAGGGGGATGCTGGAGGAATGGAGGATGCAAGGGCCTTTGCTGTGTGCAAGGAGCTGGACACAAGCAAAGCAGCTGATCCCCCTTAGGAGCAAATAAAGCAGAAGCTGCGGGCGTGTGTGTGTGCGGGGGGGGTTGGCTGGGAAAGATTCTAGTTTGAGACCAGGGGAGTCGCTTCAAGCCTTGGGCTGGAGGCAGCGAACTGGGGTCTCGGCAAAGGAGGGGGAAGGGACTGGGCAGAGCGGGGTTGTTTACATCGCAGCTGGATAAAGTCGCTGCTTTCGTTTTCGCTTCCTCAACCAACAGGGCAGCTCCTGCCACAGCGTCCTGGGAGGTGAGTTTATTGCATTAGTTTCCTGATGCAACTCCACGTTGGGCTATCTCGGTGCTCAGCTGCACTGGGGTGGGGGTGTATGGGGCGGGGGGGGCAGCTTCCCCTCTGCTGCCTTGGGGGAGGGGAGGGGTGACGTCTGCAGCCGTGACTGTTGTGTTTACTTGTGCACGGAGTTGGGACAGTGGATTGGGGGCCCTTCGCGTGGCACTGGGCAGGCGGGGCCGGCAGGAGTGGGGGGGTGGTGCTCCAGGCCTTGCAGGCTGGACCCCCCCCCCCCACTTGTGAGGGTGGAAAACTGCATGTCACCGCCCCGATGATTGTTTCCCTCTCGGGATGGTCTCCCCGTGGAATGACTTGACTCTGGCCCCACTGCTCCGGATGAGCTGCTCCCTGTGTGAACGCTTGGCATTCGCATCGGAGCAGCAGCATCGGAATCAACTTTCAAGGGAAGGCAAGCCCTTCCCCCTTCTTCCTCCTCCCCCCCGCCCTTCCCCCTTCTTCCTCCTCCCCCCCACCCTTCCCAACGAGCAACTCCTGGGCTCACTTGACTGCTTTCTTCCTTGCTTCTCCTCTGTACGGGCAGCTGAGGACCAGGAGGGGGCGCTCTCCCCTTGCAGTGAGTGTCAGCACCAGGCTAGGGGGCGCTGTGCTTCAGGGAGCGGGGCTGGGGGCTCAGTAGGGGGGCGCTGTTCCCTGGCAGTCAGCGCTGACCCCAATGCACCAGTGCGGTGCTAGGGGGCGCTGTGCTACAAGGAGCGGGATGGGGGCTCAGTAGGGGGCGCTCTCCCCAGCAGTCAGCGCTGACCCCAATGCACCAGTGCGGCGCTAGGGGGCGCTGCGCTACAAGGAGCGGGATGGGGGCTCAGTAGGGGGCGCTCTCCCCTGGCAGTCAGCGCTGACCCCAATGCACCAGTGCGGCGCTAGGGGGCGCTGCGCTACAAGGAGTGGGATGGGGACTCAGTACAGGGCGCTCTCCCCAGCCGTCAGCGCTGACCCCAATGCACCAGTGCGGCGCTAGGGGGCGCTGTGCTACAAGGAGCGGGATGGGGGCTTAGTAGGGGGCACTCTCCCCTGGCAGTCAGCTGACCCCAGTGAAGCGCTAGGGGAGCTAGGGTGAAGGTGCCACCTTTAAGCTGCACCCCTGTAACTCATGTCACCCCACTGGGGTTCAGAGAGCCTGGTCCCTTTTACAACCTTGTCCTGAGGCAGCGGAAGGGCGGGTTGTTCTGGGATGGGGAAAGGGGAAGCAACAGGGTGTGCGTGTCTGGAACTCCAGACAAGAGAGCTCCAAGCGAGCAGGCCCTCCCGTAGCGAAGCAGCCGAGAACCCGCCCAAAGCCCGGAAGGGACAGAGCGGCTGACCGGGGACACCCCAGGACAGGAGCCAGAAGGAGCGCCGTGCCAGGGAGGAATCGCCCGAGAAGGACAAACCGGCGCTGGACCCAGGATCCCTGCTGCCCAGAGCTGTGTGGGACCATGAGTGTTGAAGCACTGACCTTGCATTGGGAATAAGGAGGGAGGCTGTTAGCTAGTTAAGTGGGGAGGTGGTTGCTCTGTGCGGCTTTGCAGAGAGCTGCAGAAGAGGGCACCGGAGGGGTTTGTTGGGGTCTGGGGAAAGTTCACTGCCGCCGGAGGTGACTGGGAGCACCCAAGACTCACCTCTGGACTGGAACTGTGCCCGGATCTCCTGAACTCTCGGTGGACACGTTGCTCGGTGCCTGCCCTTTCAGACCGCTGGTACCACGGGCCTGTGGGGCCTTGTGTTGGATATAACCCTGTTTTTCTCCATTCATCCCTCTGTAAATAAATATTTCCCTTTCCTGTAGTCATTGGACTGCTCTGGACGTGTGGTGTCTTTACTCCAGGGGGTGTGGAACAGGTGCCCACGGGGTGACAAGGAGTTTCCCGGCTGCGTTCCTGGAAGCACCTGTTCTTGGCCGGAGCTGCCTGCACAGCGGACTCCATCTTGGCCAGGGGGATGCCATAGTTACACTAAATTGACTTTAAAAATCGATCTCGTTATGCTGAGGCAAATACCTAATGTAGATGCCAGGGTTACTGGAAGGGGGGGCCCGGGGGCCATGCCCCCCTCCCCCTTTTTACTGCTGTAAGCATAGGTGCAGACTCCGTGGGTGCTCCGGGGCTGGAGCACCCACGTGGAAAAATTAGTGGGTGCTCTGCACCCACCGGCAGCCAAGCTCCCCCCACCTCACTTCCCCCCCCTCGAGCGTGCCGCGTCCCTGCTCCTCCACCTACCTCCCAGCGCATCCCGCCGCCAAACAGCTGTTTGGTGGCACTTAGGACTTTCCAGGAGGGAGGAGTGGGGACGGGGCGCGCTCAGGGGAGGAGGCGGGGCAGGTGCGGGGAATTTGGGGAAGGGGTGGAATGGGGGCGGGGCAAGGGTGGTGCAGGGGCAGGGGTGGGGTCGAGCACCCACCGGGAACAGTGGAAGTCGGCGCCTATGGCCGTAAGAGCAAGCAACGGGGGAGGGGCAGAAGAGCGGGCCTGTTCTTGGGGAGATGATGCAGAAGCAAGGCCCCAGGGGAAGATGCGGGGTGGGGGCGGGGTCTCGGGGGAAGGGGCGGGGTCTCAGTGGGAATGCGCAGCATGGGGGCAGAATCTTGGGAAGGGGCGGGGCTTCCATGAAACTAGGCAATGTCGGGGCGGGGGCTCAGGGAGAAGGGGTGGTGTGGGGGCGGGGCCTTTGGGGGGCACAGCAGGGGGGCGGGGCCACAGTTCGGGAGCCTGTGGCCGCCTCACTTTTAGCACGCTTCTGCTGCTCCCAGCCCTTCAATGGTTTGTCTTCCTTCAATTGGTTTAAATCTACATCTACATTAGGAATTTTCACTAGGATCATGAGAAGATCAGTGTTAAAACTGAGTTAGTTACACTGCTACAACTTTTCTAATATAGACAGGCCCACAGATTAGCAATCCAGCACATTCCTCTTGTTCGCAGGCTGCTGGTGGATGCCTGAAAGTTGCCATTATCCAATGCTGCGTGATCAGCAGAAGTCAGGATTGTGGTGCTGTAGCCAGGAAAGGAATGGCTAGGACGTGATTTCTCTGGCTCCAGCCCCGCAAACCTGCCTGCAAGCAGGGGTTTTCCCTGGAGAGTGGAGATGCTAGGGATTTTTTTTTTTTTCTAAACTGTCAAGCCGGTTGCCAATAGCCAGACCGGTTACCTTTATAGTCAACTGGACAGTATTGGTTCCAGGCAAAATGTAGTGAGGGTTGTTATTAAGCAGCATCTACTGTAAATATATCTCTGGTTGCGTGTAAATATATCTCTGGTTGCTTTTTCTGTGTCACTTTCCTGAAGAGGAGGGGGCATTCCAGCTAAATTTCCACATGGGAACTGGCTTCCTGGAAAATTCCCCTTTAGTTGCACTTTGGACAGGGGCAGTTCTCTTCTTTTCCAGTTGTGGTGGGTGAATAAATTCCCGTGTGTAATCTCTGTCAGTCCATTTTACTTTCTAAATCCCTTTGCCGTCAGGTGGCGGGGAGGTGGTCCAGGTTTCTGAGGAAATGTGAGGTCGTTTGTTACACTGTTAACGCCTCTGGGTGTGCGGGCCGGCTGGGGAAGGAACTAAGGGTACAGACAAACAGCCAACCCTTGAAAATCGGGACTGTTTCTGTCTCTTGGTTTCAGTTTAGTCCAGTCTCTGCCGAGGGGAGAGGATCTGGCGCTGGGATCTCTGAAATTGATTGCTGCCTCTGGACTGGACCCAATTGCAGCTAGAGAGGAACTGGTCAGAGCCCAGTGCCCACACCCCAGCGTTCATCTGTCTTGGTGAGAGAGGAGAGGTGACAAAAGGCGTGGATCCCATGGCTTTAGAGCAGTCGCTCAGTGGAAGACAAGGTAACTAACGCTTGACTGAGTAGGAGCAGCCTGGGGGCTACATCTATATTTAGGGTGTCCAGGTGCCTGGTTTTCAACTGGAAAGTCCAGTCGAGAAGGGGACCTGACAATGTCTGGTCAGATCTACTGACCGGCCATGCAATGTCCGGTTACTGCTGGTGGGGGAGGCAGGGCGGCGCCGGGTCATCACCCGTGCCAGCCCCTACTCAGCCGGGGTCACCTCCTACCTGCGTCGGGCGGCTGCAGCTCCCAGCCCTGGCTCTGCAGGCGAGTTCCTCCCGACCCAGGAAGGGGAGAAGGGGGAATAAGCAGCAAGCAAGGGGGGAGGAGGGAAAGAGGAGCAAATGGGGGGCGGGGCTTTGGGGGGGGAAGAGTCAGCGCAGGGGCGGGGCCTCAGGGGAAGAGGTACAGCTTTGGGCGAAGAGTTGGGGCGGGGCCTCGGGGGAAGAGGCGGGGTGGGGGGAAGGTTCTGGCACACCTGCTAGAGTGTCTGTTTCTTAAATATTACAAAATTGGCCACCCTACCTATACTGCCGTCTGGCGGTTGGCATCCAGAGTCCCGGGTTCCAAGCTCCTACATGCAGGCCCCCTGGTTCGTAGGCGCAGCTGATGTTTTCCAAGCACACACATGAGACGATGGTTGTATGGTGGGATTTTGTGGCCTGGTGTAACCCAGGTCTGTTTGGTGTCGTGCCCTGTCCCCTGTCTAGTGGCATCTAGAGATCAATGAGTCTGCTACAGTCCTAGCTAAGAACCATGTGGCTTTTAGTTCACGCAGTAGAGGCTCATGCACTAAGCTTCGCTGGTTCCAGGTTCGATCCCGCCCGCCAACAGACCGTGTTCCACTTGCATAGTGTTCGTATGACTGCATGGGTTTGTTCTTTCTCTCTCCGCTTTATGCTCAGGACAACTGAGCCAAGTTTGCCATCGCTGCACCTGTTTCACCCAGAATCCCACAGTGGGCATTGCCGAGACCAGCTGTGTGCGGGGGGGGGGAGGGGAACTGGATTGCTTGTTTATGCAAACACAGGTTTCTGTAGACATACAGTAAATGCACACCTGCTCCTGTGGCTTCATCCGCCAGGGCCTCTGAAATGCGTCCATCAGAAATATTTTGACGTTGGTCGAGCATTCCGTTCCATGACTGAAGGGATTTCAAAGAAACCGTTAACTTCTGCCCAAAACAGTTTTCATTGAACGGACACAGTCATTTATTCAAACAGTACAACGGCCCCCTCCATCCAGGGGTCTTTGCACCCCTTACAAACAGCCAGAAATAATCCTGACCACCCACGTGGTGAGGTAGGGATCGTCCCCACCTTACCAAAAATGGGGAAACTGAGGACCTGGAGAGGTGAGGAGGAAAACTTTTAAAGCTTCCTCACTTTCAAAAGGAAGTTTGAAGACTTAGGAGCCTAAATGTCATTGATCCCCCCCTCCCCAGTGAAATTTAGGCTCCTCCGTATCAAAGTGAAGTTGGTTTTTAAATGGGGTTTAAATTCCTAGAGCACTTGGAGTCAGTGTTTCAAAGGCAAGTAAGCGATTTGCCAAAGGTGATATGGAGTCTGTGGCGGGCTCAGATTGCTTGACTCTCAGTCCTATTTTGACTAGTCTAGACCGATAAAGAGTGATCAGTGCAGTCCCAAAACTGGGAGCGGGCTCATCTCCTTTCTGAGGATCCTGTGGGTGTGGGAGAAGGGAAGGAAAATGCCCTTTTTTTTGCTGACGTTTTGGTGGCTTAATTATTTTGGCTGGATGGAACCAACTTGAGAAATAGTCAGATGAGGCACCTTAGGGAAGCTAAAAGGAAACAGTGCAGAAGGAAAGTCTTGTGGCTAATGCACGAGACTTGGAGTCATGCATCTGCTGCTGGCTCATTGTGATCCAGAGCAAGCCGCCCCTCTCTCTGCCTCGGTTTCCCCATCTGTGAAGTGGTGGCAATGATACCGCCTAGCAGGTAAGCAGATAAGCTCCGTGATGGCAGAGGGCTGCGAGCATTGGAGGGAAGGAGCTGTGGAAGTGCAAAGTCAGTGACCCCTTGGGATTTCTCCAGAGTTTTCCGCTGCCTTCCATGAACCTAGGGTTGCCAACTCTGACTGAAGCTATTCTGGGAGTCGTTCCCCCCCCCACAACATGATGTAATGTAGGTTTTTTTCAAATATCCTATTAAAATCTCTCTGATTGCTTCAATAGTCACTGGGAGATTGATGCTGATTCCAGGAGACTCCAGGCCAATCCTGGAGGGTTGGCAACCCTACGTGAACCTGGTTCCTTGTATTAAATGTGGAAGCACCGACCTTTGAGTGTCAGACTGCGAGGGGCGCCATACCAGGGGCACTTTCTCAGCAGCATTAAGACTTTACCATCTGTTCTCCACCTGGGAAGCCAGTTGTCCTGGCGATGGGCCAGCTAATGGAATGCTACCTGGCCTCTGGCAAGATAAATGCCATCTGGTACCATGAACGGGTTTTGTTCTCTTTCAGGTGACTTGCTTCACCTTGGACACAGGAAACCAGTTAAGTGGAAAGTCCCCCTGATTGTCGGTGTTGTACTCGCAGTCGTTGTTGTGATTGTTGCTGTTCCCATGATACTTTTGTCCGGTGAGTTGTCAGCCTTCGCTGCTGTCATAAATAGAAAGGGAAGGGTAACAACCTTTATGTATGCAGTAACATCAAATCCCTCCTGACCAGAGGTACAGAATCACTTACCTGTAAGGGGTTAATCATTTCCATTAACCTAGTTGGCACCTGACCAGAAGGACCAATGGGGAAAGAAGATACTTTCAAATCTGGGCGGGTGGAGGTTTTTGTTTATGCTCTTTTGTTGTGTGCCCTCTCGGACAGAGAGAGGGACCAGAGCAGGAAAAAACATCTCCTAAAAAGATCCCGAATTAAATTACAGAAATTGTAAGTAATAGCAAGGAAATGCATTAGAGTATCTTTTGTTTTAGCTTGTGAATTTTCCCTATGCTAAGTGGGAGGTTTATTCCTGTTTTGTAACTTTGAAGTTGAGCCCAGAGGGGAATCCTCTGTGTTTTAAATCTTTTTATTACCCTGTAAAATCACCTTCCACCCTGATTTTACAGAGGTGCTTTTTACTTTTTTTTTTTTTTAATAAAGTTCTTCTTTTAAGAACCTGATTGGTTTTAGTGTCCTAAAAACCCAAGGGTCTGGTCTGTGCTCACCTTGTTACCCTATTGGTTGGTATATTATTCTCAAGCCTCCCCAGGAAAGGGGGTGAAGGGCCTTGGGGGGGATATTTGGGGGGGATAGAGCTCCAAGTGGCCCCTCCCTGAATGTTTGTGTAAATCACTTGGTGATGGCAGCAATACTGTCCAAGGACAGGGAAAGGAATTTGTGCCTTGGGGGAGTTTTTAACCTAAGCTGGTGGAATATAAATGTAGGGGGTCTTTCATGTGGGTCCCCACATCTGTACCCCAGAGTTCAGAGTGGGGAGGGAACCCTGACAACTGCCCATTCCCCAGCCACAGGCTCTCTCCTAGGCGGCGTGAGGTGGGGAGGCATGTGGGGTTATATGCCCCCCCCTCAGATTTCTGTCGGGGTGCATGGCTGAGAGGGACATGCCTGCGAAAGGCACCAGCAGCAAGCGTTCCCGCCGAGCTCCACTCGGTGGCACCCAGAGCAGGGAAGCAAGACGGGGCTGGCACCCCAGGGTACAGGGAAGCCGGGTGACTCGCATCCTTCCTCGCCAGCCAGCAGCTGCAGTTACCAAGTCTGTTTTGGCTTGAAATTACATGCATGCGATGCTTCCGGCAACCGCCTCTGCTAGTCCCTTTGGTTACCCCCCACAATACTTTCCACAGAGAAGCTAGCTTAAAACAGCCCTTCTGGCTGAAAGTGTTTCCCTAGCTCGTGGGGACGGTCCCTCCACGGGAAGGCTTAGGAGACTCCTGGGATCAGATTTTAAAATGCTCCGGGCCAGATGTTCAGGACCCAACGGGCCGAGCCCTTTTGAAAATCCAGCGGCTCCTTTTGGTGTGTCAGTGGGAGCTGAGTGCTTGTGCAGATCTGGCCCTGAAAGCTTCTGAAACGTCCGGCAGCTGCGCAGAACGGCTGCCGGAAGAGGACGGCTGGCAACTGTGCTAGACCAGAGGACAAGTCAGCCCTGAGCAAACAACCAAAGCACCTTTAAACCGGCAAATCTGGGCTTGCACCTGGTACGTGACCCATTTCAATGTTAATTGATTTGTCGGCACAGAAAGGTGCTACCCACGATCCACAAGGTGGCATGTTTATCAGCTTCCTCCAGCTTCCTCCCTTGAGTTTAGGAAAAGCAAAATCTCTTATCACTAAAAGAAAAGGAGGACTTGTGGCACCTTAGAGACTAACAAATTCAGTGGATGCATCCGATGAAGTGAGCTGTAGCTCACGAAAGCTTATTCTCAAATAAATTGGTTAGTCTCTAAGGTGCCAGAAGCCCTCCTTTTCTTTTTGCGAATACAGACTAACACGGCTGCTACTCTGAAACCTCTCTTATCACTGTTACTCTCTTAACTTCAGTGAAATCTCCACCCGAATCCAAGCTGGCTCATGTCTCCACCCCAACCCAGCTAAATGCAAAACGCCCTACTGTCTGCTGCCCGGATGGCTGGGTCGGGTTTCGAGGGAAATGCTATTATTTCTCTGATACCGAGGGGATCTGGGACTCCAGCCAGAGCCTCTGCTCTTCACTCAATGCCTCCCTGGCTGAGATCGACACCCAGAAAGACCTGGTAAGGGAAAACGAAAAATAAAACGGGTATAGACACCAAGCGGCATGTTGGTATGATCTTGTCCCAGGATTCCTTCTAGTGCTCTTGTGAGGAACAAATCAGCTGGAACAAAAGCTCTGGCAGCTGAACCCACAACTCAGATAGATACAAATATTCATATATTTTAAAAAATCCAGCCGTGTTAATTAGAACATTAGAACGGCCATACTGGGTCAGACCAATGGTGCATCTAGCCTAGCGTCGTGTCTCGGATGGTGGCCCTTACCAGAGCTTCAGGGGTAGGGTTCAGCACAGAGGATTTCTGGAGTGACCCACCTCTGTCTTCCACTTCCAGCTTCTGGCAGTCAGAGGTTTAGGGTCGCAAGCCTGGGGTTGCGTCCCTGACCATCTTGGCTAATAGCCATTGATGGGACTTCTCTAGTTCTTAATGGTGATTTGCAAAGGGTTTTTAAATAAATTTGGACTTGGGTCCCAATAAATCTTACTCCGTCTCTGAGGACACTAGATGGGGAATGCTGTGAGTTACTACCGAGAATTCTTTCTCAAGTGTCTGGCTGGTGGGTCTTGCCCACTTGTTCAGGGTCTAAATAATCACCATCTCTTGGGTCGGGAAGGAATTTTCCTTGTGGGTCAGATTGGCAGAGACCCTGCAGGTCTTCTTGCCTTCCTCTGCAGCATGGGGCATGGGACATTTGCACATTTAAACTAGAGTAAATGATTCTCTGTAACGTGAAGTCTTTAAATTATGATTTGATGACTTCAGTAACTCAGCCAGAGGTTATGGGTCTATTACAAGAGTGCCTGGGTGAGGTTCAGTGGACTGTGATGTGCCAGAGTTCAGACTAGATAATCATGAGGGTTTCTTCTGGCCTTAAAGTCTGAGTCTTGCAGACAAGTGCTATCCGCCCCAGTCCTCCCACCAGATACCTGCCACTGTGCCTAACAGTGTAAGCATGTTAGCTGGATGTTGCTATAAAAACATTTAGCAGCAAAATAGTTAACGTTGAGTTCGCCATCACTAGGTTTCAGAGTTAACGGGTGGAGCTGAAGTGTGCAGTTCATCGCGAATGTTTGAGATTCTCTGCAGATTCAGGGACCATCTACACTAGGAAATGGATTTGTTTCAGGCAGCAGTTCCCCTTGAAGCAGTGACTGAAAATATAACCATTTCAACAGCATTACAGACTATAATGAATAAGGTGCTTTTTTTTTTTTTTTTTAAGAACTTCATTATGCGATACAAAGGCCCCTCTGAGTACTGGATTGGCCTGAAGCGAGTATCGGCGCAGCTCTGGCAATGGGTGCATGGCGAACAGTTCAACAACCTGTGAGTCCTTTTCTAGCTAGTCACGTTGTTGGGTTCCGAATGGGAAAAGGGCTGAATTCAGGCAGGTAAAAAAATTAGTTATTCCCAAAACACGGGTTACTTTTCTCCTTTGTGACATTTCCCCGGGTCTTTGGGGCTCATCCCCCATCGCTGACCTAGCAGATCAGCAGGCTGAATGCCCTGCCCCAGGCTCCAACCCTCTAATGCGCGGCTTAGGTGGAAATGAAAGACCCAGGTATTTTTCTGAAAAGTTCAGTGGGGATTTAAGCCCAGATTTTAAAGGCACTTCAGCATTGCAAAGTTGAAATAATTTAGGAACATGAGTCACTTTCAGAAGTGACTTAAGCTCAGAGGCGGATTAAGGTTTTGTGGGGCCCTGGGCCAGATCAAGGGGGGGGGGGGGCCCTCCCCACCCCTTCCGCCTGCAGTCCCGCCCGGCCCCGCCAGCGCTCTTGCTGGGGAAATGAGGTCAGGGCGCGGGGGCTTGCCTTGCTCCACCCGCCTGGCGCTCCTGCTAGGGAGTGGGGGGAAGCCCCCACACCCTGACCCTGCTCCCCGGCAGGAACGTTGGGCAGGTGGGGCAGGGCACGGGGTGCCCCAATTTGCAGGGACCCCTAGGCAAGGGCCTCATTGGCCCAGTGGCTAATCTGTCACTGCACAGGCTCCTAAGTCACTTCGGCCTCGCAATGCTGAGCAGAGGAGCAGTGCCTAAATAACTTCCTGGAGCTTAGCACTTCCTCCTCCCTAGCAAAAAACAGTGGGAAGAGAGTCGCCAGTGCCCATGCTGAGTTAATGCCAGTGGCTGCTGAGGAGGAATCTGGCAGGACAATCCCTGAGGTCGTAGCTATGCTGCAGAAATAACCACGCTTGTGACCCAGCTACGTTAAAAGGTGTCTTGCATTGCCAGGGTGGACAAAAGATAGTTCCTTAACCCTACTGGAGATCAGCGTTTTAGTCTCTTCCTCCCCACCCCTCTTGCCAGGAAGAGTTCGAGTGGAATGAGTGATGCAGGAAGGGGGCGATCCTGAGGGGTTTCACTGGATGGGCCCGTCCGATGGGGCACATGCCCGGCCCCTGCCAGACTCTAATCACCGGGGCGTCTCTATCGCAGGTTTAAGGTAAGAGGAGAAGGCGACTGCGCGTACCTGAGCGACGGCTTTGCCACTTCGTCGTGGTGCTCCACGAAGCGCTACTGGATCTGCAGTAAACCCAACGGGATGCAAAGGGAGGACGCGATGCCGGGGGACTGAAGGGCGAAGCCTGGGGAAACGTCTCCAGACCCAGCTGCCTGACACTCCAAACATCGCTCAAGAAGATCCTCGATAGAGCTTGACAGTTGTTTTTTTTCAATAAGCCTCTCTTCTAATTTTCTCTGTGTTTTGGCCCCTGTATAATCCTCTCCTTCCTGGTTGTGTACTAAGACCTGGTCTACACTTAAAGCTTAAAACTCACTCCTGAATGCTGTAGTTAGGCCGACGTAACCCCCAGTGAAGACGCAGCTAAGTTGCCCTCGCTACCGTCACTTGGGAAGGCAGAGTTCTTACAGTGACGGAAAACCCTCTTCTCCCGTGGTAGGAGGTGTCTATGCTCTGGGGCTATGGCAGCGTAGTCTGCCGCCATGTCCCCATACCGTAGATACGGATAAAACCCCTTCCCAGCTTCCACTGCTGCTGTCTGTCAGGGGGTGTCTACACCTCAATGAGGGTACGTGGGGGTTACGCTAGCCAGCCAGGTCTTTACCCAGGGTTCCAGCCTGCGCGGCTGCGGCATCATTACTCCAGTGCTAGCTAGATTAAACTTAGCTTGTGTACGTTACATTAACTGCAGCCAGACCCTGTGCTTGCAATGTAGACGTACCCGCAGCTCTGCTGGGCCGGCTGGGCGGGGAGGCAGCACAATTGAAACAATCTTAAATAGCAACAGGGTAAGAAAATCCACAGCAAGCAGAGATGTGAAACGCAACATCCTCCCAAGGGAAGGAAGCTGCGGCAAGACACAAGCAGCCGGGCTGTGGGTTTTCTTCGGCGGTTGCAGAGCCAGGCTCCATTCGCTCATGCTGTCTCCCGACACCGAGCAACAAAGTTGTAAGTTAAGGCTAAATGGCACCGGGATCTGAACTCACCAAAGGGCCCTTTGTTGATGCTCATTCAGAGCTGCCTCCTGCATAGGGTCGACTGGGGTGTGTTGTCTCCCAGATCAAAACGTAGTTGTTCCATCTTTGATGGAGAGTCTCCGTTGTGGAACCAAGAAGATAATTAAGGAGGGCCAGAAATGAGAGGCAGGTTCAAATGGAAATCGAAATGTCTGTATGTTTGAGAGTGTTAGGGCCTTGCTGGGCTTATTGAGACTGGAAAGGGAAGGCCAGGCGTGCGTGCCAGAAGTTGATAACTAGCTGGGAGAGCTAGGAGAACAGGCATGGAGGCGGCTGCGGAGATGCCGAGGAGCGGCGTTTGCCCTTGTGAGAAGGCAGCCGGCTGTGTACTCCGTAGTAGCAATGCGTCACCAGTGCATTCCAGCGATAGGAACTTGCCTACAAACTCCTAGGCAGAGCAAACGCCTTTTACTTTAATTTAGGCCTCTTTACGAGTGGCAGGCAGAGAAGCTGAGGTCTGTAGAACCCTTTCGCTTGCGCTTGACTCTCCCCGTGAGCAAAACAAACCGCAAAATCCGATTCAGGGTAAGCGGGTGGGTTTCCTGACTTTGCTAAAGAAACTCTGAACTTTCTAGTGCAGACTCAGCCTAAGCGCTGCCGCGGGAGCACTCCCGCAGTGCTTTGATGGGCGAGTCTGGGTATTTTGTAGCTGCACCATCTGTTCAGACCATGGGAGGCTGAATCTAAATAATTGAAATGTGGAAAGTCTCACAACTCGTGCCATGGAGTTTTCACCTCTTTAACGATTTGCTGTTCACTCCTTTTGTTTTATAAAGTTTGATACGACTTAGTCATTCCTATAAGCTAACTGTAAAAGAAAAAAGCACCTTATTTTTCCTTCTGTTGTAATTTGCTCATAGTCATTGCTCATAAAGTTTGAGGCTGGGGGGTACCTCTTGTTTTGTTTAATCTGTCTCCCCTCCTTCTCACTTAGAGACAATGGAGTATTTTCTAACGAAAAGTTTGTCAGAAAATAGGTCTTCGTTGAACATGAATGGATGAAACTTCATTTTCAGTGAGTTCATCTTTTTCGTTTTCTGAAGTTGTTTTTTTTTTTTTCTTTTAATTTATTATCAAAACCATTTCAGGGGGAAGCCCAACTTTTCCAGAATTTTGTAAATGTCTTGAACTGTGGAGTTTTTTTTCATTCTTCTCTCCACTTTCTGGCTGCCTTCCAACTTTTGCCAGGCGGAAACGAGTAAGAGCGTTTCCGAAAGTAATGCTTTGTGTTCAATTAACCTTTCAAAGTGAAGGTGTTCCTTAAAAAAACTACAGGAGTATTTGTGGCACCTTAGAGACTATTGCTCAAATAAATTGGTTAGTCTCTAAGGTGCCACAAGGACTCCTGTTCTTTTTGCGAATACAGACTAACACGGCTGCTACTCTACCTTAAAAAAACTACCCCCTTCACAGACCCATACAAACCCTTTCTCACTCGCTGTCTCCAAAGTGGAAGAAATTGGGAATGAATAAAAACATGTAAATGGGGAAAGAAGTTTTTGCACTTAAATTGTTCCATTAGGATGTTTGAAAGGGGATATTTTTTTTCTTGTGAAAACTTTAGTAAGGCAAAATGCTGCTTTTCCAGCTCTAGTCTTTATTATGTATTGGTTTATTTTTATTTTTTCCCCTGACCCAGTGCCATCTGCTGGGCTGGAGAAGATGCTGCAATGTTGTCTAGGTTTATTTCAGAGCCCCCTGATCTGCTGTGTAGAGACCAGGGCTGGGAGGATCAAGGTGGATTTGAGCCTAGCTGGGTGGCTCTTCCAGGCGATCCCAGTATGGAAATATCCACTGCAAGCATTAAAATAGGGGGGAAGCTAATATACCAATCAGCGATACAAACTCAATACAGTGATTATTGTACAGATTTAATGTGCCTAGCTCTGTGACTACTTGCACTTGTAATTAAAATAATTATTCAACATTCAGATGCCTGTGTTCAAGAAGATCTGTCCTCTCAGTCATACTTTCACATCTGCGCCTGCGAAGTGGAGCTCTGCGAGGTTTCCATTCGTACGTGTGTTCGCATGCGGACAAGTTCATTCTGTGCGTGCACGTGCCCCATGGGGGGCGCTGTTTCTCTTGTGTATTTCTAAAGCGTCCCAGCACTGACAGAGTGGAGGGTGGCGTTTTTGCAGGCCCTCCACCTTTGAGAACTTTACCCTAAGCCCGAACCTTAGTCCTGTGTTTCCCTTAGTCAAATAGGGGATCTGTTAATGCCGTTTAGATCAGGACAGCTTCCCTCTGGCAAATACACTTAACATCACCACTGCACATTTCACTATGAATCTGTTTCTCCTTCCACACCCGACATCCAGAGCATGGGGTTGCATCCCTGACCATCCTGGCTAATAGCCATGGATGGACCTATCTTCCATGAACTTATCTAGTTCTTTTTGAACTCAGTTATACTTTTGGCCTTCACAACATCCTCTGGCAAGGAGTTCCACAGATTGACTGTTTCCTGTGTGTAAAAATACTTCATTTTGTTTGTTTTAAATCTGCTGCCTATTAATTTCATTGGGAGAGATCTGGTTCTTATGTGAAAGGGTAAATAACGCTTCCTCATTGACTTTCTCCACACTGCTCATGATCTTACAGACTTCCATCCTCTCCCATCTTAGTCATCTCTTTTCCAGCCCCAGGCTTTTTACCCTCTGCTCATATGGCAGCTGTTTCACACCCTTCATCAGATTGATCATATCTGCATTACCACGCACTGTCACACGGCAGCTGAGATAAAGCCAGCTTCCTGTGGGTCAGCCTTTGCTGATGTGTGGGAAGCCCGTTTTCCATCTGCTCGCCTTCGAGCCAGCGCTGATTGGCCGGTGTTCTCTGGTTGCTTAACTCTGGGTGCAGCCCACCCTTCCTGTGTAAAGAACAACTGGTGAGGGAAAGACAGTGCTGCAGTTTCCTGCCTGGATGTAGGCCCCAGCTCAGTCTGTCTGCAGTGGGATTTGCTCCCTTGCCTGGGGGGCTCCAACACTGGGATCCACAGAGAGATGTGCTGATGTTGGCCGATCATCTGGCAGCCATGCACAGAAGCTAGATACCCTGATCCACCAGTCCCAGGGCTTTCTGTCTCTCCTCTCTTCACCAGCTTCCTGGCAGTCCAGCTCCCCCAGATGTGTGTGTAATAGAAACACACGACTGATCTGGGACCATCCCCATCCCCAGTGTGACCCTACTGAGGTCAGCAGCGTGGTGCAAAAGATTAACGCATCAACTGAGCTAATTAATTGATGGGTAGATTTACGCCAGAGGTTATTTGAATCCCTGCAGTGTGACAAGTTTGATGCGGATTTCCTAGCCTCTGGGGACTGCACTGGGGCAGAAGAGGTAGAAAAAGGCTAATGAAGGCCCGCTCAGTCCAAACTGAGACAGCCAGAGGGAGATGATTAAAAGGAAGAGCCTTGCTCGCCTGCAGGCAGAGAGAGCAGATCTGAGGCTGAACTCGATCTCCCAGAGAAGAGGTTAAATTTCTGTTGCTTCGTGCTGACTTTGGGCGTGGAGTGCCCCAGAAAGGGGAGAAGTTCGGTAAGTGGCCCAGCTAGAGAGCGAGGTCTCTGCAACCCAGTCAGTGGTGGAGGATGGGGGGAGAAGCCCAGCTGGGCCGCTGAGGCTGAGGGCCTCACAAGGGGGCGCTCTAGTAAGGACATGCTATAACACAAACTGCATTTGGTCCTGGCGTGGGCGCGTGAGACTCCCCAAAGAGGGCATGCTCGTGCTAGGGCAGCCCTGGGCTTCTAACGCTGCGGATGGAGGGTGTGAACTAAGTTTAAGGCACTGTACACCCCGCTGTTAGGACTTGCTTTCCAATAGCAGCCAGAGCAGACTCACAGACTAAAAGCGTGTAATATTGACACCTAGCGGCCAGGAGACATTTGCTCTCCCTCTGCTAAATGGTGATGAAAGATATTGGGCATTAGGACACGAGCCCAGCAAGGTTAGTCCAATATTCTGCCCTTGGGCAGGGGGGGAAAGGGGAGGGGGTGTTGCAGAGCGAACCTAGGGGAGAGGTTTGCATTTGAGACCCCGGAGAGCTAAAGCCAATGCTCACTCCACAGCGAGTTGGAGCTTCTGAAGAAGCCCCCCCCGGTGCAAAGATAAATGAGACACACTCTCTCGGCTGCATAGCTTACAACCTACAGAGATCAGAGGGGTAGCCGTGTTAGTCTGGATCTGTAAAAGCGGCAATTGTCCTGTGGCACCTTATAGACTAACAGACATCTTGGAGCATAAGCATGCATGCATCTGAGGAAGTGGGTATTCACCCATGAAAAAGCTTATGCTCCAAGACGTCTGTTAGTCCATAAGGTGCCACAGGACTCTTTGCCGGTCTACATAGACACTTTTTCACAGACAAGAGGGACAGGGGAGAGAGGCACAGAGATAAATACAATAATAAAACCGCTTTTGTCATAAATATAACGGGAAGGGTAAACACCTTTAAAATCCCTCCGGGCCAGAGGAAAAACCCTTTCACCTGTAAAGGGTTAAGAAGCTAGGATAACCTCGCTGGCACCTGACCACAATGACCAATGAGGAGACAAGATACTTTCAAAGCTGGAGAGGGGGAGAAACAAAGGCTCTCTCTGTCTGTGTGATGCTTTTGCTGGGAACTGAAAGGAATGGAGTCTTAGAACTTAGTAAGTAATCTAGCTAGAGATGCCTTAGATTCAGTTTTGTTGAAATGGCTGGTAAAATAAGCTGTGCTGAATGGAATGTAGTTTCCAGTTTTTGTGTCTTTTTGTAACTTAAGGTTTTGCCTAGAGGGATTCTCTATGTTTTGAATCTGATTACCCTGTAAGGTATTTACCTTCCTGATTTTACAGAGGTGATTCTTTTACTTTTTCTTCTATTAAAATTCTTCTTTTAAGAACCTGATTGCTTTTTCATTGTTCTTAAGATCCAAGGGTTTGGGTCTGTGTTCACCGATGCAAATGGGTGAGGATTTTTATCAAGCCTTCCCCAGGAAAGGGGGTGTAGGGTTTGGGGAGGATTTTGGGGGGAAAGACGTTTCCAAGTGGGCTCTTTCCTGTTATATATCTGTTAGACGCTTGGTGGGGGCAGTAATAAAGTCCAAGGGCAAAAGGTAAAATAGTTTGTACCTTGGGGAAGTTTTAACCTAAGCTGGTAAAAATAAGCTTAGGGGGTTTTCATGCAGGTCCCCACGTCTGTACCCTAGGCCAATCTACACAGAAACTTTTTCACAGACAAGAGGGACAGGGGAGAGAGGCACAGAGATAAATATAATAATAAAACCGCTTTAAAACAATTAAAATCACATTTACGTATGATTAAGACTACGATTCTGGCATGGGTATCTTTATTAAAAGTCACAGACAGGATGCAGGCAATAAACAATAAATGATGGATGTCCAAACCCTACTGCCTGGGGTTGAATTACTGGAATGTTCAAGAAGTCGTGGAGGGCTCATAAAAAAAATAAATAAAAATCACAGCATTTGTGACCTCCATGACAGACTCGTAGCCTTACTTATGATAGCAAATATTATAAGGGAACATATAGGTCTAGTCAGGGCCCCATAGTGATGGGGGACACGCACACACAGTCCCTGCCCCAAAGTGCTTATAATCTAGACAGAGGAGGATCTCATTTTAAAGATGGGGAATCCAACCCCAATGGCTGGATCTAGGTGCCTGGTTACAGGACCGGCTACCGCCGAGCTGGGAGAAGGAAGAGAAGAGGGACAATTGCAATAGGCCGGATTGTAAAACAAACCCGGATGGATCCCCCCACACGCAGGCTGGAAGAGAACCAGGCTTTGGAGACCAGCAGGCTGTTCAGAGGGACACTGGACTAGCTTGAAATAGAGACAGATCGTTAGAGCCCTGAGCAGATACAAACATTTGGATTCACATCGTAATTAACTTGTAGCCGACCCGCAATCCGCACTCCACCTTTTAAAGTCTCTTGTTAGTCTCTAAGGTGCCACAAGTCCTCCTTTTCTTTTTGCGAATACAGACTAACACGGCTGCTACTCTGACACCTTTTATAGGTATCCGCCCCAGCGCCCAATCTCCCTGTCAAAGGCTTGCACGGATAGAAAAATCCGGATCCACAGCTGATCCGCAAAGATAGGAAACAACCACATCCGTGGATATCCAGCAGATTGTCCCTGGATTTGCAGGGCTGGACAGATCATCACACACTAGCTTCTCTACAACTCCCCTCTCCAACAGTGGCCAAGGACAGGTGAAACTGAGACACGTGCTCAAAGGAAAAGGCAAAACGAGTCAGAGAAACCATGTTGGCGGGGGCGGGAGGGATAGAGAGCAGCTACCTTTCAGTTTTACCCACTTTCAGGGTGATTTGCAGCTGTACGAGCTCCCAGCCCTGTAAACACCAGGCCACATAAGTAACTTTGCTCACTTGGGTCCCCGTCTTCTCATCAGCTGTGCAGAGCTGGGCTCCCAGCAGACACCAGTGTCCCTAAACACCGATCTGGCTGCCCTCTGGGGGTAGTTCCACACCACAGGGGCTTCCTGAATCCAACCCACCGCTGGGGCAGCGTTTTGCAGACCAAGACGGTTTTCCAGGTCATCTGCGTGCCTGCCCTAGCCCACCCCACGCCCAGAGCCAGGGGCAGAACCCAGGAGTCCTGATTCCCAGTGCCCCCTGCAGCTCCAAAAGCAGAAGTTTTCTTCTAGTTCCAGTCCTCACTAAGAAGCTGATTTGCTGGCCAGCAGGGAAGCACCCATGCAAGCTGGTGGAACTGAATGAGAAATCCTGCGTTTAGCGATTGCCTTTCACTGAGGCTTAGAGGCCAAGGAAAAACCTGGGGGATGTATTATCAAAGACAGCAGCACCCGCACCCCCTAGGAGCTCTGAGACTCATTCCCCCCCCATAACTTCCAGAACTGTTTGCTTCTCCTCCCTGAACACAGACCAGCCATTCCGGAGGGCAAGGCCCCCACAAGGCACTGCTACAAAGGAAGTTCACAACTTACCTGCTTGAAGACCCCCCACTTTCTGTGCAGATGACCCTCCCCCCCCCAGCCATCTCCCCCTCTCTGAGCACGAGGAGTGCTCTGAACTCCCCATATTCCAAGCCAGGCAACACAAGCCCCTAGATAGCTAGATGATCAAAAGCCCGCGATTTAGTCTGGAAGAAGAGTGGTGATTGGCTATCATTAGCGTACTGTCCCCTGATTGGACACAGGGTAGGGCCGTTGTATCGAGTAGCAGAGAACAGAGCTGTCGCTCACGAAAGCTTATGCTCAAATAAATTGGTTAGTCTCTAAGGTGCCACAAGTCCTCCTGTTCTTTTTGCGAATACAGACTAACACGGCTGCTACTCTGAAAAGAGAACAGAGTGTAGCAAATTAACAGTGATCAGCATAACGCGCGGGAAACCACAGGGCTGGGAGGGGCCCCAGCTGGTCTCTTACGTATTTAGACAGCTGCTGTGTATTCCCACCAAACACCAGCTCTATTGGAGTCCATGGGCCAGATCCCCGGATGAAACCACTACTCTAACCATTAGACCGCACTCCCTGCTCAAAGCCAAGGATGGACCCGCCAGCCAGTAACTGCTCCCCTGCGTGCTGCTGTCTAGGAAGTAGTTTGTGTCACCCGCTGCCAAGGGGCGTGTGTCATTCCAGGCAGGACTCCGTAATAACTAGACTGTTTGTGGCCAGCTAGTTTGCCTGCCTGAATGACGCAGGTCAGAGAACCGCACCCCCCAATAATTCCTAGAGAAGATCCGCCCTGGGCACATTTCCAGGCCCCTGGGCATGAGAGAGGGGCCTGGAATTCCCCTCTTCCCCAGCTGTAATAAATAAAAAACAAGCACCCGCACAGTGCCCGGTTCCACCCACTTGAGGGAGGAGCATAGCCCTGGTTTTGCTTGATCTCTTCTGCTTCTTGAGGAGAGGAGCATGGGCTGCTGCATTTGTTTTCTCTCCTGACAGTGGAGGTGTTTTCAGAGTATTGCTGTGACTATCCATACTGCCCTGGGCCCCGAGTAATCCCTCCCTCTAGTCTAGTCTGTAAATTCTTGTACCACAGCCCACGGGATTACCGGTGCTTGCCTAGAGCAGTGGTTTTCAACCAGGGGTACAATGTATGTACCCCTGGGGGTACGCAGAGGTCTTCCGGGGGTACGTCAACTCATCGAGGTATTTGCCTAGCTTTACAACAAACTAAAATTTCATACAGGCCATGACTTGTTTATACTGATCTATGTCCTACACACTGAAATATAAGTACAATGTTTCTATTCCAATCAATTTATTCTATAATTCTATGGTAAAAAACGGGAAAGTCAGCAATTTTTCAGTAACACTGGGCTGTGACGCTTTTGTATTTTTATGTCTGACTTTATAAGCAAGTAATTTTTAGGTGAAGTGAAACTGGGGGGGTACGGAAGACAAAGCAGCCTCCTGAAAGGGGTACCGTCGGCTGGGAAGATTGAGAGCCACTGGCCTAGAGGACAGTGAGGGTACGTCTACGCAGCAAAGAAAACCGTGTGGCTGGCTCCTGCCGGCTGACTTGGGCTCGCGTGGCTTGGGCCGTGGGGCTGGTTCATTGCCGTGTCGACTTCTGGGCTCGGGCTCTGGGACCCTCCCACCTGTAGGGTCCGGGAGCCTGGCCTCCAGGCTTAGCCCAGATGTCTACACAGCAATGGTGCAGCCCTGAAAGCCTCAATCAGGTGGCACAGGCCAGCCCCAGGTGTCTAGTTGCTGTGTAGACATGCCCTGAGTTTCAAGCAGGCACAAGGCTGGGTCTGGCACCACATGGCCTGGCCGACTGTCTCCGTATTTATCCTGTGCTCATCCTACCGCCTTCCTCAGTCATCCCCACTGACTCAGAGTCACCCAGGGAACAGCCAGACACAGGGAAACATGAGTCACCCATATGTGACGGTGCACAATTTGAGCAGTGGTGTTGTAGCCGTGTCAGTCCCAGGATATACAAGGTGGGTGAGGTGAAATCTTTTACTGGATCAACTTCTCCTGGGGAGAGAGATGAGCTTCTGAGCGACACAGAGCTCTTCTTCAGGGCTGGAGAAGGTTCTCCCAGCCTCATAGCAAAATGCAGGTCGCCGAGATCGCTGTGACGCTGGGAGCGTCTTACCCAGGCCTGACGGAGATCTCCGTGTGCCCCGAAAGCTTGTAAAACAGGAAGATGGAGCACAGAAACCATTGTGCTTGTGCCTGCATCCCAGTGCCTCAACCAGACAGCTTAAGGGACTCGCCCAGTTCTCCATCTGTAAAACAAGGATAAATAGCCCTGCCTTACCGCCCGGAGGGGTATTGTGAGGCAAAGCAGTGTGGGCAAGGCACGAGATCAGGGCTCCGAAGAGCTGAGTTCTATTCCAAACTCTGCTGCAGGGTGAGCGTGGGTAAATGGCGTTCCCCAGTGCCTCAGTTTCCCCCTCTGTGAAATGGCACTAATGATTCTGCCCTCCTTTGTAATGTGCTAGGAGATCTATTTTATGAAAAGCGCCAGGTACAAGCTAGGTATGATTAAGTATCATTATGATTATTACCAAAGATTGTGAGGTGTTCAGATACTCCAATAAGGGGAACCCTATAGATAGAGCCCTACTGATCTGAGGGGGAAACCAGAAAAACCTGATTTCTACTGGTGTTAAGTCGGAGGAAACTGAGGCCCACAGAGGGCCCTTTTCGGTGCGAGAGGCTGCACCCATACGTATCACAGGCAGACGCTTATCATGCCACGCTCTCTCACTTGGAGTACAGCTCGACCTACATCAGTGATGAACTGCACCTGCTCTAATGGCCCCGTGTTGGCATGGTGGGTCATTCTGCACTGGACCCAGCCTGCTCAAAAACAGGGTGCAGTGGGCAGGGAGACCCTGATCAGAGTGAAGACCAGGGGCAGTGGGAACCCTGCCCACCCCCACCCCTCCTACAATTGTCTTCCACATGCATCACCGCCATCAAGGGGGAGGAGGGGTGTTTTTTTAAACCCCTGTAGAGGGCTCTGTATGAGGACAGGGGGACCAGCTGCTAGCATCCCAGAAGAGCCCTGTGCTGGATTGTTTTGAGGGGCTTCCCCAGAACATCCTGCTCCTAACAGCGGTGCTCAGTCACTTGCTGTTATGAGCTGCCAGTGGCCTTCTGGAGCAGGCTCTCTGCAAACTCAGGCAGACCTCACTGAGTCAGCTGGGGGCCTTTGTGGAAGCTGGTTTTTGAAACCATGAGGGGCAAGCTGGGGGGGCGGGGGGATACACGAAGAACCTGCCCTGTAGGGGAAGGAGGAATGGAGTGCACCCAGGGCACCTGCCGTGATGGTGAGAACGGGAGAGAGTGGTATGGAGGAGGGGGGCATGGGGGATACACAGAGCCCCTGGCATGGAGGGGCACACAGATGGGGGTAGGAATGGGGGTGAACAGAGACCCTGGCAATGGGAGGGGGGTGACACAGCTCTGCTATCATTGGAGTGGGGGTCAGGGGGTCCCCGCAACACAGCAAAAACAAGGAGGAGCCTTTGTGGCACCTTGGAGACTAACACGTTTATTTGGGCAAAAGCTTTTGTGGGCTAGAACCCATTTCCAGCCCACGAAAGCTTATACCCAAATAAATACGTTAGTCTCCAAGGTGCCACAAGGACTCCTTGTTGTTTTTGCTGATACAGACAGACTAACCCGGCTACCCCTCCGAACCCGCCATACAGGGGGATGATGAGGGTGGCACCCAACGCCCCTGGGCCTGGGGGAGAATGGAAGATCATGGTCTATGGGGCATGGAGGATCTGGGGGGGGGGGCACACAGAGCCCCTGGCATGAGGGAGGGGGCAGTTGCGGGTGGGGTGGGGAGGGGTCCCTGGGCAAGAGAGAGGGATGCTGGGGGCGGGGGACTGGAGGATGCACGCAGGTTTGTTGCGTGGCCCTCGGTCGGTCTGGAGGGGGTGGATTGGGGTCTCAGCACAGGAGAGGGAGATGGGGGGAGGCGGGGCGGAGCCCTCTGGGGCGGGGAGTTATGGACATCGCAGGATAAAGGCCTTGCGGGTTTTTTACGGTTCCTGGCTCTGCTGCAGCTGGTGATTTTGTTTGCGTCGCTGCTCCTTTCCCACCAGAGCCGGTGAGTGGTTCCCGGGGGGGGGGGAGGGGGGGTGACACCCCATTTTGCTGCACTGTGATTAGTGGGACTGCTTTTGACAGGGGCTAGAAAGGGGCGAATCGGAGCAGGGGTGTGGCCGGGGTCCGAGCAGGGGGCAGAAATGGACTGGTTGGGGGGGTGGGTCAAGCCGCGGGGGGCAGGGTTAGGATAGGGGCTGACAGGCAAAATCAGGGATGGCGGGGGAAGCTGGAGTTAAGCCCAGGGTTGAGGGGCTGGCAGAGGGTGAGAGAGGGCAGGGGCACGGGCAGAGGGGGTAGCAGTTACCCCAGTGGGCTGAGACACCCATGTTTGCAAAAAATATATAAGGGGGGGAGCAGAGGGGCTTTTATATTCCCCCCCCCCCCTCCCACAGACTGAGCTTCCCAGGGCCGGGCTTTTAAAGGTACAGGCATGAGAATGACGAGTCGCTGCAGCTCCTCTTTGATGATTCAGTGAAATTGAGCCTTCCCTACCCCCCCCCCCCCCAGGGGCTGTACACACACACACACCCCGGGGCTGTACACACACACACCCCGGGGCTGTACACACACACACACACACGGGGCTGTACACACACACACCCCAGGGGCTGTACACACACATCCCCAGGGGCTGTACACACACACACACACACACAGGGCTGTACACACACACACACACACCCAGGGCTGTACACACACACACACACGGGGCTGTACACACACACCCCAGGGGCTGTACACACACATCCCCAGGGGCTGTACACACACACACACACACACACAGGGCTGTACACACACACACCCGGGGCTGTACACACACACACACACACACACATGGCTGTACACACACACACCCCCGGGGCTGTACACACACCCCCCAGGGGCTGTACACACACACACACACCCAGGGCTGTACACATACACACACACACCCCTGGGGTTGTACATACACACACACACACACACACACATGGCTGTACACACACACACACCCGGGGCTGTACACCCCCCCCAGGGGCTGTACACACACACACACACACACACGGGGCTGTACACCCCCCCAGGGCTGTACACACACACACACCCCGGGGCTGTACACACACCCCCTGGGGCTGTACACACACACACACACACCCCAAGGGCTGTACACACACACCCCAAGGGCTGTACACACACACACACACACAGACACACACGGGGGGGCTGTACACACACACACACACACACGGGGCTGTGCACCCCCCCCCGGGGCTGTACACACACACACACACCCCGTGGCTGTACACACACACACACACCCCGTGGCTGTACACACACACCCCCCAAGGGCTGTACACACACACACACCCAGGGGCTGTACACACACAACCCCCCCCCCGGGGCTATACACCCCCCCAGGGGCTGTACACACACACCCCGAATTTCCCCGACACCCCCCTCAGTAGTCAACGAGTTACAACCCCTGTTGCCAATTTTGCCATTGGCTGGAACTTTGAGTTGAAACTGAAACATGACTCCACGCTTTCAAAAGCACACCCAAGGTGTGATCAGACGCTTGCACCTGGAAACGTATAAGGGGCTGGAAAAGATTGAACAAAGACCAGCTTCTTCACATCGTGCTTTTGCCAACGCTGGCACATTCGTTTCGGCAATGTTGGCCAACCGTATCATTTACCATTCTGGTCTGTAAGCAAGGTCTGAAGGAGCTCTCCCCTGACAGCTCGGGATGAGCCAGGGGTGGGGGAAAGGCTTCAGGACCCGACTGTATTGACATGAGCTCACCTACTCTGCTGAGGTATCCAGCAGACAGAGCTGTGTTACCCAAGTGATCAATTTGGGCGGGTGTTGGGAGTTTCTGTACTAAACGTTTTTATGATATTATAATTAATTTTTACATAAGAAAATAAGAGTGGTCCTATTGGGTCAGTCCAATGGTCCATCTAGCCCAGGACTCTGTCTTCCAACAGTGGCCAATGCCAGGTGCTTCAAAGGGAATGAACAGAACAGGGCAATTATTGAGTGATCCATCCCCTGTCATCCACGCCCAGCTTCCTGCAAACAGAGGCTCTCAGAGCATGGGGTTGCATCCCTGCCCATCCTGGCTAATAGCCATTGATGGACCTATCCTCCAGGAACTGACCAAATTCTTCTTTGAATCCTGTTCTAGTTTTGGCCTTCACAACAGCCCCTGGCAAAAAGGTCCACAGGTTGACTGTGGGTCGTGTGAAGAAGTACTTCCTTTGTTTGTTTTAAACCTGCTGTCTATTAATGTCGTTGGGTGACCCCTAGTTCTTGTGTTATGTGAGGGGGCTTTTCACTTTCTCCAGACCCGTCACGATTTTATAGACCTCTATCATATTTCCCGCCGCCCCTTAGTAGTCTTTTGTCCAAGCCGGAAAGTTTCCCAGTCTTATTAATCTCTCCTCGTACGGAAGCTGTTCCATACCCCTAATCGTTTTAGTTACCTTCTCTGTACCTTTTCCAACTCCAACATATCTTTTTGGAGATGGGGCGACCAGGACTGCATGCTGTGTTCAAGATGTGAGCATACCATGGATTTATATAGTAAAAGTGGAGAACCTTGGTTTGCCAGACTGATCAGCAAATCCAATGCTGACAAACTATGTGAAAAGGCTGCAAAACACCAATCCTCTGGACTGCATCGACATGCAGAAAGCCTTACAAGGCAGTCATTGTCAAAGCCAATTCTAGAAATACTTCATGGGGCTGATAAGAATGCTGGAGACACAACACAGTTTATGCGAACAAACATGGCTCTGTCACATCATGCTTTCTCTTTAAGCAAGAGATACCACACGCTAGGAACTGGAGGCTAATGTTAAGTGCATTGTCCTTCGTTAATCCGGAAGTTGGACACTGGTTCCGACCAAGACCAGCAAATGCTCACTCTCTTTCTGCAAGAAACTCAGCTGCCTGGATAGAAGCATGAGGTGCAACAGTGAACGACTCAGCAGTTGAAAACGTGAAGAACTCTCTCACCACATTCAGAGAATGTGCATACGTGGCTGATGAATGCACTGATGCAAATGGGTGTCAAGAATTAAGTCACTGCCTGTGTTATCTCGATATCAGTGGTAGGTTAGTAGATGAATTCCTAGATGTTCAGGGAGAAGACACATTAGCTGCATCTGTGAAACCCACGTCTTAGAAGAGTTAAATGCTTGTCAATTGAACCCCAGAGAGATGGCTGCTTGTGCATTTGATGGCACTGCAAACTTCTTTGGAAGACATAGTGGAATACAAGCTTTGCTCAGAGAAAAGTGTAACCCTAATCTCTCCTGTACTCACTGCAGAAGCCATCTACTCCAACTGGTAAAAGCTGCAGAATCTTCAAAAGGCATTTAAAAAGCTAGACATTTAATGTCTTCATTATACTCTTTTTCAGCAAGAGTCCAAAAGGACTGAATGACTTGGGAAGATATATTGGGACAGAAGTTCAAAGTAGTCCAACCTGGGAAAATCCACTGAGCGATCCTTGGCTGTTGTTTTAAAATGACTGCAATCATTATTAATGGCTTTGGAAAGTATCTACAGAGGTGAGACGGATCTAAGTAGTGAGGCTGGTGGACTACTTTTGCTACTAAGTTGAGAGAAGACAATCGCCATTCTCTCTTGTAAATCTACTGTTGAAACCACTTGGGTCATTAAACAATGCCATCCAGGCATCTGCTACAACAGGAGTAGATCTCTGTCCAGAAATGGAAGCTACACTTGGATCAATCAGAGAGCTATCCACTGAAAACATACTGGAAGAAGCAAAGACTTTAGTTCAGAAGTTGACCAATTAGGGTACTTATATTTAACTCCTTAAATGAAGAAGACAAGAAGTGTTTGTTAAGACAGCTGAAAAAGCAAAGCACGCTGACTTGATTCTTGCATCTCTATAACAACAACTTTTGGATTCCATCAACCTCTACGTAGCTTTTACAGATGCCTGTCTTATAAAACACTGATAATGGAGTGGAGTGAGGCACTCCCAGCAATGGGGCTGCCATGTGATCCAGACAGAACAGAGAATTTGAACAGAGAGTGGAATATCATACGATGAACAAATGTAGATTTGATTTCAGCATCTTCTATATAATCACCAATTTTTGTGCTCTGTTTCCTAGGATGAAAGAAGTAGGAATTCATCTCTTTCTAATCCCAGTGACAACAGCTACAGTTCTTTTTCCTCATTGACTAGAATTTTGTGTTCTGAAGGAAGTGGCCTTCTGCCTGATCATGAGGATATCATGAAGGACTGGAAGTAACTGAGAAGCCACCAAAAATGAACACACTGCATTTGAGAAGTTCATTAGCGGAGTTGTGCAAAATTACAACAAGAAACCAAGAAGGATGTGGATCGAGTGCTTCATAGTAGGCTTGTATAGCCCACTTTAATTTGTGTGATGATTTAAAAACATGAGTTAAATCTAATAAAATGGCCCTTTACTATGGTGCCATACAGCCCACCTTTGCCCGAACAGTCTCACCCCTCATGGGTCCTCCGCCCTCCCGCTGTATTTTTGAACAATCCCCCCTCATCTCAATTTCTGGAAACACCGGAGTGAAATATTTTTTCTGTGCGATACTGGTTTATATCCCATTCTGTCAGCTGCAGGATTCAGCATCAATTATCCTCCTAATGTAAATAGCAGGGTAGGGTTGTTTGTTTTGCCAGGCTGCTTTGCTGGCTCATTTGTTCGTGGGAGAAGCCTGCACCTCTCATCTCACCGAAAACATCAGATCAGCTTTTCAATAGAGCTTGTTGCCTCCCCGCTAAGGTTTGCCTGACTTTGAGATCCTCCGTAGCAACAGTTATAATCAGCCTATGTCATGTTTTGTAGAGATCGTGAGCCTTTCACCAGCTGCAGGCTCAGTTATGGCTCTAAAGCTTGAGCAATGGTGTGGAGAAGAAGGTGGTACATCTCCAAGCAATGGTGGGAGAAGCAGTGTTTGTGCTGGGGGAAGCCAGGGGAAGCCCTGGGGCTACCAGGAGCACTGGGGAGTGAGGGTTGCCCTCACCAGTTCAGAACAGGCGTTGTAGCATGCACTCCACGCAGGGCCTGGCTCCTCTGGGGTGCTCAGTATGGCTGGCAGGGCCTTCTGCCCCTACCCGTTTGCCATCAGGGTGTTTAGGCAGGAGCAACATTATGGCTTCCACATGCATGGGAGTGTTTGGGGGAGGGAAAGGACTTTTGGGCCCTCTTCTCACCTCCACCTCCACTAATGCCTCTGTGTGAGGGCAGCCATATTTTGACTCTGTACTAAATAGAGAGAAACTGCTTCTGCCAGGAAAAATGTCCGGTGAGCATAGATGGCCCTCAGTAAGGGAAATAGGGAATCCAAAATACTTCTCTCTCCTTTCTATCCAGCCCCAGAGAATAACCTATAGCTGCATGGAGACAAACCCACCTGGCTCATCTTTACCCTACAGACTTCAAAATGTATCTCTGAACAAGCCCTTTCGTCTCCAGTGAGACTTTACCCCAGGAGCTGGCTGGAATCTACGCTCCCTTTGATGAGAGACCTTTCTCCGTCAAGGCAACAGGACAAGGGCGTTGCTGCCCGCTGAGTTGATGAACGCTAATGGTCAGAGATCGCACCAGCTTCGAAGGATATTGAAGGCGAACCCTAACGAAATGAAGCGTTTAAATTCTCCTCCGCATGTCCTGCATCCCACTGCAATGCATCCAGGCCGGGTCGTTTGGAAGCTGAACGCTTTATGCTTCCATCCCACACAACTGTCGAGTTTGAGCAAATGGGGACAAGTCAGCACATAAGATCAATCCCATGTATCCGTAGCTGCTAATGGTAACAATTCACCACCTCTCCCTGCTGCAGGTAGCACATTCCTCCAGAGAGCAGTTTCCTACAATACAGCCGTACGGGGCGGGGGAGTGGGCCGATGTTCCAGGCGTTATATGATCCTACGATCTTTGTGAGGGTGGAAAACTGCTTAGAATCATAGAATCATAGAACCATAGAATATCAGGGTTGGAAGGGTCATCTAGCCCAACCCCCTGCTCAAAGCAGGACCAATCCCCAATTAAATTATCCCAGCCAGGGCTTTGTCAAGCCTGACCTTAAAAACTTCTAAGGAAGGAGATTCGACCACCTCCCTAGGTAACACATTCCAGTGTTTCACCACCCTCCTCGTGAAAAAATTTTTCCTAATATCCAACCTAAACCTCCCCCACTGCAACTTGAGACCATTACTCCTTGTCCTGTCCTCTTCTACCACTGAGAATAGTCTGGAACCATCCTCTCTGGAACCACCTCTCAGGTAGTTGAAAGCAGCTATCAAATCCCCCCTCATTCTTCTCTTCTGCAGACTAAACAATCCCAGTTCCCTCAGCCTCTCCTCATAAGTCATGTGTTCCAGACCCCTAATCATTTTTGTTGCCCTTCGCTGGACTCTCTCCAATTTATCCACATCCTTCTTGTAGTGTGGGGCCCAAAACTGGACACAGTACTCCAGATGAGGCCTCACCAATGTCGAATAGAGGGGGACGATCACGTCCCTCGATCTGCTCGCTATGCCCCTACTTATACATCCCAAAATGCCATTGGCCTTCTTGGCAACAAGGGCACACTGCTGACTCATATCCAGCTTCTCGTCCACTGTCACCCCTAGGTCCTTTTCCGCAGAACTGCTGCCTAGCCATTCGGTCCCTAGTCTGTAGCGGTGCTTGTCCCCCCCCAGATGATTGTTTCCCTCTAGGAATTGTCTCCACGTGGAAGAACTTACTCTGGAATGACTGCTCCGGATTAGCCACTCTGTGTGTGAACGCTTGGCCTTCACATTTGAGAATCAACTTTCAAGGGGAAGGCAAGCCCTTCCTCCCCCAACCCCACCAAGCGTGCAACTCCTGGGCTCACTTAACTGCTTTCTTCCTTGCCTCCCCGCTATACAGGCAGCCGTGGAGGGGGGCGCTCTCCCCGTGCGCTCAGGGCCAGCATGGGGCTAGGGGGCGCTCTCCTCTGGCAGTCCGTGCTGGCCCCAATGCCCTAGTGCGGCACTAGGGGGCGCTGTGCTGCAGGGAGCGGGGTAGGGGGCTTAGCAGGGGGGGCTCTGCCCTGGCGCTAGTGGGCGCTCTCCCAGTCAGTCACTGCTGGCTCAGTGCTCCGGTGCGGCACTAGGGGGTGTGGTGTGTTTACTCCCGGGGGTGTGGAACAGGTGCCCATGGGGTGGAAGGGACTTTCCCGGCCGTGTTCCGGTGCGTGCCTTTTCTTGGCCAGAGCTGCCTGCAGAGCAGACTGCATCTTGGCCGCAAAGACCCCACAGCCACATTAAGTTGACTTTAAAAATTGAGTCTAGTTACACTGAGACAAATACCTAATGTAGATGACGTGGGGGCCAGGGAGCCACCCCCTCCCGCTTCTTTTAAAAGTGGGAGAGCTATACCAACCCACTTTTTACTGGCCACAAGGGGCACAGAGGAGTGAGTGGGGGGTGGGATCTTGGGGGAAGGGTCGGGGCCTCGTGGGAAGGGGCGGTGCAAGGGTGGCGCCGTGGGGGAAGAGGTGGGGCCTTGTGGTAATGGGCAGTGTGAGGGCGGGGGCTCAGGGAGAAGGGGCGGTGTGGGGGCGGAGCCTTGCACAGGGGGGCGGGGCCACTGTTCAGATACCTGTGGAGGGGGCATTTTTAAGGTGCTTCTACTGCTCCCTGGCAGAGGCCCTAAAATGGTTTGTCTCCCTTCAATGGGTTTAGGTTGAATTCCAGATCAAACCAGTGGAAGAGCGTCTACATTAGGGATTTACACTAGTATAATAAGAAGATCAATATTAAAATGGATTTAGTTAGGCTGCTACAATTTTTCTAATATAGACAAGCCCACAGATTAGCAATACAGCTCATTTGGTTTATTAGGACGCCCCCCCCGTTGACTGCTGAGAGTTGCCATTATCCGACTCTGGCTGAGAAGCAGAAGTCAGGGTTGCCGTGTTTCAGCCAGGAAAGGAATAGATAGGACGTGATTTTTCCCTGCCTCCAGCCCCGCAAACCTGCCTGCCCCAGGGGCTTTCCCTGGGAGTCTGTGGGGTGCAGGTTATTTTTATTTTATTTTTTGAAAAGCTGTCAATAAAGGCAAGCCTGTTGCCAATAGCCAGACCGGTTAACTTTATAGTCAACTGGGCGGTATCGGTTCCAGACAAAATGTTTCTATTAACTGCAAGTTGCTGTGAGGTTGTTATTAAGCAGCATCTACTGTAAATGGAGTCTCTGGCCGCGTGTGATTTCCTTTTCTGTCACTTTCCTGAAGAGGAGAGGGGTATTCCAGCTAACTTCCCACATGGGAACTGGCTTCCTTGAAATCCGCCCCCCTTTAGCTGCACTTGGACGGGGGCAGTTCTCTTCTTGGAGTGGGTGAATAAATCCCTGTGTATAATTTCTGTCTATCCATTTTAGTTTCTAAATCCCTTTGGAGTCCGATGGCTGGGGGGGTGGTCCAGGTTTCTGAGGAAATGTGAGGTCGTTCGTTACACTGCGAACGCCTCTGGATATGCGGGCAGGGCTGGGGAAGGAACTAGGGGTACAGACAAACAGCCAACCCTTGAAAATCGGGACTGTTTCTGTCTCTTGATTTCAGTTTGGTCCAGTCGCTGCCGAGGGGAGAGGATCCGGCACTGGGATCTCTGAAGTTGATTGCTGCCTCCGGACTGGACCCAATTGCAGCTAGAGAGGAACTGGTCAGAGCCCAGTGCCCACACCCCAGCGTTCATCCATCTCGGTGAGAGAGGAGAGATGACAAAAGGCGTGGATCCCATGGATTCAGAGCAGCCGCTCAATGGAAGACAAGGTAACTGACGCTTTACTGCGTAGGAACAGTCTGGGAGCTACATCTATACTGAGGTGTCCAGGTGCCTGGTTTTCAACCGGAAAGTCCAGTCGAAAAGGGCACCTACCAGTGTCCGGTCAAGATCTAAAGAAAAGCAAATGGGGGGTGGGGCCTCAGGGGGAAGGGGCGGGGCTTTGGGGGAAGAGGCGGGGCGGGGGAGCTTCCAGCACTCCTTACAAAAGGGACACTTCCGCAATATTGCAAAGTTGGCCACCCTACCTACCCTGCCGTCTGCCGGTTGGCATCAAGAGTCCCGGGTCACAAGCTCCTACACGCAGGCCCCCTGGTTCGTACGCACAGCTGGTGTTTTCCAAGCACAGACACGAGAGGATGGTTGTATGGCGGGAGAGCTCGCACTTAGACCACCTGGAGATTAACGAGTCTGCTTCAGCCTCAGCTTTTAGCTCATGCAGTAGAGGCTCACGGCCCGTGGTCCCAGGTTCGATCCCACGGGCCGACAGACCGTGTTACACTTGGATAGTGTTCCTAGAACTGACTGGGTTCGTTCTTTTCTCTCTGCTTTATGCTAAGCTCAAGTGGGTCAAGTTTGCCATCGCTGCACCTGTTTCACCCACAATCCCGCAGTGGGCATTGCCGAGACCAGCTGTGTGCGGGGGGGGAGGGGAACTGGATTGCTTGTTTATGCAAACACAGGTTTCTGTAGACATACAGTAAACGCACATCTGCTCCTGTGGCTTCATCCGCTGGCCGCCTGGAATATTTTGACATTGGTCGAGTATTACGTTCCATGATTGAAGGGATTTCAAAGAAACTGTTAACTTCTGCCCAAAACAGTTTTCGTTGAATGGACACAGCCGTTTATTCAAAGAGTACAACGGCCCCCTTCATCCAGGGGTCTGCACATCCCTTACAAACAGCCAGAAATAATCCTGACCACCCACGCTGAGAGCCCTGCGGGGTCCTATGGGGGTAGGAGAAGGGAAGGAAAATGATCTTTATTTTGCTGATCTTTCGGTGCCTTAGTTCCATCCAGCCAAAATAACAAACTTTAGAAATAGTCAGATGAGCAGCCTTAGGGAAGCTAAAAGGAAACGGGGCAGAAGGAAAGGCTTGTGGCTTATGCATGGGACTCAGTCATGAGCTCATGGTTAGGTATTCATGCCTCCACCTCTGACTCACTGTGATTCAGGGCAAGCCGCCTCTCTCTCTGCCTCGGTTTCCCCATCTGTGAAATGGTGACGACGATACTGCCGAGCGGGTGTGCAAACAACGTCCGTGATGGCAGAGGGCTGCGAGCACAGGAGGGGAAGGGGCTGTGGAAGCGCAAAGTCAGTGACCCCTTGGGATTCGCCAGAGTTTTCCTGCTGCCATAGGTAAACCTGGTTCCTTGGATGAAATGTGGAAGTACAGACTGTGAGGGGCTCCACTCCGGGAGCACGTCCTCTGCTCTCCAGCAGCATCGGTCCGTTACCGTCTGTTCTCCACCTGGGAAGCCATTTGTCCTGGCGATGGGCCGGCGCATGGCAGCATAATGCCGATGGTGCCAAATCCAGCTGGTGCCACCGCCGGGGGCGACCCACGGGACGGGAACGGGGCTGGTTCTCTTTCAGGTGCTCTGCCGAGCAGCAAATTCCAGACGCCTGTTGGGTGGAAAGCCCCGCTAGCGGTCGGCGGGGTGGTCCTACTCATGACCATTGCTGGGGCCGTGATACTTTTGCACGGTGAGTTGTCGGCCGGGAGCTAAGGGAGTCCATGGGGGTAATGGGGGGAAGGAAGTGGTGCCTGGGGGTGCAGTGGGGAGCCCATGGAGGCAGTGGGGCGGGGCGATGGGTGGGGATCTGTGGGAGGCAGCAGGGGCAATGGGTAGGGGGCCGGGGTTGGCAGTGGGGGGTCAGGGGCAATTGGGGGATCGAGGGAGGCAGTGGGGAGCCAGGGGCAATGTGGAGGGGTGGGGAGCTGGGGGAGGCAGTGGGGGCCAGGGGAGATGTGGAGGGGTGGGGGGGAGGCAGTGGGGGGGTCAGGGGCAATTGGGGGATCGGGGGAGGCAGTGGGGGGCCAGGGGCAATGTGGAGGGGTGGAGGGTTGGGGGAGGCAGTGGGGGCCAGGGGCCATGGGGAGGGGTGTGGGGGAGGCAGTGGGGAGTCAGGGGCAATTGGGGGATCAGGGGAGGCAGTGGGGGGGACAGGGGTGCTTGGTTGATCGGAGGAGGCACTGGGGGGCCAGGGGCGATGGGGAGGTGTAGGGAGCCGGGGGAGGCAGTGGGGAGCCAGGTGAAATGGGGAGGGGTGGGAGACTGGGGGAGGCAGTGGGGGCCAGGGGCGATGGGGAGGGGTGTGGGGGAGGCAGTAGGGACCAGGGGCGATTGGGGGATCAGGGGAGGCAGTGGGGAGGACAGGGGTGATTGGTTGATTGGGGGATGCATTGGGGGGGCCAGGAGAGATGGGGAGGTGTAGGGAGCCGGGGGAGGCAGTGGGGGACTGGGGTGATTGGGGAATCGGAGGAGGCACTGGGGGGCCAGTAGCGATGGGAGGGGTGGGGAGCCGGGGGAGACAGCCGGGGCCAAGGCACCAAAATACAAGTTTGCCCAGTGTGCCATTTTCCCTAAGGCCAACCTTGGCAGGGCTGGCCTGAAGGGTGGGCGACATGGGTGACTGCCCAGGGTGCTGTGGTCAGGGGGCACCTTGGTCAAGAGGGAGTTGCTGGAGGGTGCCTGGGGCAGTCACCAGGAAGGTGACCGTGCCTGTGGTAGCAAGGGGGGGGCCTGCCATTGGCCCCTCTCCCCCCCCCCCATCAGTAGTTACCAGTCGCCTCTGTTTGGCTTCAATAGTCAGGTCAGAAATTACTCATGTGGGTTGCTTCCACCCTCTGCCTGTCCTGGTCCCTTTTGTTGCCCCCTCTAATATTATGATCGCACTGGCCCTTTAACAGAGATGCTAGCTTAAAACAGCCTCTCAGGGTCCCCCCCCCACTGCACTCTGCACTCTGGGGTATAGATGTGGGGACCCGCGTGAAAGACCCCCGAAGCTTATCTTCTACCAGCTTAGGTTAAAACTTTTTTTCCCCAAGGTACAGATTCCTTTCCTTGTCCTTGGACGGTACTGCTGCCACCACCAAGTGATTTACACAAAAATTCAGGGAAGGGTCACCTGGAATCCCTGTCCCCCCAAAATATCTTCCCCGAGCCCCTTCACCCCCTTTCCTGGGGAGGCTTGAGAATAACATACCAACCAGTTGCCTTAGCAGTGTGAGCACAGGCCAGACCCTTTGTCTTCAGGACACTGAAATCAATCAGGTTCTTAAAAGAAGAACTTTTATTATAAAGAAAAAAGTAAAAGCATCGCACCTGCAAAATCAGGGTGGAAGGTAATTTTTACAGGGTAATAAAAAGATTTTAAAACACAGAGGATTCCCCTCTGGACTCAGCTTCACAGTTACAAAAACAGGAACGAAACTACCTCTGTAGCACAGGAAAATTCACAAGCCAAAACAAGAGATAACCTAACTCATTTCCTTGCCCTACTCACAGTTTCTGTGGCTTTAGATGGATTATTCCAGGTATATTTTTCAGGAGATATTGTACCCACTTGGCTTCTCTCTCTCCGTCCAGAGAGGGAACAACACACAGAACAACAAAACAAATCCTTTCCCTCCCCCCACTCCTCTGCCCAGATTTGAAAGTATTTTCTTTCCTCATTGGTCCTTCTGGTCAGGTGCCAACAAGGTTATTTGAACTGCTTAACCCTTTACAGGTAAGACAATCCAGTACAGCTGCCAAGGAGGGATTTGATGTTACTGAATGGGCTGGCATACATAAAGGTTGCTACCGGTCCCCCTATTTTCATGACACTGCCCTTCTGGCTGAAAGTGTTTTCCCAGCTCGTGGGGACGGTCCCTCCATGGGAAAGCTGAGGAGACTCATGGAATCGGATTTTAAAATGCTCAGGGCCAGATGTTCAGGACCCAAAGTGCCGAGCCCTTTTTGAAAATCCAGCGGCTTATTTTGCTGTCTCAGTGGGAAGCTGAGAGCTTTTGGAAATCGGGCCCCGAAAGCTTCTGAAACGCCCGGCAGCTGCACAGAAGGGCTGCGCAAAGAGGAAGGCTGGAAATGGTGTGTTTGACCAGAGGCTAAATCAGCCCCAAGCAAACAACAAAAACACCTTTAAACAGACAGACCTGGTATGTGACCCATCTCCGTGTCAGTTGATTCATTGGCACAGAAAGGTGCCACCCATGATACACGTTTATCCGCTTTCTATAGATTCCTCCCTTGAATTTAGAGAAAGCAAAGGGACACGTCTCTTATCGCTGCTATTCTTTTAACTTCAGTGAAATCTCGTCTGGAATCCGAGCTGCCTCATGTCTCCACCCTAGTCCATCTAAATGTAAAATTCCCTGCTCCCTGCTGCCCGGATGGCTAGGTTGGGTACAGAGGGAAATGCTATTATTTCTCTGAGTCTGAGGGGACCTGGGACTCCAGCCAGAGCTTCTGTTCTTCACTCAATGCCTCCCTGGCTGAGATCAACACCCAGAAAGACCTGGTAAGGAAAAACAAAAAGTAAAACTGATTTAGGCACCAAGGAGCGTGTTGGCATGATCTTGTCCCAGGGCCTCGGGCCAGAGGAGGCCATGGTCTGGGCATGCCCAGCCTCCCCAGATGCAGGAGTCATGCGCTCCCATGTCCTCGTGGTCCCATACGTTAATGAAGGGAAGGTCTGTGCCCAGATCTCACCCAGCAGTTCAGAGGGTGGGAAGGAACTCTGGAAACAGAACAGGTGCAGAAAAGTATGGAAGAAGGGTGGGAGGAAAGAGACTTTAAAGTTTCTTTTTTAAGCAGTTGTTTCCATAGTCCATGGTATGGTGGTACAGCCATTTGTCTGCCTTACCAGGGGAGACTCAAGGAGCTTGGCCTGTTTAACCTAACCAAACAAAGGCTGAGGGGAGTTAGGATTTCTCTCTCTAAATACATCAGAGGGATAAATACCAGGGAGGGAGAGGAGTTAAGTTAAGTGTCCGTGTGGACGCAAGAACAAATGGATATAAACTGGCCATCAACAAGTTTAGGCCTGAAACTGGATGAAGGTTTCTAACCATCAGAGGAGTGAAGTTCTGGAACAGCCTCCCAAGGGGAGCAGTGGGGCCAAAAAACCTAACTGGCTTCAAGACTGAGGTTGATAATTTGACAGAGGAGATGGTATGATGGGACTGCCTACAATGGCGTGTGGCCCATCTGCGACTGCCAGTTGCAAATATCTCCAGCGTTTGGAGCAGACACTGGATGGGGAAGGCTGAGTTACTACAGAGAATTCTTTCCCAGTGTCTGGCTGGTGGGTCTTGCCCACACGCTCAGGGTCTAACTGGTCACCATATTTGGGATCGGGAAGGAATTTTCCTCCAGGTCAGATTGGCAGAGACCCTGTGGGGAAGTTCACCTTTTTCTGCAGCATGGGGCATGGGCCACTTGTAGCTTTAAGCTAGAGTGAATTGTGGATTCTCTGTAACTTGAAGTCTTTAAATCATGATTTGAGGACTTCAGTGACTCAGCCAGGGGTTAGGGTTTCTGATACAGGAGTGGGTGGGTGAGGTTCTGGAGGTCTAGAAGATCATGATGGTCCCTTCTGGCCTTAAAGTCTGAGTCTTGCAGACAAGTTATATCTGCCCCACTCCCCCATCGGATATCCTCACCAGTACCCCACCAGATACCTGCCACTGTGCCCAACAGCAGTGAGTAAGCGTCTTAGCTGAATGTTGCTATTAAAACAATTAGCAGCAAAATAGTTAACATTGAGTTGGACACCATTAGGTTTCAGAGTTAACACAAGTGGAGCTGAACTGTGCAGTTCACCGCTAATGTATGAGGCTCTCTGCAGATTCAGGGACCATCTACGCTAGGAAAGCGATTTGTTTTAGGCAGCAGGTCCCCTTGAAACAGTGACTGAAAATAGCTTAACCATTTCAACAGCATTACAGACGATAATGAATAATGTTTTTTGTTGTTTTTTTTAAAGCAGTTCATTATGCAATATAAAGGCGTCTCTGAGTTCTGGAGTGGCCTGAAGCGAGTATTGGCACAGACCTGGCAATGGGTGAATGGCGAACAGTTCAACAATCTGTGAGTCCTTTTCAAGCTAGTCACTTTGTTGGGTTCCAAATGGGAAAAGGGCTGAACTCGGGCAGATTAAAAAAATTTACTTCCAAAATCATGCTGATTACTTTTCTCCCTTGTGACATTTCCCCCCAGCCTTTGGGGTTCATCCCCATTGCTGACCTAGCAGATCAGCGGGCTGCATGCCTTTTCCCTCTAACGGGCAGCTTAGGTGAAAATGAGAGACCCATGGTATTTCCTGAAAAGTTCAGTAAGGATTTAAGCCCAGATTTTAAAGGTACTTAAGCGTTACTCAGAATTTCAAAGCCTAAATAACTTAGGAACATAAGTCTCAGTTTCAAAAGTGCCTTAGGCATGTAAATCACTTAGGCCTTGCACTGCTGAGCAGAGGAGCAGTGCCTAAATACCTTTCACAATCTGGACCTTAGCCCTTCCACCTCCTCCCTAGAGGGGAAAAAAGTAGGAAGAGAGTCTCCGGTGCCCATGCTGAGTCAATGCCAAGTGCAGAATGGCTGCTGGTGAAGAATCTGGCAGGACAATCACTGAGGTCGCAGCCGGGTTGCAGAAATAACCATGCTTGTAACCCGGCTATGTTAAAAGAGTTAGGTGTCTTGCATTGCCAGTGTGGACGGACGACCATTCCTTAACCCTGCTGGAGATCAACCTGTTAGTCTCTTCCTCCCCACCCCTCTTGCCAGGAAGAGTTTGAGTGGAATTATTGGTGCAGGAGGCGGGCGATCCTGAGGGGTTTCACTGGACGGGCCCCTCTGTCGGGGCCCATACCTGGCCCCCGCCCGACTCTAATCACCAGGGCGTCTCCGTCGCAGGTTTATGGTAAGAGGAGGAGGCGACTGCGCGTACCTGAGCGACGGCTTTGCCACTTCGTCGTGGTGCTCCACGAAACACTACTGGATCTGCAGCGAACCCGACGGGATGCGAAGGGAGGACGCGATGCCGGGGGACTGAAGGGCGAAGGCTGGGGAAACCCCTCAAGGCCCGGCTGCCTGACTCTCTCCAAACATCGCTCCAATAAGATCCTCAATTGAGCTTGACGGATTTTTTTTTTTTTTGGTAAATAATCCTTTTTTCTAACTTGCTCTTTATTGTGGCCCCTGTATAGCCCTCTTAGTCCTGGTTGCGTAACTGAGACCTGGTCTACGCTTAAAACTTAAAACTCGCTCCGGAATGCTGTAGCTAGGCCGACGTAACCCCCAGTGTAGACGCAGCTAAGTTGCCCTCGCTACCGTCACTGGGAAGGCAGTGTTCCTGCAGTGATGGGGAAACCCCTTTCCCCACTGTAGGATGGGTCTGCTTTGGGGTTATGCCAGCGTAGTCTGCTGCCATGTCCCCATACTGTAGACATGGAATAAAACCCCTTCCCGGCTCCCCCTGGTGTTGTGGGTGCGTCTACACTGCAATAGGGGTATGTGATAAAAGCAATGAAGGGGCAGCAGCCCTGGGCTAGTCGCCCAGGTCTTTACCCTGGGTTCCAGCCCGTGCTCCTGTGGCATCATTGCCCCAACACTAGCTAGATTGAAATTAGCATGTGTATGTTGTACGTCTACATTAATGGCCACCAAACCCTCTGATTGCAATGTGGACGTACCCGCAGCTCTGCTGTGCTGGCCGAGCAGGAAGGCAGCACTGCCTGAGGACAAGCTTAAACAGTAACCGGCTAAGAAAATCACCCTCCCTAAGGAAGGAAGCTGCGGCAAGACCCAAGCCACCGGGCTGTGGGTTTTCTTCAGCTGTTGCAGAACCAGGCTCTGTTCGCTCCCGCGGTCTCCCAACACCGAGCAACAAAGTTGGGAGTTAAGGCTAAATGGGACCGGGATCTGAACTCCCCAACGGGCCCTTTGTTGAGGCGTCTAGTGATGCCTCCTGCATAGGGTCCACTGTGTTGTGTTGTCTCCCACATCAAAACGTGGGAGCTGCATCTTTGACGGAGAGTCTCCGTTGTGGAGCAAAGAAGATAATTAAGGAGGGCCAGAAATGAGAGGCAGGTTCAAGTGGAAATCGAAATATCTGTATGTTTGAGAGTGTTAAGGCCTTGCTGGGCTTATTGAGACTGGAAAGGGAAGGCCAGGCATGCATGCAGGCCAGAAGAAGTTGATAACTAGCTAGGTGTGCGAGCAGCAAAGTTACGGAGGTGCCGGCGCCCTGTGAAGAAGCTTTGGAGCTGCCCAGGAGAGGTGTTTACTTTGTGAGAAGGCAATGGGTCTGTACTAGCAATAGGAATTGTGGGTCGCTGTCACCCTTGTATCCCACCCACAGGAATTTGCTTACAAACTCATAGGCAGAGCGGATGCCTTTTAATCTAACAGAGTTATCTTTCAAGGTGAGTTCGAGGCAGAGAAGCTGAGGTCTGTAGAACCCTTTCGATTGCACTTGACTTTCCCCGTGATCAAGTTTTTAATCGGTGAGCAAAACAAACCGCAAAATCTGATTCAGGGTAAGCAGGTGGGTTTCCTGGCCTTGCTAAAGAAACTTAGATAAGGGCAAAGATCAATGTGTGCTTAAAACTCTAAGACTGAAGAGTCTTTAGATGCTTTAAAGTTCATTTGCAAATGTTGCTTAAGGGTTTAAATCCCCTTGGACTCACTTGCCAGCCAAGTTACAAGTACTTTTGTGGAGGACAAGATGTGTATTTTCCCCTAGTTTGAGAGGGGCTGGGTATTTTCCAGCTACATCATCTGTTCAAACCATGGCGGCAGAATCTAAATAATTGAAATGTATAAAGCCTCACAACTAACGAAAAATTAATCATGTGATGCCATGGAGTGTTCACTGTTCCCCTCTTTAATGATTTGCTGTTTACTTCTTTTGTTTTATAAAGTTTGCTATGACTTTGTCAGTCCTATAAGCGAACAGTGTGAAAAACCAACCAACCAAACAAAAAGCCTTGTATTTTTTTCCTTCTGTTGTAATTTGCTCATAGTCATGGAGTTTGAGGCTAGAAGGACCCTCTTGTTTTATTCAGTCTCGCTTCCCTCATTCTAACTTAGAGACAACTGAAATTTTTCTAATGAAAAGTTTGTCAGAAAACAGAATTTAGTTGACCATTAACTTTTTTTTCCAGAAACTTCGTTTTCAGTGACTTCATATTTTAGTTTTCTGAAGGGTTTTTGTTTTTTTTCCCCCCAACACAATTTCGGGGGGCGAAGCCCCCGTGGTCTTCAGAATTTTGTAAACGTTTTGAAATTGTGCTGGATTTTTTGTTTCTTCTCTCCACTTTCTGGCTGCCTTCCGACTTTTGCCACATGGAAAAGAGTAAGAGCCTTTCTGAAAGTAATACTTTCACTTTTAAACGTTAATGTAACACAAAGTATTCCTTAAACGACCCTCCTACAAACCCTTTCTCACTCACGGTCGCCAAAGTGGAAGAAATGGGGAACGAATAAAAACACGTAAGTGGGGAAGGAAGTTTTGCACTTAAATTGTTCCATTAGGATGTTTAAAAATGTTTGAAAGGCTTTTTTTTGTTTCCTGTGGAAACTTTTGCAGGACAAACTGCTGCTTTTCCAGCTACTTTCTAGTCTATAAAAAGAAAAGGAGGACTTGTGGCACCTTAGAGACTAACCAATTTATTTGAGCATAAGCTTTCGTGAGCTACAGCTCACTTCATCGGATGCATACTGTGGAAAGTATAGAAGATCTTATTTTTTCATGCTTTTTGTGTGTATATAATAAGATCTTCTATACTTTCCACAGTATGCATCCGATGAAGTGAGCTGTAGCTCACGAAAGCTTATGCTCAAATAAATTGGTTAGTCTCTAAGGTGCCACAAGTACTTCTTTTCTTTTTGTGAATACAGACTAACACGGCTGTTACTCTGAAACCTTTCTAGTCTATATTGTTTTGTTTTTATTTTTTCCTCTGGCCTAGCACCATCTGATGGGCCGGAGTAGACATTGCAATGCCTAGGTTTGCTGCAGGGCACCCTAGTCTTCTGCTGTGTAGCTAGAGTGGAGACCAGCGCTGGGAGAAAGGTGAGTCAGAAGCAAATTGTGTAGGAGATTAGCTGGGTGACTCTTCCACACTATCCCTGTGGGAAACACTCACTGCAAAGATTAAAATGGAGTGGGGGAGCTAATATACTAATCAGTGGTACAAACTCAATACAGGGGTTCTTGTATAGATTTAATGTATCTAACTCTGTAATTACTTGCACTTGTAATTAAAATCATTAATTAACACTCTGAAGCCCGTGTTCGTGAAGATCTGTCCTCCTACAGCCATGGCCAGCGAAGTGCAGCTCTGCGTATGTTCCATGCGTATGTGTGTTTGCATGCAGACAAGTTAATTCTGTGCTTACACGTGCCCCTTGGGGGCAGCTCTTTCTCTTGTGTATTTCTAAAGCGTCCCAGCACTGACAGAGTGGAGGGTGGCGTTTCCCCAGGCCCAGCGACGGCCCTCCACCTTTGAGAACTTTACCCAAAGCCCGAACCTTAGTCCTGTGTGTCCCTTAATCAAATAGGGGCTCCGTTAGTGCCATTTATATCAGGACCGCGTCTCTCTGGCAAATCCATTTAAAGGTACCACGGCAGATTTCACCACGAATCTGATTCTTCTTCCACACCCCACAGCTGTTTCCAGTGTCAGGGGCCGATAGTGAGACCCTGCCGAAAAACAAAGAAAGTCACCAGGGGCATCTAGACCTATCACCTCGCTCCTAGAGCAGGACTTGCTTGTTGTTTAGTAGCACTTGATTTCTCGCCCCCCCCCCTCACCGCACCCCCGCAGGGTTCAGATACCTCACCAAGCCTGTAAGGAGCTGGTAGGGAGAAAGAGAGAGAAACAAACCAACTGTGATGGGGTTAGTCGTGTTCTTTCATGCACGGCAGGAACGTGCAGAGACAGTGTGGGGGGAAAAGGGTGACTGCCAGTGTAACCCAGGCCTGCTGGGGGTTGTGCCCTGTCCCCGTCTAGTGGCCTAGAGGTTAATGAGTCTGCTACAGCCTCGCTTTTCGCTCATGCATCAGAGCAGGGCTAGTCAATTATTTGTTTGCCAAGGTCCAGGTTGCTTGGTCAAAGCCTAGCCAAGGGCCGGACTCCAGAGAAACCTTTTTCACGCCACAGTAACAATAATAAGTAAACGAAAAGATTTAGCGGTCCGTTCAAAAGCATCTGGAGGTCCAGGTTTGGCCCGCAGTCCGCCTACAGCCTACTCCTGCAGCAGATTCTCATGCGCTAAGCTTCAGAGGTCCCAGGTTCGATCCCGCCCGCCAGGGACCAGGCTCTGGCGCCGCTACCCAAGAGCCTCATCAGAACAGAATCTCGGTGGACGGGGATCTCTGTTACAAACCTGCCACAAGGGTGGGAGAGGGCGGCCCTGGCTACCGAATTACTTACCCACCCACTCTGCTGGGCTTAGGTGAAACGCACACACCCAGAGTGAATGAGAATAGACTCTGCCCAGCTCTCCTCCGCAACTTTGTTCCCTCTAGCTGTCATGGGCTCCCCGAGTCCACCAGATTAATTATAAGTCGTGTACTCCGCTTCTGCATAGGGTCTCCCATCAGCCAAACCGTGCCTCGCTTGACAGAGCCTCAAACTTTCTCTGCCCCTTTTTTTTTTTGGGGGGGGGGGGGGGGTAGGTGGCAAGAGCAGGGAGCATGAGGGAGAATTACTATCACTGTCGTGCCTAGGAGCCAGGATCCCATGGTACGAGGCGCTATACGTTAGTTACTAGGTGTATTACAGTAGCACCTTTGAGCATCGGTGCCAGCTTCTCCTGGCACAGGTGGGTGCTCGCGCCCCCCTGCCCTGGCCCTGCCCTCCTCCTGCCCCCGCCCTTCCTCAAAGTCCCCACCCCAACTCCGCCCCCTTCCTGCCCCTATTGGACTCCTTCCCCAAATCCCCGCCTCTTCCCCTGAGCGTGCCGCGTTCTCGCTCCTCTCCCTCCCTCCCCCAGCTTGTTACGGCACAAAACAGCTGTTTCGCGGCAGCAAGCGCTGGGAGGAGAAGCGAGGACAGCGCGCTCAGGGGAGGAGGCGGAGGTGAGTTGAGACGGGGGGGGCGGAGTGGGGAGCCAGGCTGCCGATGGGTGCAGAGTACCCACCAATTTTCCCCCGAGGGTGCTCCAATCCCGGAGCACCCATTGAGTCGGCGCCTATGGCTATGAGCTCCAGTCTGGGAGCAGGACCTGGGTGTGCTAGGAGCTGTACAAACACAGAACAAAAAGACCGTCCTTCCCCAGAGAGTTTCCAACCTAAGTATAAGAACAGATGGAGACAGACCGGGGAGTACAAGGGAACAATGAGATGAAGGTCAATGGATGACATTGCAGGTTGCATGCACACCTCTCGCATTGGAGTAAGACTGCCGTTCCAGCTGGAGATGTTGCGATCACTCCTTTTTTTGTGGCTCACTTTGAAAATACGGCCCTTAACATGTGAAGCCGAGGACGAAAGTGACCTTCTAGTGCCAGCCCAGCAGAGGTTTGCATTTGGCCCCACGAACAGCCAGAACGATCAACTTACAAAGTGATTCCAGACTTAAATTCAAAACAGGAAATACTCACCCTGTTTGATTTAACAGGGAACCATCCACCCACGTCCAGTTTCCCTTGGAGGTTGTCAGGTGCAGTCCAATCCAAATAGGGTATTTCCCCCCTGTGACGTTATTTAGGAATGCCTGTAAAAGTGTAGGCCAGGTATACCGATAAATATAACTGCCCGTAATTCGAAAGAATTTAGGCTCCTTCAGTTGGTTTTGAAATAAATGGATATAAGGAGCCAAAATTACCTTCAAGGATCTAGCCCTAAGTCTTGAAGTTCTGTGCCCAAAAGAAAGCAGAGTATCGGACATGCAGGACCCTTGATACTGCAGCTATGTCTCTATAGCTCTATATCTAGTAATGAGTGACTAGACACAGTTGTGGCACTGAATTTTAGCTGTCAAACTCTTCCAACTACATCCCCGTGGCGTTTGGAGTGGAACTTTTTTAAACAGTACGTGCACAAAGGGCCTTGCACCTCTGTATACACCTCTGTGGACGTGGGCCTTCGTTTACGCTCAGGATCATCAGAAAATGGCCAGTGGGATTTCACTGTTTTCACGTGCTCCGTACGGCATCTTAAGCCCAACGCTGGTTTCCCGTGGCGGTTGTTTTTACACTCAATCCTCTGCACTTATCTTCTGGAATGGAATGATTCTAGGGTTTCCTGTCGGTGTTTCCATCCTCCGGAGAACTCTTCCCCCACCGCGGGGAACCAGCTTGGCCTTTGCGAGTCTAACCTTACAGCCCAGGCCTCGGGCTAGTTGAGCTGCCAACGTGACTCTAGAATAACCAATTACCATAACGTGAGGTGATAGCCTACCCGGTCCAGGGATTAGGACGCTTGCTGTGACTCAGGACGCCTGGGTTCTGTTCCCTGCTCTCCCACAGACTCACTGAGAGATCCTGGGGCAAGTCCCTCGGTGCCTCGGTTTCCCCAGACGTACAATGGGGAAACTGAGACACAAAGGGAATTGCCCGTCTGTCTATCGGGGCTGATACTGCCCCATCTCACGGGGTGTTGAGATTAAAGCGTGGGAGGTGGTCAGATACTACAGAAGTTGGCGGGGGAGAGGTTAGAAGAGCACTGCATTTTGATAGGTCAAGCTCGACATCTCTCCAGCTGAAGTTCCCACGCCCTACTATTGACTTTACCATCTCATGCTGATCCTGGATCACGAGCATTTGAGAGCTCTTCACCGAGCAGTCGTCACGACTCTCGTTCCAGTTTTTGCTGTCTTTAGAAACCCAGTAGCACTTGTCCCCATGCAGCAGCCAGGTCAGGGGACAGAGTCTGCACCCGGGGGCCTCTGGAAGGGGAAATGTAAAGCGTTGAATTTACTGGGACTAAAGACTCAGCAAAACTGTGCAAATGGTTTTGGAGCCTCCCGGCTAAATATGGTAACCAGGGACTTTTCTCTCTTGTAGAATTTCATCTGCTGAGAGAAAAGCCAGAATTGGAATCGCTGGGGGGTTGCAGGTCCAGATAGAGGGGCACCAGCAGAGCTGTGGGATGGGGGCACCCCAGGGCTGGGCTTGCAGGAGCTGTGAGTTCGGAGTGAGGGGCACTGGTGGAGCTGTGGGGTGAGGAGAGCCCAGGGCTGGGACAGCAGGAGGCTGTGGGTCAGGATTGAGGGGATCTTGGTGGGGGGAAAAGGGTGACAGGGACCCAGATGTGAATTAAGGTCTCCTGGGGCCCTGGATCAGAGCAAGTGGGGAGGTCCTGGTGCTGGGACTGTGGCCTGCTCCACCCCTTCCGTCTGCGGTCCCGTCCCCGTCCCGCCCCTTCTGCCACACCCCTGCCCCCATCCCACCCCTGGCCCTGGCTCGTTCCTCCCATTCCCCATGGCCCCACCCCTTTCTGTCCTGCCCCCGCCCCTGTTTGCTCCTTTCTGCCCCTTCCCCCCAACTGCGGGGCTGCGATCAGAGAAGCTCTGTTCCCCAACTCCTCCAGCTCCAGGGCCACGGTGGGGGTGGGGGGGGAGGATTTTTCTGTGGCCCCCAAATTGGCTGCAGCCCCTAGGCATGGGTCCCCTGGGCCCGTGCGGTAATCCACCACTGCAGGGCTCCCACCCCGACACCTCCCAGCTGTGTGAACGCCCCCCATCAGTAAACCCTGCTCCGAACAGTGGGTCAAATGCCCCCAAACTGCCTTCTCCTGGAGATCGGGGAGGGGAACCAGCCTCTCAGCCTTCCCTCCCCCATCCTCAGCTGCCAGGGCATTTCAACCACTACAGGAACTGGGGGGAGGGGAGGGGAACCACACCCACCCTGACCTACCCTGCTTCTCTAACCAGTTCCCTTCCCTCTTCCACCCCCATCCGAAATAAGGGGAAGCTAACAGCCTGCGTGGGAGGATCTGCTGGCCTTCGAGATGATTGTGATCATGCAGCCTGATCTCCTGTGCAAGGCAGGCTGGAGACCTTCCCCAGCCCAGTAGCATCTGCTTGAGCTGGAGCACGGGGTGGGGCTGTTCATTTTTCAGACGAGGTTCAGATGTGCAGGTCTGCAGCGAAGGAGCCCGGAATGGCCCAGATCAGCCACGCCGGCATTCAGGGGAGCTTGCCCGCAGAAACCTTGATGTTGTGGGACCACGCGAGGCTGCTCTCGGCTTGACCCAACCCCGCCCCGGATCTGCGAGCAGCACCCGTGATTTGGGTGGCAGGGAGCTCTTCCGCGGATGGAGCCGGGTGGGCGGAGGGGAGTTGCGTTTACCTGCTGAGCTGCTCCGGGGGGAGTCGCACAGACGCTGTCTTAGGTGAGACGCCAAGCTGGAGTTGCAGTCTGTACCATGTCCATTTCTCCCGGTGACCCTGTCGCTCTCGGGGGCCACGGAGGCTGCGCCGGTCTCTGCTTTATGGCAGGGGCCCTGAAAAACTTTATAGCAGCATCGGTGTGAATGATTTAGGGTTGGAATGGTGAGAACACGGGGTTGTAATAGACCAGGGATCTCAAACACAAATCACCACGAGGGCCACATGGGGACTAGTACATTGGCCCGAGGGCCGCATCACTGAAACCCTTTCATACAACGATACAAAAGTATAGTCAAAAATGAAGAGTACTATAGTATGCTCTTAAAAGTCAATGTATGAACTTTCTTAAAACTGTAACGCGAAGAGGGGTTTTAATAAAATATAAACACCTGTAACTATTCCTTATGTGGTCAGTAACACTGATGATGATCTCTACACTAACAGTCTATCAACATAGTTGCAATGGCAGGAACTTTTTAAAGTAACTATTCATACAAAATACGTTGCGACTTTTAACCAACATTCTTCCCAACTACTCACAGCAAAGAATCACACATGCTGAACTTCATACCTCAGACTGCTTGTCTCGTCCATGAGGCCCCGCCCCTGCCCCGCCTCTTCCCCGCCCCCGTTCCAACCCCTTCCCCAAATCCCCACCCCGACCCCGCCTCTTCTCCGCCTCCTTCCCTGAGTGCGCCGCGTCTCCGCTCCTGCCCCCTCCCTCCTGGAAAGTCCTAAGCGCCGCCAAACAGCTGTTTGGCGGCAGGAAGCACTGGGAGGTAGGCAGAGGAGCAGGGATGCAGCGTGCTGGGGGGGAGGGGCAGGAGCTTGGCTGCCGGTGGAGTCGGCGCCTATGGAGGGCCACAGGAAATAATTCTGTGGGCCGCATGTGGCCCACAGGCTGCATGTTTGAGACCTTCTGTAATAGACTATTTTTGAAGGTCTATTGACTGGTAGGGAGTGCAGGGGCAGATATGGGGATAGATAGATAAGGTGGTGTGGGAGAGAGTGGATGGATAGATAGATAAGGTGGTGTGGGAGAGAACGGATGGATAGATAGATAAGGTGGTGTGTTGGGGTGGATAGATAGATGGCTGTGTACAGGGATGATTAGATAGAAAAGATGATGGGGGGTGGATGGATAGATGGCTGTGTATGGGGTTGGATAGATAAATAAGGTGGTGGTCGGAGGGTGGATGGATAGATAGATGGCTCTGTTTGGGGATGGATAGATAGGTAAGGCGGTGGTGGGGTGGCTGGATAGATAGATAGATGGCTGTGTACGGAGATGGATAGATAGATAGATAAGGTGGTATGTCGGGGGGTTGGATAAATAGATTGCTGTGTATGGAGATGGATAGATAGGTAAGGTGGTGCGGGTGTGGATGGATAGATAAGGTAAGGCAGTGTGTGGGGTGATAGGGTGGTGACAGATTGATAGATAATGGTGAAGGGACAGATAGACAAGGTGGTGTGGGGGGATAGATTGTTAGATAAGGCAGCATGCAAGGTGCTGGATAGATAGAGAAGGCGGTGCGGGGTGGGGGATAGATAGTCAGATAAGGTGACATGGTGGGGGACAGATAAGGCAGTCTGTGTGGGGATTAATAGATGGATAGATCATTCATTACAAACATTCAGGTCCATTCCACATTAGCAAAGGGAAAGTTGTCCTGAATGAGTCACTTGAGTGGCATACGTCAATGTTATCTTGTTCATGTGACATGTCCTGCCTGGGTGAAGTATCGAGTCATCTCTTAGCAACTGGAATAGAATCCTAAATTGAGTTCCTGCCCCATGGTTACAGCATTAGCCTGGGACCTGGGAGACGTCCCTGCTCTGCCACAGGCTTCCTATGTGACCTTGGTCAAGTCATTTTGTCTCCGTGGGCCTCAATTTCCCCATCTGTAAAAGGGGATAATAGCTCTGTCTCACAGAGGATTAATTTCAAGGTTGTTCAATGTTCAAGATTGTCTGGTGCTCAGGAACTCGGGTAATGCGGGCCTGAGGGAGAGCGGCACTGTGGAGGGACACAAGAATGTTGGATACCTCGCTGTACCCCCAAACAAGTGGATGGGTGGCCTCGAGCTACTCACCCCAGACGCTCAGGGCCATCATAGCTCCCAGCAGGACGACGTTTGCAGCCCAGCTGACCCTCTGAGCTATCTGACGCCAGCGGGGAAAGTGATGGCATTCTGTAAGAGTGATGGCATTCCGACTAAGCACTCTCTGCTAAGGTTAAGTGAGCTAATAATAATTATAAAAGGGGATGGGACTTAGTTAGCTCCTGCTGGTTCAGTCTGTCTTTAAAAAAAACCTCCAAACTGAGACAGGTCTCCCTTATTGTGATAACAGAGACCAGTTTGTTAGACAGAAATATGCCATGCTTCGGAGCCCCCCTGTGACTGTCTAGCCAGAATGTTGCATTGTAACTTCTGGAACAATAGAACTGATGAAGACTATGAATTTTCAACAAAAACAAAACAATTCCCCCCCATCACCAAAAACTGAAATATTTTGATTTGGAAATGTTGCTTTATTTCCTCGTGGGACTTGTAGTTCAGGTTCCTCCGCTTCTCATTCTCCTCTGTAGGCCAGGCTCCTGGTTGGACTACATCTCCCATGATACCCTGTGGTCTCCTCTGTTGTGGAGGGGAGAAGATGGGCATCAGTGTGTCCCTGGCCCTGGTGCATCATGGGAGATGTAGTCCAGCTGGGGAGCCCACCCATAGAAGAGACTGGGCACATGAAGAAACTAAACTGCAATTCCCATGTGGCACCAGGGCAAAGAGTTTTATTTTCAGGCATTCTGGTTTTTTAACCAAAGAACCGACATACATTTTCTGCAGAAAGCAAATGCTGCTTGCAAGCAAAAAATTATCTAGCCGAAAACCCAATTTTCCATTGAAACTTGACTCAACAGAAACATTTCAACCAGTCCTCCCTGTGAATTAGTAGCACACGGGCTTACACCTCTTAGGCCTTCGTTGTCTAATGTGACTCTAGATGGTCTCACCGTCCATCTAAATAATGGATTCATTTGTACTCCTGCTATGATTCATGCCTCGATATCTATCACCCACATTTTTTCCTACATTACCAGGCCAGTATATATTCTTATCAAAAACACACGAATGTGTTAAATCTTGTGACGCAGGCACCAGCTTGCAGCCCTGACTGGTAGCAGTCCAGTCGCCTGTGGAAGAAACACGCAGGCAAGAGTTGGCCTCATTGTGGTCTTCGCTCCTCTTTGTGCTCTCTCAGCCTGTGACCTAGATGAGGCTCCGCACAATGCCTGGGGTGTGAAGTGAGAACTCTGTGGGGAAAGGCTACAGAGATGAACGGCCAGCTGTCACTGAGCTGAATTTGTTGCTGGTTTAATTGTGTCAGTTTAGTTTGGTGTCAGCCCTGATGGGAACGCTGGGTGAATACCGTTACCAAAAAAAAAAGAGCAACCTTTACTCTCGGATGTATTAGCTGGAGCGTTGTAAGCAAGACGCGAGGAGTATGGTTCTGCTCTACTCAGCACTGGTAAGACCTGAGCTGGAGTACTGTGTCCAGTTTTGGGCGCCACGCTTCGGGAAAGATGTGGACAAACTGGAGAAAGGCCAGTGGAGAGCAACAAAAATGAGCAAAGAAAACAGGACCTACGAGGAAAGATTAAACAAACCCAATTTTTTTCAGTCTGGAGAAGAGAAGACGAAGTGGGGACATAACAGACGTTATGTACATAAAAGTTTGTTGTAAAGAGGAGGGTGATGAATTGTTCTCTTTAACCACTGAGGACAGGACAAGAAGCAACGGGCTTAAATTGCAGCATGGGAGGTTTACGTTGGACATTAGGAAAAACTTCCTAGTTGTCAGAGTAGTTAAGCGCCAGGGACCTGGGGAGGGGAAGTTGTACAATCTCCATCGCTGGAGGTTTTTAAGGACAGGTTAAACGAACACCTGTCAGGGATGGTCTAGAAAATATTTAGTTCTTCCTCAGTGCAAGGGACTGGACTAGGCGACCTATCACGGTCCCTTCCTGTCCTACATTTCTATGAAATTCTGAAGTCAGTGGGAGTTCTGCTATTGATTTCAGTGGGGCCAGGACGACACCGTCGGCCGTGGGGCAGAGTTAAGGCCATGCAAAGTGAATGCTACTCCACTTGGGGGGGGTGGGGGGATGAGAGCTTTAACGGGCCATGCTGCCCCTAAAGTGAGGGATAGTGGCTGAACAGGAGTGGATGATTCAGTGTTGCCTCTGGTAGAGCCTTGGTATGAAATTAATTTGCCCCCTTGCAGCCTTCAGCTGGGGAGGAGAGGCAATAAGGTGGGGTCGATTTTGCCACCCCGGAGGAGGACGGGAATTCCCCCCAACCCCAGGAGGGGGTTTAGCTGTTACAGGCAGAGCTGTGTCATAATGCACTGCGGGAGGTTTGTGGGGATGTGTTAATGTGACCGATGCACTTTGAGTATTGGTCACACACAAGAGAGAAGGAGAGTGATTTCTCTCTATCCTATGCAGAATCGACCACCTCCAGCAGTAGACACTGGAATCATTACCCCTCATCTCCTCTTGCCCCCGACCCCCAGCAGATCTTCCATGTCTTCCTGCAGCTGACGCCCCCAATCTCTCCACCCCTCTCTGTATCTCGTCAGCCTCTGCCAGAATCTGGTCCCAGCTACCCTAGGGCAAATACAGAGTAAAGCAGTTAACTGAGGAGAGTCACTCCAGATTTACAGTGGAGTCACTGAGACCAGAATCCACCCCTGACTCCACTGACTGCAGTGGGGGTCGCTCCAGATCAACTAAGATCAGACTCCAGCCCTGAATCTATTGATGTCAGTGGGGTCACTCCAGATTTACACAAGAGGTCAGAATCCGGCACTGAGAGCTCACTCTGGATTTGCACCGGTCTAACAGATGAGAACCTGGCCTTAATTCTATTTCTGTTAATGATTCAATGTTTGTGTTATAGTCATTCCTAGCGGTCCCCTCGCACTGAGCGCCGCTGTACGCACACGGTAAAAGAAGGGCACCTAAGATTTTGCAATCTAGTTTAAGAGAAGATGTTACAGGGGAACAAATCAACAAGACCCCTCAAGGCTCCCGCTAAAGTAACCGAGAGCTGAATCAGTAAAACACCGAAATCCTAGTCCTCCCAGATTCTCGTGCTAATTTCCGCTCATCCTTCCCCAGACCTGCCCATTGCAGCTCTTTCTCTGCTCCTCGATTTGCCCCCATCTGTCCCACACACAAATCCCATAACGAAACCTGTACAATTCCCTTCTCTAACCAAGAATCCTTAGAGGTCCTATCCTACAACTCGCCTACATTCAGATCAGCGTGTCAGACTACAAGTGGCCATGAAGGGTTCTGAGACACATCACTATTCAGCAGGTTCTCAGAGCGCGCTCTATTGTGTTAAAGGATTACAGATCCCAATCCAGACCCATGGGCCAGTGCTTCACCTGACACTGAGCAGAATCAAGGTGCTGTACAATCTCCCTTAAAATTCCCCGTGCTGCGGCATGCCTTAGAAATACAGTATCATGACCATCGTGAGAACATAGGTGGTAAAATCCACTTACTGAGGTGGTGAGCAGGTTGGGGTCGGCTGGTGAGGGACGAATCTCCACGGATGTTTAAATCAGCATAGACTATTTCCCCAGCCATGGCTGGTTCAACCGAAGGCGAGTGCACGCCCAGGGGCTGGGGCTCTGAGAAAGGGGTAGCTGCTTCTTTATATGCGAACGGAGACAGGTGACTCAGCCAACATCAGGAAGTGGTATCAGGCAGAGGCTGCTCGGTGTTTTTTTCCCTTCCTTACTGAAGGCTAATGAAGACACCGACTCCATATTTTGCTCTAGGGTGATTATGTTGCAGAGCCAGAATTTTTGGGGTGAAAGCATATTATTATGTTCATGGCATATCCAGAGACAAATTAGATGAAAAACATAAAATATTGTTGATGGAAGATTGCAACGTAACAGGACTTTAATGCTGAGAATTTAAAATGATGACAATAAGAACCCCAAAACAGTGAGAGACAAAACAGGCTGCTCCCTAACGCAGCGAGGCACAACTCAACCCCACCTTGTGCAAAGTCAGTGCTTTTCAAACTCACTGCTGAGACCCATATTGCAGGCTTCCCTACACAGTGCCTTAGCCTGCCAGCAGGACTAGGAACCCCCCGGAAAATTTTAAGTGATAGTTTTCAGAGTAGCAGCTGTGTTAGTCTGTATTTGCAAAAAGAAAAGGAGTACCTGTGGTACCTTACAGACTAACAAATTTATTTGAGCATCAGCTTTCGTGAGCTACAGCTCACTTCATCGGATGCATGGCTGTAGCTCACGAAAGCTGATGCTCAAATAAATTTGTTAGTCTCTAAGGTACCACAAGTACTCCTTTTCTTTAAGTGATAATGTAACCCACACACCATCTGGGTGTGGTGTTCTGTCCCATCTAGTGGCACTGAGACCACTTAAAGAGAGAGATAAAAGGAGTCTGCTGTACGGCCTTAACTAACAGCCAGTCGGCTTTTAGCTGAAGCACTAAGATCCAGAGGTCCCAAGTTTGATTCCGCCCGCCGACGACTGGGGGGTCTGTCGGTGTTACAATAGCATATAATTTTTTTGCACAGGTTTCGATACCACACATATCATGGCTGTTCCTGCAGCAGCAAGAAGCCGCTGCCTTTTGTGTGGGAAGCAGAAGCTGTGAGCGCTCAAGGGATGAGCCACACAGCGGGCAAAGCTGGGAAATGGTTTGACAATCATGCTGGGCCTGGCATTCATAAGGTGTCAGCTGGCTGCGGCCATCTGGAACCGAGGCACCTCCAGCCCTGTTCGCTACAGCTGTAAGAGAGACATACGCTTGGTTTGAGGTCTGTGGTGATCATGGCTGAGTTCCCCTTTGTGGGCTCTAGCAAAGGCTACTCGGCAGGAGGCTGTGAAGATGCGGGTGCGTCTCCTTTAAGCAGGCTGCTCAGCGGGCAGACTGGGGGAGTTTCCAGAGAGGAAAGCCCCTCTGGGCAGCACAGCATGTCTTCAATGAGGCAGGGGCTCCTCCCGAGCCCTGCCTCAGTCAATGTACACCTTCAAAGGCCATGAAAGTTTTGGGGAAGCTGAAAATGGGGCTGAAGAAAGATCCAGTTTCTTTCAAGTTCCCCAAACCTTTAAGAAGCTGCAAGGAGACAGGTACCCCCAAACTCCTTGGGAGCCCTTAAATTGCTAGGGGAAGCCCAGTCCAGAAGCCCCCTCTTTCCAGCCGATCACCCTATATCACCTTCCCTAGCAGCCCCTCCTCCGTCCTTTGTCTTTGGTCCCAGGCAAACAGGTCACCTGGGCCCTCTCTCTTCCGGGGCCCTGTCTCTTCCATCCTTTGTTCCCCACTGTCTGGAACTGTCTGGTCAGGTCACCCAGGGTCTTCTCACCTCAGCCCTTTGTCCTCCCACTGGCCAGAACCGGCTGCCTTCCAAAATGAGGTGGGCCTCTTGGTCACCAACACGACGACTGAGGCCTGGTCGAGGCTCCAAAACTAGATCGACCTTGCAACATCCTTCAGGGATGTGAAAACCTGAAGGCCTTGGGTGCCATAGTTAGGTTGACCTAGCCGCTGGTGTGGATGCAGCTAAGTGGCTAGAAAAAAATTCTTCCATCCACCTAGCTCCTGCCTCTTTGGTGTGTGACCGCCCGCTCCAAGGCCCTACCCCCGCACCTCCCTGTCTCCCCAAACCCCGACCCTCACACCGCCCATTCCTCCCGAGGCCATGCCCTCACACCGCCCCTTTCCCCAACGCGCCACCTCTTCCCCCATGACTCCTCCTCCTGCTTGCTTCTTTCCACCCCCTCCCCTGTCACTTGCCCTTTCAGCCAGTAAAAAGTGGGGGGGGCATGGCCCCCTGCCCCCCTCATCCCGTTCCGTGCCCGCAGTGGGGGCTGAAAGCCAGGATTGAGGGCACCGGCAGAGCTGTGAGGGGTTTGGCCAGAGCTGGGATAGGCGGGGGGCTGTGGTTTGGGATAGAGAGGCCTTCACAAAGCTGGCAGGGGTGGGGGGGAGGCCAAGCCCTTAAGCCGCCCAAATCTCACTGGCATTCAGAAGCCTGCCCTAAACTCCCTCGTGTCTTCCTCCGAAGGAGCTGGTCTGCCAGGGCATCACTGCCCACTGCTGCCAGTTTGTTCCCCTCGCTGCCCAAACTGTTTGTTTTCCCAAGTATTTCAGGGGTGCGTAGGACCCCCGCTCCCCGGGGCCAGATCCATGGACGTTAGACTTTCAAGAGCTAGGCCCAAGTCCCTGGCTTCTGACCCTCATAGAATCAGAGACTATCAGGGTTGGAAGGGACCTCAGGAGGTCATCTAGTCCAACCCCCTGCTCAAAGCAGGACCAATCCCCAATTTTTTGCCCCAGATCCCTAAATGGCCCCCTCAAGGATTGAACTCACAACCCTGGGTTTAGCAGGCCAATACTCAAACCACTGAGCTATCCCTCCCCTCAGCCAAAAAGGAGCGAGTGGCCTGCAACCGTAAGGGTGATTTCCTTAGCTAGCCGCGTTGAGGCCCGAGAGATTATTTTTAGAGCGGCCGCCCCCCGCACTCTGCTACTAGGCCTGTTTCTGTGCTGTTGTTTATTGGGCAGCTCGACAGGAAATTGCAACCCCAAAAACCTCAGCGCGGGGATCAAATCCCACCTCGCGCCGGGGCTGACTTGATGCCTGTTTTCCCGTGCCCTGCAAAACTAAGGGTGTGTTGGCGGCTTTCGAAATGGGCCCCGCTTTCCAGTGCTGCTCGGGGAGAGGTAGCCGCCAGGAGAGCGCTAGGATACACAGGGCATAGGCAGCGACCACGGTCATAGAGTTTAAAGCCAGAAGCAGCTAAGGCCGAAGGAATCCTAGGATATTCCCATCCGAGAGAGAGTTAAAGCTTGGGGGGAAAGGGGAGCTGGTTTCCTTACACGATCACTGTGGTCTATGATTTAACTTTCTTTTCAGATCACACAATATAACGTTGCCTCTTTTGGGCCAAGCGGTTTGCCAATATTTGGAGCTCTAGCCGCTGCTGGAGACAGGAGTGACAGAAGGTCCCGCACCAGCACCCAAACCTTGGCCCTGCCCCTCATGCCACCCCTTCTCCCTGAGGCCCCGCCCCCACACTGCCCCTTCCCCTGAAGCCCCGCCCATGCACCGCCCCTTTCCCCAAGGGCCCGCCCCTGCTCGCTCCTCTCTGCCCCCTCTTATCCCCGTCGCTCACCCTTATGGCCAATAAGAAGTGAGAGGGCATAACCCTTCCACTTTTAAAAGTGATGAGGCCATGGCCTCCTGCTCCCTCCGCCACCGTTCCAGTGTCCCTGGTTGGAGAGAACATGCTTGACTAGAGGGATCTCAGGTCTGATCCAGTCTGGGATTCCTACTGTCCTTCTGGTCGATTAAAACCTTTGTGGTGTTGTTGGGAGGGAGGGGGAGAGACCTGATCCCAGGCGAATTATGGGTCGGTTACCAGCTGACAGCTCACATCTTGCAGGAGAGGGGACACCCAGTCCGATCTCAGTGATCTGGGTATAAATTCGGAGTGGTCCCACTGCAATCAGTGGAGTCTGATCTGGATTCTGATCTCAGTGACCCCAGTGTAAACCCAGAGTGACCCCAGTGAAGTCAGTAGGGCTGGATTCTGATCTCAGTGACCACAGTGTAAACCCGGAGTGACAGCAGTGACATCAGTAGGGCTGGATTCTGATCTGAAAGACCCAGTGTAAACCCAGAGTGATGCCAGTGACGTCAGTGGAATGGTTCTGAATATACCCCATTGTGAGAGCAGCATTTGGCTCAGTGAAGGCGGTGAGGTGATTGCTCTGGATTTACACCAGTCTAATGGAAAGCAGAATCTGGCCGGTTGCGGGGCTCAGCCAGCTGCTGATACCGGAGGCAAGAGCACTGTAGAGTTTCTGTTTCTTTTACACGCTGGGGAAATCCCCATGCACTTGATCTGGCCAGGGTCCTGCTCCCACCAGGGCTCCTGGTGCATCAGGGGTTTCCCAGCCTGTGTTTCCCCCTGGAAAGGCGACGTTAACCCCTGCCTCGCCAGTGACCCCATCACTCCCATTTCGCAGCGCTGATCCGCTCCCTTGGCCCAGGCTGTTGCTGCGCTCTACCAACGCGAGCAGGCCTCAGTACTGGAAGGGGAGAAAGGGCACATGTATGTGTCCCTTAAACTAAAAGCATGGTACCAGGGCAGGTGCTCACAGGTGGGGAGCATGTGCCTATTAATTGATGGGCCTGTTACCTGCAGAGAAGGGCTGTACCCTGGAACTCCTGCAATTAACCAGCTTAACTCCAGGGAGAGCAGGTGTCCCTGAAAGCCAGGAACATCTCCTGGTTTCTGTAATGCCCCCTGCCATGCGCCGTCGAAGGGGCCTGGCTGTGCAAGAAGCTTCCAGAGGAGACCAGACACAGCGGGCATCTGCCCATCTTCAGGAGACACTGCAAAGCTACTCCACCATAAGTGAGGCTCAGAATTTGAACACCCCGTTTATTCCCTCCAAAAACAAAAAGACCCTCCGTCGAGCAGGGTTCTGATCCCATAAAGGGAGAAGAGCCAGAGACACCGGGAAATCCACTAGGGACTTTGCTGTTGATTTTTCATGGAAGGTGCCCAGATACCATGGTGATGGGCAGCAGGATGGAACTCACTGGGCATATCTACACTGCAATAAAAAACCAGCTGCACCGAGTCTCTCAGCCCAAGTCAGCTGACTCGGGCTCGAGGGGCTGGGGCTGCGGGGCTATAAAACTGCAATGTAGACATTTGGGCTTGGGTGGGAATCTGAGATCCTGCCCCCTCACGGGGTCTCAGAGACCAGGCTCCAGCCCCAGCCCGAAAGTCTACACTGAAGTTTTATAGCCCAGCAACTCGAGCAGCCTGACCTAGGCCATTCACGGCCGTGTCGTGGGTCTTTTGTGGAGGTGTAGATGTACCCTCAGACAGCTAGACCTGCAGGGTGCCAGCAAAAGAGAAGCGGGGGTTGTTAAGATGAGGACAAAGAGTGGGTACTTTTCTCTGTCTCACCCTCTAACCTTAACTCTGCCCCTTTTCACCCCTCCGGGAGATCACAGCACCGTACCAGCCTCTGCCAGCCGGTAGCAATACCCACCCGAACAATATCGCTGCCCAGTTCACATCACTGGGTCCCAGGGTGTAGACTGGGAGTGGGGATGGGGAGCAGTGCTGGGCAAAGAGAGAATGACAGGTCTAGTAGGGGAGGGGGCAAATTCTGATATAATCCCCAATCCTCCCGCACCATTCCCAAGGGAGCAGCGTTAAGATTGGTGTGGCAGTTTCCACCTTCACTTTGCATTTCCTGATTTCCCCCAAAGTTCGCATTTTAGGAATTCCGTTCTTCCATTCCAGCAGGGGCCAAGCAGCACAGGGCACCTTCATGATTTGTGTGAATATGGATCTTAATTTCTATTTACAGTGCATACCTGAATTTAATGCCTTACCCCATCTGCCTAATTATAGCACGGGTTTAAATTTCTTCAGCTCTTTCCCTGGCTAAAGCTGATTTCCAGGAAGCTAGCGACAGAAAAAGGTGAGTCAGGCTCTGGCACCGAGTTTAACTTCCCTTTATGAGAAACCACTGGAGAGAAAATAACAACTCTGGCTCGGATCAGCTTGGCAGAAGGCGAACTTGGCAGCCCGGTGCCATTCAGCTTTCTCTGTCCACCTCCCTCTCCACTATGGATCCCAGAATGTGGTTTGTTTAGCTAGCAAAGAAAAATAGAAAGTTTAAGGGTGGGGGAGATAGTGCCCCTGGTAAACAAGGGAGACAAAGGCAGAGCATGAATTGAGAGGAAATCCGTTTGCTGTAAGTGTCTGTGGCTGTCAAAAGCCTCTTGTGTCAGGTGGACAGTGATCCCAAAGATCATGACAAGGGAGAAACCAATCGCTTTGCCCCACTCCCTTCCCAGCAATGAGGGGATTTTCGCTTGACTCAGCAGATGCACGTTATCTCAGGGGCTCCCCTACTGCAGGCTCTGGGGAAAGTTGGTTCACTCTAGCACTGCCACCGAAGAGGAAAGATGTCAAAGGGACATCTCCTCTGGCCACTACTGCTCCTCTTGATAGTAACCACCCAAGGGAAGCCAGTCACCACCTCAGGTAAGTGACCTACCACTTCAGGAAGGTTCCCCCCCCCCCCAGGCAAACAAGGGGCCTGACCCCACCCTGCCTGCTTGGAGAACCACAGCTGCAGTACCCAGCTTAGCATAGGGAACCCCAAACTCCAGCCCTCCAGGACTCTTTCTAGGTAGCTGAGCCCAGAGCCACCTCCACCCCCTTGGGGAAACAGAGGAAGGTTCCTCCTATTCTACCCCTACTCCAGCTGGTGAGGAGATAAATGGGGCAGGGAGGCAGAGATGGATTTGAGAGGGACCTGGATGGAACCAGTGGGAGAGGCAGGTTACGGGAGGATGGATGATGTGATGGAGGCAGGAGAGCTGAGGGAATGGGTGAAAGGGGAGATGGATGGATTTGGGGAGGCAAAAGGAGGCAGGTTCTGAAGGGAGGCCAGGGATGGAGGGGAGTTTCTGACAGGAGGGGCAGTGGGTATGGATGGATTTTTAAGAGCCTGAGGGGGCCAGGGGTAGATTAGGGGGTTCTGAGAAGAGAGCGGAACGGGGATGGATGGATTTCAGGGGTCCCAAGAGGAGGGCTGGGTGGCATGGATAGATTTGAGGATGGTAGCATGGATGGATATTTGGGGGGGATTGTGGATGGGGCATGGGGGCCTGGATGGATTTGTGAGGGTCAGGCTGAAAGGAAGGGGGGGTGGATGGGTATTTGGGGGGCTAACAGGAAGGCGAGGATGTGATCCTGGATTGTATATCTACTAGTTCTTTGGGCCAGGGACTGGCTCACTGGTATATGCATGTACAATGCCTAGCACTGTGGGGTCCCAATCCCTGATTAGGCCTCTAAACTCTACCATGGCATCAGCCTGCACCCCAAACAGCAGAGCAGATGCTGAGTGATTCTGACCCAGAGACATTTGAAAGGGGATTTAATAACATCGAAGGGCTTCTGCGCAGCCAAAGAGAGGGGAGCCGGAAAATCCCCAGCTGGGCAGTGTGATTTTCAAGACCATTTGCGGGTAGCAAGGAGCCGTGGTGGACTACTGGGGGAAACCCAGCACGAGAGGAGTTACAGATGGTTGAATTTTATTTTATTTTTGGTCAGAAAAGGGTTTTCAAAGGAAAAAATGGCTTTTCGACCCATATGAAAAATGTCTACAATAAAATAATTGTACCACTCAAAATTCTGTGCTTTTTGACAACAGACGATTTCTACTGAATTGATTCAACATGACACATATTCAGTTTGATTCAGATCACATGGAGTTGAAATGAATTTTTTGTTTGTTTGTTTCCTTTTTTAGTGGGTTCCTTTTCACCCCCTTTCCAGTGTGTGTGTGTGGGGGGGGGGGAGATAAAGAGAGGAGGAAGAAAAAGAGAAAAAGGAAAAAAATCCCCCCCCCACAAATGAAAATAAAAACATTTGTTTCCATTGGATTCATTTGATTTAAATGGAAATAACAGGGTTTTGGTCTGAAATGAGTCGAAATTAAACTTTGGTGAGAATTAGAGAGAGTCCCAGAAAATTTGTCAAGAAGTTTTTTTTAAAACAGAACAATGGTTTTGCCAAGCTATGTGAAAATTTTCTAGACAAACGTTTGTACCATTCGGATTTTGACAAATTGGAAACTGTATTTTGAATGGATTCAAACGGGAAAATATTGGCTTTGATTCAAATCAAATGGAATGATTATGATTAGGGTTTTTGTTTTGTTTTTGGTATTTATTTTCCCCTTATCTCCACTTTTCCAGAGGAAACCGGTTGCGGGGGGCAGGAGAAAAAAGGGGGAAATAGCCCTCAAAAATGAACATCTTTATTTGTTATTGTTGTTCTGAGTCCATTTTATTCAAACTGAAACTAATATTTTGGTTCGACTACATTCTAAATGATTTTTTTTGTTTGGTGGGGAAAAATCGGAACAAATGCAGCAAGAAATTTTCAAGTGAAAATATAGTGATAGACTCAAAGAGCTCAATCTGTTTAGCTTAACAAAGAGAAGGCTTGGGGGTGACTTGATTCCTGTCTGTAAGTATCTACAAAGGCACAAATATTTAATAATGGGCTCTTCAGTCAAACAGAGAAAGACAGAACACGATCCAATGGCTGGAAGTTGAAGCTAGACAAATTCAGACAGGAAATAAGGCATACATTTTCAAAGAGTGCAAGTAATTAACAGTCGGAACAATTACTGACAATTTTTAACTCAAAATTGGATGCTTTTCTAAAAGATCGTCTCTAGGAATTATTTTGGGGCAGGTCTCTGGCCTGGGTTATCCAGGTGGTCAGACTAGAGAATCACAGTAGTTCCTTCTGGCCTTGGCATCAAAAAGCATACGTTTTTGGCATAAAGAATTCCTGGTCTTGGCCATTCCTAGTGGAAACGTTCGGTTTGGAAACCCAGAACTTCTGGCCAAGAGATGTAGGATGTTATCAGCGACTCTGATTTTGCTGCACGGGAGAACGTGGCCCTTGACAGTTTTCATGCGGTATCATTCTAGAAACCCCAGACTGGCTTCCCTCAACCTCACGCAGCCTCCCTCATCAGCACACACAAAGCTAGCTGCAAGCCCACATCCTACTGGTGAGGGTGATTAACCAACAGCACAAACTCCTAAAGCAAAGGGGTGTCTTCTCCGACATCTCAGTGCCTTCAGATCCAGCCTGGACATCTCGCTGGAAGACACAAGTTTCTGGGTTCTGAACGGGGCGGGGACTGGGTGAAATTCTTTGTCCTATAAGATACAGGAGAGTGGACTAGAGGATCTAACGAGCCCCTCTCTGGCCTTGAAATCTACTTATCAAACCCCAAGCTCCTCTCACCATCTCTGCAGTACCACGTGCTCTCCCCTCCCCCTATAATCAGCTTGTTTTTTAACCCTTGCAGTTCCCGTGGTTTGTCGGAAGGTCTCCTGGTCCACGACGGAAGGAGGCTCTGTGTGCATCCCTCTTCACACTGTCGAGACGTCCTTCCAGGTGTATCGCCTCGATGGCTCCGCCTCCCGCTGGGAGGAGATCCTGGTCTCCCTCAATGGGATCTCACAGCCTCCCCGCATCCCCTTGGCTGAGAAGATCTCCGTGTCCAGCAGAGGCTTCGAAGTGGAGCACGTGAGCAGACGAGCAGAAGGCAGCTACCAGGTGGTCTCCACGATCACTGGGGAGTGCGTGGCTCACATAGACCTGGGAGTGCTGGGTGAGTCCTGTGCTCCCCCCACCCCCCAGTCCCCTAGTAACTCTGCTCCGTGCACGGCCTGTGTAGAGCATGTGCATGGAGCCAAGCAGCTCAGGGGACTGTTCTTTCCCGTTCTAGCCCACGGCGGGCTCACTGGGAACATAGCAGCTGCGTCCCTGGCTGGATAAATGTAGCTGGAAATGGCTAATCTGTGTTGCACATTCTAGGCTTGGTTGCTAAAGGCCCAGCTCGCTGCAGAATCTGGGGACGGGGGGGTTAAAGAAATAACCAGGTCCTTCCAGCATGAGGACAGACACAGAAGACCAGAGATGAGACCACTTTTCTTTGCCTGCCCTGCCAGACAGCTCCTCTGCTGGGGGATCAAAAAGGGAATTATCTCAGCAGCCTAGAGGCAGCCCTGGGGGTCAGGGTCACGGGGGAGGCTGTGCCCCAAATCCCCACTCTCATCTCTTACCCCCTTCTCATTTCAGAGCCGACCCCATCTCCGCCTGTCCTGGGAACCCCGCCTCAGGGAGAGGGAGACCTCAGCAAGAATGAAAAGGGAGGTAAGTCAGTGTAATTGGCAGCCGATGTTAGACCGTGGTTAGAGAAGAGAACTTGGCGTCAGGACTCCTGGGTTCTGTCCACACCTCCAGGAAGGGAGTGAGATCTAATGGGTTGGGAGTGCGGGTGAGGGGCTAGGATTCAGGACTCCTGGGTTCTAATCCCAGCTCTAGGAGAAGAGTGGGGTCTATTAGGTTGTGGGGTGGGAGTCAGAACTCCTCTTTCTATTCCCAGCTGTAGGAGGAGAGAAAGGTCTAATGGGTTGTGGGCTGGGGGGCTGAGATTCAGGACTCCTGGGTTCTATCATAGGCTCTGGGAGGGGAGTGAGCTATAGTGGGTTGTGGGTAGGGGAAGATACTCAGGACTCTGGGTTCCATTCCCAGGTCTGGGTGGGTAGTGGGATCTTTCCTGCAAAAAGTTTTGGTTTTGCCAAATCCGCCTTTTTCCAACAGAAGAATGTTTCGGTGAAAAATTCCAACCAGCTCCCAGGGGCAGAGTTAAGGTGACGTTGCCGGGTTAGCATGCACCTTAACTGTATTTCATGGTTTCTAGAGGTTTAAGCTTAGCAGCTCTCCACGTGCTGGAAGGGCATGAGGCAGCGCTGGGCAGCCTTAAGTCTCCCTTCACGACGTTTTGGGGGCGGTTCATTGGTACTGCAGCATCGCCGGGGAGACCCCCGTCACGGCCCAGGACCCCAGTGCGCGAGGCGCAGCGAAAACACAGGACAAAAAGATGGCACCTGCCCCCGTGAGCTGACAATCTAGGTACCTCTTCTCAACGCTCCCCTTCTCCTCTTTCATTTCAGGGCCTTTGAGCGACGCTGCCAGGATTGCGCTGGTGGTGGCTGGAGTGTTGGCACTGCAATTCCTTCTCTTGCTGCTGGCTGTGTATATGACACTCTCTCTGTGTGTATAAATAAGGGAGCCGCCCAACGGAGCGGAGGGAAACTGAACCCCTGAGTGGCTACGGATCAGGAGACCAAGTCAACAACCCCTTTGCCAAGCTATCCTGTGATAAGGCATATATAGGACAGAGGAAGGCCATTTTGGGGGGTCATATCACTCATAAAACCTCTAAGGGTGATGGAATCTCCATCCTTAGCAGTTTTTAAGGCCCAGCTTGACAAAGCCCTGGCTGGGATGGTTTAGTCGGGATTGGTCCTGCTTTGAGCAGGGGGTTGGACTAGATGACCTTCTGAGGTCTCTTCCAACCCTAATGGTCTATGATTCATTCCAGGGATTAAGCTGCAAAGATATGGGAGAAAAGAGATCTGCCCTAGAGGAATGGATCCCAGGATGCAGTGCTCTGGGAGAGAACCCAGGCTGCTGACTGTGCCTAGAAACCAAAGCCTTGAAATGGGGTGGGAGGGCCAAGGCCGCCCTCGTCCATCAGGCAGAAGGAATCCTGGGAAATGTAGTCCCAAAGGCATGCTGGGATTTGTAAGCCGCCACAACAGGGCATGCTGGGAACCAGGGGCAGCATATAAAGAGCCACCTCCTTCACCACGAGGGTGGCTGTGGTTGCATGTAGCTGTGGTTGTTCAATGGGCATTTAAAAATCTGTGAGCTGCTTTAAAAATTTCAGCCTTCCCGCTGCTGGGTGTTGAGTTAACCGCCCGCACGTGGGCATTTGATGCTGTTAAATGCTTATTGTTGTTTGACTGCAAGTCTAATTGTTAGGGCACTCATGGCTTTTTCTATTTGTTTTTTATACTTTAATTTATATCCAAATAAATATTCCTTTACAACAACACAGGCTCCGGTTGACTCTGGCCATTAATCAGCAATTGGAGGGAGAACAAGGGACTCTAAAATTTAGACAATCCAAAGGGAAATGAGGGACATGCAGGTACCTCCCCCTTCTCAAGGCCCAGCTATTTGCCATTTATCCACATGCCTTGCCCTTCACTCAAGCCAGGAACCGAAGGCTGCAATCTCATCAGGCCAAACTTCTGGTAATCAGGCCATTTGCTGTCTTTTATGCAAACAGTGCAAGGCACGTTAATTAACAAGTGCATTGCAGCATTTGCATGAAGCCTCCAGCTTTCTGGACCAGCGTCAGCTGTTAAAAGGCATAAACTCCTCGTCCTGCATGAGCTGCTGTCCTGGCAGCTACATCTGAGCCAATTTCAGGCTGCAAATTCAGCTAGAGTTCATGGGAAATCAGCCAGCAGAAGATATGACGCAATGCGGCCTCAGCGGGGAAGGGAGCAGTTGTCCTTTGATAGCTGCTTCTGCCCTTCAGCTGAGTAGATTGTTGAGTTCAGCTGCCAAAAGAAAAACAGCAAGGGTTAGAAAGCAGAATGGCAGGATCAAAGCCCTCGGCATCAGTCAGGGGTCCACCAACTGGAGATGGGGAGAAATGACCTCCCTGTCCCTTCCCCCGACCCACGCACCCACTGGAAGGGAATATAGGAACAGCATGATCTAGGGGGTAGGGGCATTGGCATGGGCCTCAAGAAGCTGTAGGTTCTAGTCCTGACTCCTATCTAAGGCCTACCCATTCTCTCCCCTGTTTCACAGCACCCTCAGGAAGGAAATCCAGTAGCTAGAGCATGGGACTGGTAATCAAGTCACATATGTTCCATTCCCAGCTCTAATGGGATGCTGCCATGGTGTGTGACTTTGGGCATGGTGCTTTGGGCCTCTGTTTCCCCTCCTGGTCAGTACCTGTCTTGACTATTTCAGTGGTAAGCTTTTGGGGCAAGGACTGTCTCTTGCCGCGTGTCCGTGCAGCGCCTGGCACAACGGGCCCTGATCTCAGCTGGGGCAGGGCCTGTCTCTCCCTGTGTGTCTGTGCAGCGCCCGGCACAACGGGGCCCTGATCTCAGCTGGGGCAGGGCCTGTCTCTCCCTGTGTGTCTTCAGTGCCCGGCACAACGGGGCCCTGATCTCAGCTGGGGCAGGGACTGTCTCTCGCTGGGTGTTTGTGCAGCGCCTGGCACAACGGGGCCCTGATCTCAGCTGGGGCAGGGACTGTCTCTCGCTGGGTGTTTGTGCAGCGCCTGGCACAGCGGGGCACTGATCTTAGCTGGGGCAGGGACTGTCTCTCGCTATGTGTCTGTGCAGCGCCCGGCACAACGGGGCCCTGATCTCAGCTGGGGCAGGGACTGTCTCTGGCTGTGTGTCTGGGCAGCGCCCGGCACAACGGGGCCCTGATCTCAGCTGGGGCAGGGACGGTCTCTCCCTGTGTGTTTGTGCAGTGCCCGGCACAGTGGGGCCCTGATCTCAGCTGGGGCTTCCATGTGCTACCGTAATACACATAATAATGGAGCCATCTGTATTATGCATTGATCTCTGGAAGATCAATTTGAAATAGAGAAAGTTTCTGTTGCCCATTGGCAATGTGGACACAGGGGGCCTTGACTGACTAAAAAATTAATTTTAAAAATATTTGCTACTTTGAAACCAGAAAATGTTCAATAAAAACCCAATGGAAATCATTCAAAACAACCCGAAAATGATGAAAGGCTGAAAAATTGCCCTTTTAAAGCTCTAATTTGGCACAGGCTGATACGCAGTGGAAAGCCGATAGCCTCAGCGCAGGCTCAGCCCTGGATCGGGTCTGACTTTGTAGCTGATGTTTTCCCACAAGCAGAATCGTGCCGGGTGAAGGGGTCTCACAGATGCTGCCTCTGGGATGAGAACCTGCCCAAGGATGGGAGGCAGAGAGAAATGAATGGGAGAGAGCTCCTACCTAGGGCTTTTCAGCTGTAGATCGCAAGGCGCTTTACAGGAGGCCAGTATCATTACCTCCCTTTGTCAGATGGGGAAACTGAGGCACGAGGTGGGGACATTGACTTGCCCAAGGTCACCCAGCAGACCCATGACAGAGCTGGGAATAGAGCCCAGGTCTCTGGATCCAAAGGCTCGTGGTATTGGAGCTCACTGGAAGCACGTGCTGCCCTCCCGCTCAGCTGCTGGGGGGAGGGGCCATGACAGGAGTGGGCGTGGCCAGAGCACTCTGCACTCCAGGCTGTGAAGTTGCTATAAGTTACAGCACCCCCGAGGCTGCTCTAACTTATCCTGGGGTATGCACCAGCCCCCAGAGCAGCCCAGAACCTGGGAGGTGCAATGGCAGCTTGCATCTCTCTTATTCGTAGATAGCCAGAGGCCGGTTTGGTCCCTTTCACAGACCAAGGCCATCATAACTTGTACCCCTTCCGGGCCATCACTAGGGAGAAGCAAAATCACCATAGCCCCTCCCACTTCCAGCCTTCTCTGCTCCAGCCACCCATCCCTGCTGTACCCCATGGCCATGCCCCTGCTAGCCCTACCCTCCTCCAGTCCCTAACCCTGCTCCCCAAAATACCCCATAGCTATGCCCTTGCCTCTTCCACCCTGCCCCACTCCCTGTGCTGGGGATTCTTCAGGGTCTGGGCTTACTAGTGGACCAGTACAGCTGATGCCTAGGTGTTGCAGAGCAACAGGGAGCCCATCCCTCCATAAGGATGGGAGCCAGTCTATATCCCACAGCAGGAGCCCCCCACGCCAGCTGCTGGCTGAGAGGTGCAGGATCTGGGACTCATTGCTGCAGACACCCCGGGAGGGATAGAATCTGCAGGGGGCGAGGATGTTGCCTGCTTCTGTGATGCAAAGCAGTGTTACTCAAGGACCGGTCCGTGGACCGGTTGGGGTGACCAGCTGTCCCGATTTTATAGAGACAGTCCCGATTTTGGGGTCTTTTTCTTATATAGGCTCCTATTACCCCCCACCCGCTGTCCCGATTTTGCACACTTGCTGTCTGGTCACCCTAGGACCGGTTCCGGTCCCTGAGATCTCCCTGACACGGTTTAGGAAGGCAGTGAGCCGGTGCCTGGTATCAAAAAGGTTAAGGAATACTGAGGGAGCGTCCCTTTCAGAGCAGGGCTTGCGGAGAGGGGGTGGGAGGGGCTGTGGTTACACATGGCACCAGCCATTGGGCCTCTGCAAACACGCCACTGGCTGAGTCAGCAGCTGGAGTGGCAAGGGTAAGAAGAAATTGACTAGCCCAGATTCACACCCTTCTGCATCTCTAAGGGGATGGTGCTCTCTCTACACCTCCAAACGGGGCAAGCTGGGGCTTTTACACTTTGATCTGGCGAAGAGGAGTCTCAGCCGGTTTATTTTCTAGCATGGAGAGGATTATCGGGGAATTGCTGCTCCGCCAGCCAGGTGAGTATTTGCACCAGCGATGAGCCAGATCCCCAGCTGGTGTAGACAGACCTAAGTGGAGCTACACCTGATTGACACAGCAGCTGGGGATCTGCACCTATTGACTCTCATGGAGCTGAGGATATGGAATTTTTATTTTTATTATGTCACTGAAAATGCTGGTTGGTCGTGTCGATGAAGAGGACAAGGGGAGGGGGGAAATGTACGGTAAACCCGCCCTGATTGCTACATCTCCGATTCCGGACCCAATGGGAAGCGCAGAACGGGAAGGAGGTCAGGGTGGTACCTCTGCCTGGAATTGGCACCGCGAGTCTGACACAGTGACATCCATCCGGCGAAGCACTGAGGATGCTGGGACCAGGCTGCAGGGAGCCATGGAGGTAACAACCATCTCCTTCCTTTTTGCACCCCACTTTCTCTATTTACCATTCCTCTTAGGGGCCCCATTTCAAACCCCCTCCTGGGGTCAGGAAGGGTGGCCTTGCAGTGAGGGCACTGGCCTGGGGACCTGGGTTCAAATACCACTTGTATTATACCACCAGCAACTCCCTGGGTGACCACTTCAACTCTGCATGGCCCAGGTCTTCCCCCTCCCTGCTAGGAAATAATCCTGCCTCTGTTTGTGCTAGGGTGACCAGATGTCCCACTTTTATAGGGACAGTCCTGATATTTGGGGCTTTGTCTAAAAAAGGCGCCTATTACCCCCCACCCCCGTCCAGATTTTTCACACTTGCTGTCTGGTCTAATCTATGCCTCAGTCCTCCAGGCAATTATGCCCTTTACACTAGCTGGGGATCAGGGCTCATAGTAGTAAAGGCAATCACGTAGGTCAGGGGCCTTAGCCTGTAAACTCTTCAGGTCCATCGATACAAACCCTTGTCCAATGGGGCCCCAGCCCTACCGTCAATGTCATAATATAAATAGTAATTAATGGGCAACTGCACTGCTGCTCCGTCACCTTGGCACTGAAAGGGTTACATTTCTGGCCTGCCCTCCAAGAAGTTTTCTCCTTTAAATCCCACCTCCTGCTGCATTAGGGGAACCAAATGTCTCAAGCCAAAAAAGGATCAAGTTACATGGGGGGGGGGGGGGCTAGGATAGGAGTTTCTGAGGTTCTGGCGCCCCTGTGTGGACACTTGGGGTCACTGATGGAAGAGGCTTTTCTAAACCGTGCACCAAAGGGCCCTGATCTCAGCTGGGGCTTCTAAACACCGGTCTTATTGGGATCCAGGAAGTGCTAAAGGATCCACACACACACACACACACCCACAGCCTAAGAGGGGGGTCCACAGGACCTGGAAAACCAAATAATTACGGGGGACAACTAATGAACAACAGGGACAGGAGTGCGGTCAAAGGGACAAACGAAGGGAACCGGACGGGGACACCGAGAAGAGGACCCCGGACAGCGCCCACTGCTCCTCGAAGGTGTCAAGGGAGTCAGCGGACGCCGCCCAGAGGAACTCTGTCCGGAAGCGTGAACGGACGGAGGGTCGGAAATAGGCCCCACAGTCAGAGGAGACTCCATTGGCCAACCTCCTCACCCTGGTTTTATAGATGACCACTTTAGCCAGGGCCAGGAGGAGGTTGACCAGGAGGTCCCGTGGGTTAGGCAGATAATAATGCCCTGTATTGCTAAACCAATGGCCTGTTTCTATGGGGAGTTTATCTCCTAGCCGGTGCAGAGAAGCCTACGTTCATCACAATGTGCACCAAAAGGCAAATTCAAGGAAAAGCTAGGGTAATGAGCAAATCCACTTCACGAGGAGTTTCCTGACGTAGGAGGACAGAACCAGCCTCTCAGTCAAATCAAGCTTTGGCCGTAGTGGCAATTAGGGTGACCAGACGTCTCGATAACATCGGGACTGTCCCGATATTTAGTTGTTTGTCCCGCGTCCTGACCGATGTACGCTCGGGACGCCATTTGTCCCAATGTTTTGGCTCGGGGCTGGAGGAGGACACTGGCGAGCGCTCACCTGGGGTCCCGGCGGTGCTTATTTGGGGCGGCTCCCAGGAAACGGCGGGGTGGAGTGGAGACCCCGCTGGCTGCCGCTGACCCGAGGAGCCAGAGGAACCTGCCAGGTGCTTCCCAGTGGGTGGGAACCGTCCCCCAGGTAAGCGGCGGGGCTGTGAGCAGGAGCTGGGGCCCTGTGCTTGTGGCGGGGGACGGGGCCATGCCCCCCCACCCCCAACCTTGCAGCAGGGCTGGAGCGGGGGCTGTGAGCCCCCGACTCATGGCGGGGCTGCGCCCAGAGCCGGGGCCCTGCACCACCAACCTGTGGCTTCCTCAGGCTTTGTATCCCCCTCCCCCCATGGCTCCAGTGGGGTGCGGGGTATGAGCCTGTGGCTGCCCCCCCGCCCCACCACCACAACCACGTGTCCCGATATTTTGTTCTTGTCATCTGGTCACCCTAGTGGCAACTCTGCTGATCCTCCAGAAACGCTTCCCCCTTTTTCATGCTGACCCCTGGGCCGGCAGACTGAGCCTGTGCTGGGCACAGATGGACTGAACTTGCCAACAAGTTGGCCCCGTCCACACAGAATTCTGACCATTAGCAGGAACCAGAGGAGCATGGCAGATTCGAGCTCGATGCTCTTCACATACCAGTGTAACTCTGCTGACTGCAGTGGGATTGCTCCTGATTTACCTTAGTGTAAACGAATGGAAAACCAGCCCCATCAGTCCCTCACTAGAAAATGCCCTGCCCCTTCCCGTCCCTTCCCCCCAGGCCTGCACCATTCTATCCCTTTGATATTCCCCTTTGGCTTGTTCCATCGCTGGCCGGAAAGAGATTAGGCTCCAGAGGGAAATCCGGAGCCCTTGTGTTTATATAGGACCAGATTATCAGCTATTGCAGATCAGCGTTGGCTATGGTGGAGCGACACCAGCCGAGCATCTGACCCGCCGTGGCTCTCTTCCACCATTTTTTCCGGTGCTGTGTTTTTGAATGCCTCTCACTCTGTGGCTATATATGGACATTACATTGTTTTCTGTTTCAGCTTGGCGATAAGAGAGGGGGAAGGAAATTGCTTTCTGCCTGGGGCGGCTTTGAGGTGCTACACAGAGAACTCCAGATCTGCAGCTAACCTCGCAAAGAGGAAGCAGAGTGAGAAACTTTCAAAGAAATCAACAATGCAAGAGCCTGGGTTCAATCCCGTCTTGTCACCCTGCAAGCAATGCAAAAATGTTCCCTACAGTTGATTCTCCAGGGCTTCGCCTGTCCCATTTAAGCCATTCCACTAATGGGGTTTCCGTTGCTTCCCTGGGGGAGAATGTACCATAGCCTGATGGAAATTGTCTCTTTTGCTCAATCTCACCCCTCCAAGTACTCCCACTCTCTGAGCCTTGTCACTTGTTCCCATGACTCCAGTACACGCTGTTCACAGAAGTTACACAGGTTTTCCTCTCAGTCTCATTAGTCAAATGATCTATGAAGCAGGGGAAGATCGTTGCTGCTCACCCACCTAAGTTGCATGCAGGGATGGATCCAGTAGGCGTGTTCTGACCAGGCCTACCAGCTCAGACCCTAGTTAGAATGCTCCCCTGGGGGATGTGGAAGATCTAGGTTCAATTCCCCCCTCTGCCCAAGGGGGAGGAAAAGATTTGAACAGGGGTTTCCCCACTACTCAGGTGAGTTCACTGAGCTATGGAATATGCTGACGTGGAGCTTCCCCTGAAGCTGTTCCACTGTGGATAAATAACTAAAGAATCATTGGGCCAGAGAGTGAATAAGAGAGCAAATGACTCTAAAGCTTCATAATTAGTACACCCCCAAAGAAGGGGTGTCCCCCTGCTCCAATCCTTTATACAAAGTGGAACTGAGTCTACAGACCCTAAGCATGACAGAGTTTTTTTTAAAGAAGCCTGTAGCACTGATGGAAGCAAAGAAAACCTCCCAAACAAGAACCGAGTCCACATTCGGTGGTGACGTCTGCTCGTGCCAGCAAACAGCTGGCCGGGCCTCAGTTCTAATTTGAAGTTGCCTTGTTTAACTTCCAGCCATTGGTTCTTGTTCCACTTTCCGCCACGAGAGTCACGATTTAGCACCTGGTAATTTCTCTCCAGGATGGTCCATATACACTGTGACCACGTCACCTCTTGGATCGTCAGGTGAACAAGCTAAGCCCTCAATCTCTCGCCATATGGCATTTTTGCCCAGCCCTTGAATAATCTGTAGACTAATCTCCGCACCCTCTCCAATTTTTCAACATCCTTTTTAAAAAGGTTGACACCAGAACTGGGCGTAGTATTCACCAGTGGCCTGTACGGAGCTTACATCACCTCTCTACGCCTTCCTGTTACTCCCCTGTTTGTCCATCCAAAGGCTAACATTTGCCCTTTTAGCCACAGCAGATGACCGGGAGCTCAGGTTGAGTTGTTTGTTCACTGTGGCTGCTAGATCCTTCTCAGAGCAAAAAAAAGACACAGACAGCAAGAAAGATACAAACATCCCTAGTGAAATCATCTTTCAGTCCCATGACTCACTGTCTGATCTCAACACCGAGAACCTGATCCCGGCAGCAAGCAACCCCACTGGAAACAAAAAATCCTCATTGTGATAGGTCCAAACATACGGCATGAGAGGAGGGTGACCAGATGTCCCGATTTTATAGGGACAGTCCCGATTTGGGGGTCTTTTTCTTATATAGGCTCCTATTATCCAAGATTTTTCACACTTGCTGTCTGGTCGCCCTACATGAGAGTGAGTCACCAAGCAGCAGGGATTTCCCCAGACCCCTCCTGGGAGGGGTGTAAATCCCCATCCCCACCCCATAATTTCCTCAGCACACTCCCACCGTTTCAGGCGGTGTTGCCAATTTAGTCATTGGTTGGAAATTTGAATGGAAATTCAAACATTACTACACACTTTAAAGGCATCTACAGTATATGAGAAAATTCTCGTCCCCGAGAAAGCAGAACGGGTTTGAAAAGTCTGAACCAAGACGAGCTTCCTCACACAGCTGCTGTTTATGACACTGTCGGCACATTTCTTTCGGCTCTATTGGCCTGCCTAATCCTTTCAAATTATGATTTGTGAGCAAGGTCTGAATGAGCCCCCGCTATGACAGGGGGCCCCACGGCCAGGCGGCTGCAGGGGCAGAAGCTTGGTCCTGCCGGCTCCTGGGGCTCCCGCTCTGCCCCCCCCCGCAGCCGAGCTCTCCCCTCCTCCGCCTCCTCCCCCGAGCCTGCCGCGCTCCCGGCCCCTCCCAGCGCTTCCCCCGCTGCCAAACAGCTGTTTGCCGCCCCTGCGGGAGGGAGGGGGAGGAGGCGGAGAAGAAGCGGGGCAACTGTCTCACGGGCGGGCCTCCCCTGCACTCCCAGTCAGAGCGAAGGGTGCCGCGTATCTTCTCCTTTGTTTCCGGGCCCCCGATAAACGGGATTAGTCCGAGCGGGAAGGTTTGTTCCCCTCTTCTAGGTGCTCCTGCCGAGTTAACTCCGGCTATACCCCAAGGGCTGCCCTTAACCCAAGTCCCGTCCACACCCAAAGCCCCTTCACCCCACTGGGGTGGCGCTTTTCGTGCTGGCACAACTCGGCGGCCGCTCACACAACCGCTCCGTGCAGGGCGAGGGTTAATCCACAGTGGGACTGCTCTCAGCCCAGCGCGCCAGGAGTTCACTCACGCAAGCGTGGATAGCTTGAGTTCACTGCAGTGAAGCCTTTTAGCTTCCGATGAAGTGAGCTGTAGCTCACGAAAGCTCATGCTCAAATAAATTGGTTAGTCTCTAAGGTGCCACAAGTCCTCCTTTTCTTTTAGCTTCAGTTTCTTCTTCTTCTTGCCTTTGATCCCCCCCCTCCCCCGTTCTCCTCTTCCTCCCCCCAAACCACCACCCCCTTCTTCTTTCTTGCCTTCAGAAATGCCCTGATCCTTCCAGCGGTGCCAATCCCAAACTCATGAGTGGCCGCACCCCCACCCCCAACCCCCCCGCCCCCATAACGTCAGCTTGGAAATCCTGACCGTTTTTGGGTGCAGAACTGGGGACAGGCGCACACACACACACATACACACACACACACACACAGGAAAACAAGCAGAGAGAAATAGCCCCCTGTGGGGTGAAATGTGTGGAGGTGAGAAGGGGGCTCAAAACCATGACAGCTAGTGGCTCGTGCTGTCCTTTAACCCACAGAGGTGCGGGAACTAGGGGGGCTGCCGCACCCCCTGGCTTGAAGTGGTTTCCATCATATGCAGGGTTTACAGTTTGGTTCAGTGGCTCTCAGCAGTTCCTCCCCCCAGACATTATTAGGACAGGAGTCACACAATGACTGTGCTTTGCTGGCTTCCCTTTTGCACAGGAAACTGCTCTGGGGTGGGTCAAACTACAAGAAAAAACCACCACTACCAGGAAACTCTCATCGCCTTTCTGCAGGCTGCCTTAGCAGCAGCAGCAAAGTAAGGAGGGGACTTGGGGCGGGGGGGGGTTGTATCTTCCACTGTAAGCTAGGGGTTGAGGCTGCACTAAGATTGGGGGCTCTAATCCAGTTCGGCGTGGGGAAGGGCTGTGTGGAGCCTCCCCCCACTGCGGGTGGAGGGCTAGACGGGGAGAGGGGCTGGATGGGAGGGAGCCAGGACATTCCACTCCGGTTTATGTTTGAATCTTCCTGCATTACATGTCGCTGAACTTTCTAAAGTGGGGCGAGGGCTTGAAATTGAACGAAGTGTGGGGAGCACCGAGAAAGAGACAGGAGTAGGGTGACCAGCTAGCAAGTGTGAAAAATCCCGACTGGGGGTGTGTGTGTGGAATGGGGGTGGTAGTAGGCTCCTATATAAGATGAAGCCCCAAATATTGGGACCGTCTGGTTTTTGAATGTTGTAATTCCTGATGTCAGATTTGTGTCCATTTATTCTTTTGTGTAGAGAATTTATTGCTTAGAACAATTATTATTGTTGTTTGACGTTTATATTGTCCTAATAGCTAAATGCTACCTGGGGCTTTAAGAAAAAAAAAACACAACTCTTTAAATATCACCAGACTTGTGATACCCCGCACCACAATCCCCCGTCCTGAGCCCCCTCCTGCACCCCAAACCCCAGCCCGACCCCAGAGCCCGCACCCAGAACCGGAGCCCTCACCCCCCGTCCCAGCCTGGATCCCCCTCCCGCACCCCAAACCCCTCATCCCTGGCCCCACACCAGAGCCGCACCCCCAGTCGGATCCCTCACCCCCTCCCGCACCCCAACCCCCTGCCCTAGCCCGGAGCCCCCTCCCGCACCCTGAACCCCTCATTTCTGGCCCCACCTGAGAGCACGCACCCCTCAGCCGGAGAAAACAGGAAGATGGCAACCCCCTCTCCTCCTACTTTCAGAGGGGAAGCCCTGTTAGTCTGTATCAGCAAAAACAACAAGGAGTCCTTGTGAGACAAACACATTTATTCGGGCATAAGCTTTGGTGGGCTATAGTCTCTAAGGTGCCACAAGGACGGCTCCTTGTTTTGAATGTCTCCTCCTCTGGCACCTCCCATGAAACTAACTGGTTTGCTTTCATTTCTTCTCATCTGAGCCCTTTCTGAGAAATCACGTGGGTCTCTTTCCCTTTTGTCCCCTCCCTCTCCCAGCAGGACCTCCCAGGGAATGAACAATAGGATTGCAGCTCTGGAAGCAGCTCACCCTTCCTGGTCTATATGGGCTACTGGGGAGATTGTCCCCCTGGGTGAGGGGAGAATACCCCCTATCCCCTATGACTGGGTTCTCACCCTTTTTCTTTCTGAGTCCCCCCCAACCGGGACAGGATCCAGAGCTGACGCGTTCAGAACCAGAGGACAGAGTGCTTGGGTTCAAAACCAGGGGACAGGAGACAGGCTGCTTGGGAGCGAGATAGGAGGGAGGAAATGGGTGGGAGCCTCTTGATTCCGCTCTGGATTAGTTTGTATGTTCTTGTATTTCAAATCACTGAAGTGGGGACAGTGCCCCTGCCTTGCTCTGAAATTCGGCCAAGGTCGCAGAGCAGGAAGAAAGACAGATCTGAGTTGCTGCTGGCTGAAGCCAAAGTCAGGGACTTCCTTCCCCCCACATCCCCTTTGGGAGAGGAACTAAAACCAGCCAATAAAACAGCAAATGCAAAACAGAACACACCTGTTTCTCAGAGCTGAGGAATTTGGCAAATGTGGCCTGAGGCAGCCTAGGTGGGGAGTATAAGATACTGGCACCTCCTTGGGGCAGGGATCGCAGGCTGAATTCGGAGGGGCTGTGAAAGGGGTTTAAGGCTATATTGGTGTAACCCACTGGTGAGTGTATGTTACACGCACCCCTTTGTGCTGATCCAGGGGATACGAGTCTAGTACAGCCCTAGCTACAGAGCTTTTGCTTGGGCCTTAGCAGATTGTGTTTTTTATCTCTGGTTTTACCCACAATGCTCCCGCTAAGAAACCACAGGCACGTTTGCCCTGAGTGTTTACGCTGACTGCAGCTCCTGGAGTAAAGTGCATGCACAGCGCAGGCTGGCGGGATCTGATTTCTGTTGCCCAGCATCTCGTGCAGTCATTTCCACCCGCGCAGAGTGGATGCAACAACTTTGCACTGGCGTCAGTTACTGTCCGAGGTGCCGGGTGTTGTGTGGTCCCAGGAACCCTTGGGTTTTTTACTCCAAAGTGGGATTAGATGCTTGGACGCAAACCGGGCTTTACAGTGCATCACTCTGTCTGCATTTAGGGTTTGGATTGATGCAGCTACACTGGTGACTGCAATCAGGGCAGATCCCGCAGTGTAGACAAAGCCTGTACAGGATCAAGCCCCCACAGACCCTGCCTTTATAGAGGAATCCACCGGCGTAACATCATTTGACAGAGGCAGCCCGATTGCTCTGACTACTATGGGAGCGCCTTGCTGTGGGTGCAGCCCCAGCGTTAAGTACCACTTACTGCCATGGTGCGCTGCCCGACTCCCAGAATTCCGGGGCATGCTGGGTAATTTTACAGGCCCGCTCTGCAATGGCCTGGGCACCATGGGACAGCAGCGTGGGAAGGGGAAGGGCCGTTTGCCCTGATGATGCGACCCCGATAGCACCAGATGCTTCCCTCTGCTTGCACCTGGGGGATCTTGGATGGGTGGATGTGCAGTAAAACGCTGACCGATGCAAACTGGAGTGTGGATACGAGGGAACAGGCTAAAGGATAGACCAGTCCTGTATCTCTCTAGTGCAGACAGGCCCTTGGCTACGCTCCCTTGACTTACACCCACTCCGCCCATGGCCAGGGGAGTCTCTCTCTCTAATTTGCATGATGTAGGTTTTCTACATTCTCCTCCAGTTCTTTGGCGGCTAGGTTCAATGGGTTGCTGCCCCCGCCCCCCATTAGATCCTCTGCCTTGCTGTCTCCCTCACCCCCTCACTGCTTTGCTCTGCCTTCTATACCCTTTCCCCAGCTCCCACATCCCCTCCAGCCTCCCAGTTAGTGCCTCTGCTTAGAATCATAGAATAGTAAGATTGGAAGAGACCTCAGGAGGTTCTAGTCCGACCCCCTGCTCAAAGCAGGTCCGACCCCAATTAAATCATCCCAGCCAGGGCTTTGTCAAGCCGGGCCTTAAAAACTTCTAAGGATGGAGATTCCACCACCTCCCTAGGTAAAGCATTCCAGTGCTTCACCACCCTCCTAGTGAAATAATGTTTCCTAATATCCAACCTAGACCCCCCCCCCGCCCCCACTGCAACTTGAGACCATTGCTCCTTGTTCTGTCATCTGCTACCCCTGAGAACAGCCTTGCTCCATCCTCTTTGGAACCCCCCTTTCAGGTAGTTGAAAGCAGCTATCAAATCCCCCCTCACTCTTCTCTTCTCCAGACTAAATAACCCCAGTTCCCTCAGCCTCTCCTCGGACGTCATGTGCCCCAGCCCCCTAATCTTTTTCGTTGCCCTCCGCTGGACTTTCTCCAATTTGTCCACAACCCTTCCATAGCGGGGGGACCAAAACTGGACGCAATTCTCCAGATGTGGCCTCACCAGTGCCGAATAGAGGGGAATAATCACTTCCCTCGATCTGCTGGCAATGCCCCTACTTATACAGCCCAAAATGCCGTTAGCCTTCTTGGTAACAAGGGCACACTGTTGACTTATATCCAGCTTCTCGTCCACTGTAATCCCCAGGTCCTTTTCTGTAGACTGCTTTGCGGTCTCCAAGTTCCCATGTGTCTGGCTGTCCCCCACAGCTCCTTCTCCTTGTACCTGGGGCTTCCCCCTGGCCCTCCCACCCAGTCCCCCGTGTTGTGCTTCCCCCTCGCTTCTGTCTCTTTCTCCCCCTCCAGACTTCTCAGGAGTGAACTGAGGTTTGCCTCCCTTCCTAGCACAGCATGGGAGGAGGGGGGGGCCGCTGCTGAGCTCTTTAGAAAAAGGGGGGCCATTTTATTTGGTTCTTGGACGCCCTTGTGGGTGAGTCCCTTTGAAAATGCTTTGCCGAGCTACATTGTGCCAACCAGGAAAGCAAGCGTAATAAAAGCTTGGAGCATTGTTTAGTGGCTTTCATTTCTGTGGCGCCAGGAAGTCACTGTATCCAACAAAAGCCTTTTCTCTTGTCGAAAGCTTGTGTGGGTGTTGTTGACACTGGGAGCAGCTGAATACAGTTTAACTACCAAGGTGCAGCAGAAGAAGTGCTTGTCCCAGCCAGTCCAGGCAAGCCCTGGACTGGCAGCAAACCTACCCAAAACAGTACTGTTTGCTCTGCATCGGACACTGGTGGTTAAAGCCTCTGGCTTTTTCCAGAGGAGACAAGTCCTAAAGCTAGCAATTCGCAGTTGCATAGGCAGTGTGGCCGAGTGCATACTGGCCTTTATTCCAGTGGCTCTGCCCCTGGTCTGCTAGGTGAGTCACTTCCGGGCTCTGTGCCTCAGTTTCCCCACTTGTAACGTGGGGATAAGGATCCTGACCTCCGTTGTAAAGTGCTTCCCGATCTACTGAAGAAATGCACGGGGTATTATTATTAAATTGGGTTTGCCAAAAATGCAACCAAGGAGCTGCAAAAGAAGGTCTGTTTTTATAAAACCAGACTAGAGGGACTTAACATACACGATCGACACAATATAAAATAACGAGAGGCGATTCCTGTCATATCGCTCTTATTTGCTTCCTCTCTGAGATAAACAGTCCCAGGCTTTCAAGAACATGCAGATTACGGGAACTCCTCACTTAAAGTCGTCCCCGGTTAACGTTATTTCCTTGTTACTTCGCTGATCAGTTAGGGAACATGCTCCTTTAAAGTTGTGCAATGCTCCCTTTTAACTTTGTTTGGCAGCTGCCTGCTTTGTCCCCTGCTTGCAGGAAGAGCAGCTTGGAGCGAGCTGGTGGGGGCTTGGAACCAGGGTGGTCCGGCAGCCCCCCCTATCAGCTGCCCGCTCCCTTAAGTTCCCTGGGCAGCCGGGCAGTTCAGCTGTCCCTCCTCCCACTGCCATGTGCTGCTCCTGCCCTCTGCCTTGGAGCTGCTCCCCGAGCCTCCTGCTTGCTGGGGGTGGGAGAAGACGGGGGCTAATGTCAGGGTGTCCCCCTCCCCCTTGCTCCTGCACCCTGCTTATCCCATCTCCATAGAGCAGGGGGCCACACAACAGGGCTCAGGACGGAGGGAGCTTCCTGGCAGCAGCTGCTGAAGTCTCCGCTTGCGGATTAACTCAACCAGGCAGTGTACTTAAGAGCGGGTCAGGGTACTTAAAGCGGAAATGCGCATCTCTCTCTCTCTCACACACACATGGTGTGTGTCTCTGTCTCTCTCTGCCATGCTGTCTCCCCTCCCTCCATTCCTGCTGCCTTGTAGAGTGTGAGGCTACATTAACAAGGAGTTAAACCCTTGAGGGCTCAGCTGAGTGCTAATTCATCATTTAGCAGTAAGGCATTCCCTGGGAAATATCCCACCCTCTGACTTCACCACCTCAACCAAGCTTCCCAATCATCATTGCTGTGTACAGTATTCAATTGTTTGTTTAAAACTTATACTGTGTGTGTATATATATATAAAATATAGTCTTTTATGTGGCAAAAAAAAATTTCCCTGGAACCTAACCCCCCTATTTACATTAATTCTTATGGGGAAATTGGATTTGCTTAACATTGTTTCTCTTAAAGTCATAAGGTGGGAGAAAGGAAGGTTTATTATTAATCTACCCATTGTTCTGAGTGATGAATTAATGAACCAGAGGATGAATGACAAAAGATCCCCATAAAGCTCACTAGCCCTTAAATCATATCATTATTGATTTATCTTATGGCAGAGTCCAGGAAGCCCAATCAAGGGTCAGGGCCTCATTGTGCTAGGCGCTGTACATACCAGTAATGAAGAAGATAGTCCTTGCCCCAGAGTGCTTAAAATCTAGGGGTCTGACAGGATGCAATTGGTTGTTGAAAGGGACAAATGGGGTGGGGGTGAGTTGGGCAGATGAGGTGCGACTAAAACAAATAGTTTTGCAGAAGTCACAGCTTGTAAAAACTCTTGGTTGTTATATTACAGGGCTTTAGGGTTCGGCTCTGGTTCCACCTCTGGCTGATTGGACATCCACTGAGTCTGGAATAAGGCAGCATCCAAAGAAGGGCAACTGATCAGAGCAAAACACACCCCAGAGCTCCTAGGAAGAGATGGGGAAAGGCACGCAGAGGGAGAAAACAGAGCCAGAGAAGCCGCTTAAAGACCAAGGCGATGCAGAGAAAGGAGCAAAGCCAGGTAACCAACTGAGTATAAATGCCCTGGGGAAAAGCTGGGGAGTGTCCCTGAGTCACAGAGAGAGAACCAAACTTTCCAAAGAGGGAGGGGGGGACAAAAGGTATTTGGGCTCAGATCCATGGAAGATAGCAGCCTAAATTCCACCGTGGAGCTGGGCCATGGTCACCTCAGTGGAGTCATCTGCACTGGCACCCAATTTATGTCCAACCTGTCACCGTCCCCGTAATGCGACTGGGAGCAGGACGAGATGTGGGATCGGATGAAGAGAGATAGATGGAGTGATTGGCACAGAAAGGATACTTAAAGACATGGGAGATCACCCCCCGGGCAGGGTGTGAAGTGGAAAAAGACGAGGGCCAAGGTCTTTAAGCTTTAAAATGTAGCTGGCACATCCCCAAACAACCTGTCTGGGCAAAGGTTGTGCACACCCGCAATCTCACACATATGCATGCAATTGAACAGTGGTTGGGGCCAGCTGAGCAACTGGGGCATGTGGTTGCCTGACTGGTTCTTGCAAATGGGGATTTCTGTGGGTGTAAGTGTAACACAGAAACATGCCTTGTTTTTTGGTTCATGCAACCTTTCAACCTTCTGGAAATTTGGGGCCGAATACCAGGGGAAGGGTGTCTTATAAACAACATCTCTACTTAGGGTGGGAAACAGAATAGAGGTGGTGTCATCTGTGTATACAGAGCTGGTGAGACCATTACTGGATACCGTGTCCACTTCTGATGCCCACACTTCATGAAGGGTGTTGGCAAATTGGAAAGAGTTCAGAAAAATGTTACAGGTCTGATTTGGGGTCTGGAAAACCTGCCTGAAGAATCTCAGTTTGTTTAACAGAGGGAAAGTTAAGAGTTGACTTGATTGTGTTCTGTAAGCACCTACGCGGGGAGAAGATTTCTGAGAGAAGAGGGCTCTTCAAGCTAGCAAAATTAAGGCAGAACGATATCCAATGGCTGGAGACTGAAGCGAGACAAATACACACTAGAAATGAGGTGTGAAGTTTTAATGATGAGCATGATTCACCTTTGGAACATCTTGTCTGAAGACATGGTGGATTATTCATTGCTTGGAGTCTAAGTCAAGACTGGGTTTCTCTCTAACATCTCTGCTCCAACTCGAAGAGACATTATGAGCTCAGTGGGTGGAATTCTCTAGCTTGTATTAGGCCGGACTAGATGGTCAGAGGGGGTCCTTCTGGTTTTAGACGCTATGAGTTAGGCAGCAGACGCACTTCAATTCCACATCTACTCGTAACAAGGTCCCTGCTTGGTTTATCAGGGGGATTGAACCCAGTATCTCTGGCTCTAAAAGCATAAGCATGTATTGTCTGCCTGAAACCTTACTCTATCCTATCCCTCTGAAGGCTGGTCACATGCTGTCCTCCTACCTACGTCCCAAATTGCCCTTTGGTTGTCCATAGTGCTGGTCTCTGGACAGCACCACAAAATACCCCTGGGCTTCCCAGGGGTCCCCATTGCTGAATAGAGCTGGTGAGTGAGAGAGGAAGCTAGCAGAACTAGCTGGCGGAACTTGATTGGGCGGATAAAATAGCTCATGATGAATAAACAAAGTCAGTGGTTTTGTGCTGACATTTAAAAAGCAGCAGACGTCTAAGCTGTTAAGGGAAGGGATGTGGGTGAGGGGGAAAGGATGAGGGTCTATTTTCTAGATACTGGGAGGGGGGGGCCAATAATCTCTCTAAACTGTAGACCTCACGTATGACTGTTCAAGGTCTCCATCCTTATCTTCAAGGCATGCCGTGGCATGGGCCCAATATACCTAAAAGTCCATCTAAAACTCTGGGATGAAGACTGTGGTGGACAGCTTTGTTCCTCTGGCCCAATTGATCCCTCAACTATACGGTAATGCTGGTCTGTGTGGTGTGAATTCCCCCAAGAACTAAGAACCATCATAAACCTCAGCACCTTCCGCTCCAAGTGCAAGGCACAGGCCTTTGACTTCTCTTAGACACAGCGCAACGGGTATATTTATAATAAGATAAGATGCATCCTGCCACAACAAGACACTCCACTGCACATGCTACTCCCTCTGGGGAGTGACAGATGTGTAGCCATGTTTCTTAATGCACGGCTGGAAGGCACTCGGGTACGGTGATGAGCATGGTATAAATACCAATTTTGAATGGAACAGACCTTGCTGAAATGTTTTACATTGATTACTTCATTAGACTGTCCTGAAAATGATAATACTTTCATAACTTCCCACTGAAACGTTCAACTGTGCTGAAAACGATATATTGAATACGATAGAGTGAAAACGATATACTTTGATAATTTACCCTAGACAATTTCAACAAAATCAATATGTTCCTCCCAAATGCTTGAACTGCGTCAGATCAGAATTTTCCAACAGAAATTTGGAAGTTTCAACTAGCCGTAGTGTTAGAACTGATTGAAATTTCTCATTCATTCCCCCCGGAAAAGTGTCCTTTTATTTTTTCCAAAAGTCCTGAAAATGTTTCATTGCTCAAAACTGGAAACTGGTGTGGTCTGTGCAAAAAAAACCAACCCAGAATAAATCACATTTTTCACAAAATATGTTTACCCCTGTCCTGCCAGCTCTGTGTGGTCAGCAAAAGTGCACATTCGATTATGATTGAAAATGTGTCTCCATTGGCTGGATCCCACAACATGAAGTGTCTGCTTGTGATCTACTGCTATTGAGAAGAGGTAAGGGGCACTGTCTCTCTGACTCGTTCTCAGCATTCCCCTGGCAGCCCAAGAGATAGATTCATAGAGTTGAAGGCTGGAAGAGGCCATCAGATCATTTAGCCTGACCTCCTGTATAGCACAGGCCACTACATCTCACCCAAATACCCCTACGTTGAGGCCAATAACTTCAGTTAAACTAAAGTATTTTAATCCTCAGAGATCAGGAGAGACTGAAGTGGCATCAGTGCCCGCTGTGCTCCAAGCAGCATCCCAGAACCCCCATATTCACCACTGTCAGATAGTTATGCGATGTTTTGTACAAGGTATGCCTTGTGAGGTATCATTTTAAAAGGCTCGATCTGTTGAACATTAATAGCCTCTTGGATTGTTTGTGCTGTCATTGGATGAGAAGTTATGAAGTTTTGCTACAGGTGTGTGACTGAAATATGTTGTGAGGTTGGGAACACCCACAACCAGCCTTTCAGGTGCAACAATAGGAGAGCCAGACGCACTGATGGCCCACTAAAGGAATCCACACTCCCAAGGTCTATCCCAGGAACTGTATACAATGGAGACTTCTCAGAGATAGGACATACACAGTGGGTAAGAAACTATAAAAGAGGGGAAGTGACATCATCGCTTGGCTTCACTCCCCCCACAACTCAACACCTGGAAACACATCTGGAGAAAAAAGACTTTGAATGGGGGAGGTGGCCTCAGACTGGAAAGAAGAATCCAAGCCTGTGTATTCAGGAACTATACCATCTATCAGGGTGAGACACTGCCTGATTCAAATCCAGTCTAGTTTATAGAACTCAGGTTTCGATATAACTTTTATTTCTTAGGTAACCAACTTTGCTCTCTACACTTGCTACATATAATCACTTAAAATCTATCTTGCTGTAGTTAATAAATCTGTTTTATATTTTTCCTAAAACAGTGTGCTTTGGTTGAAGTGCTTTGGAATTCTGCTCAGGTTTCAAGGGCTGGTGCATGTCCTCTCTACACTGAGGGAGGGACAGACTGAGTAATGAACCTACATTGGTCAGGCGTCTGATCAGGGCAAGATGATGGTACAGCCCATGGGTCCAAGGCTGGGGAGCTGGGGGAATTGGCTGGAGTCTCTCTATTGTTGGTTCATGAGTGGCTGGGAGAAGCATTCGTGTAACTCAGCTGGGTGTGTCCCTGCCTGAGGATGGTCTGAGTAAGTGCAGTACCTGGAGAGATTTGAAGCGTGTCACAGCATCACAGTGCTGAGAGGGAGCCCAGGTTAGTAAGACAGAGGGCCCAGCGGTACCCCAGGTCCAGGTTGCACCCTGGGGAACCCGACACACCCGCGTTCCCTGGAACACCAGGGAGGTCAGAGATCCCTCGACATTCAAGGATGATGGTCTCCCAATAAAATGATAGCTAGTTATCACTAGTGGATCTGCAGGTGGCTAACGAGACCAATCCGGGATCCACAGATCTTGTCCCAGTTGGGGCAGACGTTTCCCAATGGAAGGGGCGGATCTGGATTGTCGAGTCAGGCTGCGGAGAGGTGTTTTCTCCTGTCTCCATTTCTTGTTGTCTCCATTGGATCTCAAAATACTGGCATCCTTGCCACAAAGTCCTTTTCCATTTCGCTGGATCGAAGGCTTCCCAGGAGTTTATGTCAATATTGTACTTCTTCACATTGGCGTGGAAGGTGTCTTTGAAGCGGGTTTTTTTTGTCCGCCCCTCGACCACTGGCCAAGGTTCAGTTGTGAGAATGTGACCTGCTTCAGGAATCGATGTTCTGGCATTCAAAGAACATGACCAGCCCAACGGAGTTGGTGGCGGACGACCGTAGCTTCAATGCTGGAGGTTTTGGCTTGGGACAGAACACTGTTGTTGGTGCGTCGGTCATCCCACTTGATTTGGAAGATCTCTCGGGGGCACCGTTGATGGTATTGTTCAAGAACTTTGTGAAACGGGTCTAGATGTCCCAGCAGGCAACCCCCTGTCCCATGCTACACAGGAGGGCAAGACCCGACCCCCAAGGCTCCTACCAATCTGACCGGGGGGGGGGGGGGGAATTCCTTCTTGATCCCAGATCTGATAATCAGTTACACCCGGAGCACATGAGAAAGACACACCAGGCAGGCATCTTAGACATCTAGAGCAATTCTGGGGTCACAAGCATTCTTAAGCAGATGCTTTCCCTTCTGGCCTGCAGCGCCCCCCACTGACTGTTTGCTGCATTGCAATGGGAGGGATCGGAGTTACCTTGCTGCCTCCCTACAAAGCTTGACTGCCTTTGCCCGAGTCTATGGGAGCGCATGGCAAAGGACGACCTTTTGAAATATCTTCAGCGTCAGGCTGAAAGGGTTGGGTCCCCCTGTTGTAACTCGTCTAGCTGACAGTGTAGGTGATACCTAGTCAACACGCTGTGGGCTCTCTAGAGGTTGGATCTTGTATGAAATTTATGAGTCTGCTACTGCTTCCTACATTAGAGGACGTGCCCCTTTAGCTCAAGCTGGAGCAACTCATGCCTTTAGATCCCCAGGTTCAAACCCCGCTCATGGCGTGAAGATAGAAATTAGTATGTTTGCAATCTATGGCTGGTTTCACAGTAGTTAGGATGATGCCACCTGGAGTAGCCTGATACCGCATCCGGTACTCCAGTCCCTAAGCATGGCCATGCTAAACACAGGGCACCTCTAGTGCCTAGCCATGGTATGGACATGAGTCTGCGGCAGGAAGCTGGGTTATTTAGCTCAAGTAAGGGCTTGTCTGCACCACGCAGCTTTCAGCGACAGGGCTGTGTCAACACACAGGAGGCCAAGGAGAGGAGGCCAAGCTCCCCTCCTCTCCCCCCCCCGCCCCACCTCTTCCTCACCCCCTGAGCGCACCGCATCCCCGCTCCTCCGCCTACCTCCCAGCGCTTCCCGCCTGGCTGCCACCAAATAGCAGTTTGGCCGTGTTAGCACACTCTGGCGCACTCAGGGGAGGAGGCGAGGAAGAGGCGGGGACAGGGCTGGGATTTTGGGAAGGAGTTTGCAATATTGGCAGGGAGGGGGCGGAGTTGGGGGCGGGGACTTTGGGGAAGGGGTTGGAATGGGGGGCGGGGGCCTCATGGAAGGGGTGGAGTGGGGGTCGAGCACCCAGGGGAAAGAGGGGAAGTCGGCGCCTACGGTTCGCAAAACTTTTGTCTTTCAGGGGAGGGCTTTTTTACGCACGGGAAAGACAAAAGTTTTGATGACAACTTGGCAGTGTAGACAAGCCCTAAGAAAGGCCTGGACTGAAATCCTGCCAACAGCCCATCCAGGGCTGTTGTGTTAAACAGAGAGAGGAACTGTTTAGCTAATTCCTAGGGCAGCCTAGCCGCCCCTCCAGTGGGAGCGCTAATCTCCTCTTCTCTTTCAGATTATGCCCCGGACGCCGTTTGCAAAACTCTCTCATCCCGTAAAGCCATAACTGCAGTCGCATGCTTGATGAGTATCATGACCATCGTCATCCTCATTCTGATAGTAGCTCTGGCAGGTGAGTTGCCAGCCCTGCATGCCTGGGTCTCTGTGGCTCCCCTTTCCCCCTGGAGCTGTTGTGGTCACAGTCCCGGATCTATAGCTCCTGCCCCCTGCAATGCTGGGGGAGGGCATGGGGGGCTCCAGGGCCAAACGGCCCCCAATCGAGGAGCTCATCAGCCAGCCCATAATGCTGTAGCGACTGCTGGTGCCCCTTGAAGGCAGGTTCTCCGTGTACCTCCATGAGCTACCAGCAGCAGGGTGGCTGACCCAAGGGGGAGGAATGTGATGGAAACACCCCATCACCCTTTGAGGATGGGAGGGACGAGGGAGGAGGGCTGCTGAGGGTCAGGACTGGGGAGGGCAGCAGGGGGCTTTGCACAGTCCATGCGCTCTCTCCTCCGTAGCCCAGTGACGTGTCCTAGCAGGCTCAAGCGCGAATGCTGTCATGCCCCCACCTGACAAATGGGGACCGTGACCCCGAGGGCTCCTTGGCAGATTGCTCCCAGATCCATGGAGGAGTAAAGCCATGGAAGAGCTGAGAATGACTGGAATCAACCTCCCCCCGATAATCTCATTTTGGCCGAAATTTAGACTGAAGCTCTGTGCGGCTGGGGCCATCTGATCGTTACATGCGCATACAGCGCCCTGCACCATGGGGGCCCGATCTGTGCTGGAGCCTCTAGGGGCTAATATAATACCGATAACAAAGATGTGCGTATTCCACCATCTCCAAACAGCCCCCTCTACGCCTCCCCAGTGTCAAATGCCCCAGGACACACAGCTGTGACCTGTATGGCAGGAGGCTGGCCGGAGAGGAAAGGCACTGGGGTGGAACTCAGGAGATCTGGGTTCAAATGGTGTCTCTGCCACAGGCTGTCTGGGTGACCCTGGGCAAGTCTTTTCATCTCCCTGTGCCTTAGCTCCCTATCTGTAAAATGGGGTGAATGAGCTTTCCTTTCTCCCAGCCTTTCTCAATCTAGATTGTGAGCTCTATAGGGCTGCTCTATGAACTCTACGAACTCAGCACCGTATGACAAAGCCCCTGCCCCATACACCCTACAGTGTAGCAGAGCAGGACAGAACCTGTGGAAGGTGTAAAAAGTGACTTGTCTGAGCAGTGGAAGCTTAGCAAATGGCTCCTTCATGCCGCAGTTTTGTTTTAGGTCCTCGCTTCCCTCCCCCCGACCCCATTTGTATTTCCTCACACAGATAAGTCTCTGGCTACCCAGGCAGGAAAAAACTCAGTGTCCATGACATCTCATCCCCCTCCCTATCCCCTAGAGATCAACCCCGGTGACTTAAAGGAACATTCTGGTCAATTGCAATTGCCACAACAGGATGGATTTGAAAATGTCGGGCTCCAGGGTTTCAATCAGCACCTATTATAGGCATAATTATCCCAAGAGCTCACTCCCACAGCACCCCCTTATGCCAGGATGGGGCATTGCAGGGGTTTGTCTGTTTTAGCTTTGATCTATACGCTTACTATTTATAATCACTTAAAATCTATCCTTATGCAGTTAATAAATCTGTTTATTATTATAACACCTGGTTCTGCCATGGTTTGAAGCTTCTGTGGTCAGCCAGGTCACCTCAGTCTGGTTCCCTTCCAGGGTTAGCTGAAAAGTGCAAAACTACTCCACCCCCGCCCCCCAAAGTCTAATGGCCAGGCCCTTTAAGCTTCCCCCTGGGACTCATTTCTGGGCTCTTCTCGCGAATCCAGGTCATTAGTAATCTCACCCCTTCTGAGTCCCACAGCCCATAAAGGTCCATCACCCTCTATCAGGTCATCAGCTTCTTGTTCTTTCTTTCTCAGGGAGGTTTTCTGAGACCGCCCCCCTTCTGGGAGTGGTGGGGGGACCCTGCAATGCCCTTTCTGGGTTCCAGCCCAGGGACCCTGTGTTTAAGCAGCTAAAACCCTTGCTCCTTCTTACCAACACCTCTCTGCATTCTATGTCCTCCCGTCGTTTCCCTCTGGAAATCTGGCTCCCGGCAGAAACCTCTCGGGCAGCCAGCCTTCTCAGCTGCAGCCTGCAGCCTTTTACTGCAGCTGTTGCTAACTGGCCCCTCAGTCTCAGCTGCGGGAATAACTGATCCGTCTGTTAACTCTTTTCCTGGCTGTCACAGCATGGGGTCTACACACCCCATCACAACTCTATAAAGGCTGGTATCAGTATCCCTTTGTTTTATAGAAAGGGAAGCTGGGGCACAGGGGGGGAGCCAATTTACCACTGATTCACATCAAGCAAGCTGGGGATAGAACCCGGGAGTCCTGACTCCCAGTTTCCCTCCAGTCTAATCCACTTCACCTCACTCCCCTCCCAGAACGGGGATAGAACCCAGGAGTCCTGACTGCCAACCACCCCCTCTAACCACTCAACCCCATTCCCCTCCCAGAGATGGGGATGGAACCCAGGAGTCCTGACTCTTTGTCCCCACTCCCCTCCTAGAGCACCCCTGAAATCAGGGGCATGGAGGCTTCATTTCTAACTCCCTCTGCCCTCCAAGCCATTGCCTGAGCTCTCAGCGAGGCCTGGATCTGAGGGGATTGTTTCTACTCATTCCCCGTGGATACAGAAGGTCCAGTCCCCCGTGGCGCTCTGCCTTGGACAATCACTGAGGCAGCTCAGAAAGAGCGAAAGGTGCTGACATTCATGCTTGGGTGGTGTTTCCCTCCCACGCCGCATGCCAATGGAGACCCAGGCCCTGAGACGGAAAGGGAAAGATTTCTCACCCTATATTGCTTTCTTATTTCCAGTGGTAATGTCTCGTGTCCCTGAGCCTCTTTTTTCGGAACCCTGCTGCCCGGACAGGTGGGTCGGGTACCAAGGGAAATGTTACTATTTCTCAGAAGTGGAAGGGAACTGGGAATCCAGTCAGCACCACTGCTCTTCACTGGGTGCCTCCCTGGCTGAGATCGACACTTTGCAGGACCTGGTAAGGGACTGGGGCAAATAACGTGGTTGAGGTTTGCTCGGTTCTAGGACAAGTCTGAAAAAAAACCCCGATTTGCAGCTGTGATGGGGCTTTGTCCCCAGCACCTGCCACGCAAGGGAAAGGACCCAATTAATCATGTTCTCCACCTGGCGGGTAGTAGCTACCTGCCCCTTCAACAAGGGAGGTGAAGCCAAAACTTGTAAGTAGACTCGGGGAGCTCAGCTGGGGAGAAATTGCAGAGGAGCGAGGTCTCCTGGGCTAGCATTTAACAGGCAGGATACAACCAGGGAGAGGGGCGGAAGGGCTGTTAATTTGAAGCCTTGTTTGAATCTTTATCTGGCCTTGTTCATGCTGCCCTTGGAAGGGGTTTAACCCTTGACGTGGCTTGGCCGGGCGGCCGAGCCACAGAATATCCTGAGGGGGAGTCGGGAGAAGAGGCAGGCGGAGAAAGGCTATGGCCGGCCAAGGAAGCGGACCCTGGGGCATGAGAGGTGAAGTCCCCTGCAATGCCGTATCCGGGCAGGAGGGGGCGCCCTCGATTTGACGATGTGCATCATAGAGTCAAACTCAAAAGGAAATCTTTCGAAATTGTCATCAAACTGAAAAGTTGGGAGGGCCCAAAATTCATTTGGGGTCAATTGAAATGTTTTGTTTTGATTTCCAGTATTTTTTGAACACTTAAAAAAATAAAAATGAAAGGAAAGTGCAGTGGGGGGCCCTGGTGCTTCTTCTACTGGGAGGCAACATTGTCTGAGAGTTCTGGCCACTGAACCCAGCCCTGGCTAGGTCCAAGGTGCTCCAGTCAGCGTGCAATTGTAGGGACCTCCGATCCCTCTGGGAGAACCTCTCCTCTCAAGGAATGGCCCAGCAGAGCTCCAGCCCTGGTCATCTGCTGGAGGAGGAAAGAGGACCTTATTCCTTCCCCAGTTCAGGACTTCCATGCAGATTGGCCATAGTAAAGTGAATTGAGCCGAGAAGATGGCTTGATTTACACCCGAACCTCCCCAAGGGGAGGTAGAGGGGCAAGGCTGTCTTTTTTTGGTGCACTTTGAAAAACCGATTAAAAAACACCCCTCGTTTCAGATCAGACCGCAAAAGAAACATTTTCAGTGAATAAAAAAAGTTGAAAAAAAGTCAAAAAGTTTCCTTTAGAGACTGAGCATTTTCAAATGGTCCTTTATTGAAAACAATCTCCTGTGGCGATTTTTGGGTTTGCCTATTTCTTTTCATTTCAAAATCTCTTGATTTTTTTTTTTTTTAATCCAAGACATTTTGAAATGAAAAGAAATGTTCAACCCCCCCAATCACCCTAGGAGATGGTTTGTTTTTATAAAATGTTGGGGTGTTTTTCTGCAAAATGAACAATTCGGTGACATTGACGAATTCGTGAAATGTTTCGGCGTCACCGAATCCACATTTTCCAGTGGGGGGTGGGGGGGCAAAAAGCCGGTTTTGTGTGAAAAGTTTTACCCAACTCAACCTCTGGCCTTCTCGGAGCCTTCTCTCTTTCCCCTACAAAGCTATGCTCTGCACAAAGGCTGCACACAGAGGTCCATGGAGACGGCAGCGGGCTTTAGTAGATCTACGTGCTCGGGTGGTGGGCCCCCTGGAAATGCTTCTAAACAGACCAAATTCATGAAGACACCTTGTTTTAAAGAAATTCCTGATGCGCTACAAGGGGCCCACTTACCACTGGATCGGCCTGCGGCGGGAAGAAAACCAGCCCTGGAAGTGGATGAACGGGACAGAATTCAACAGCATGTGAGTCCCGCTTCCTTTCTGTGAAGTGTCTCCATGTTCGTTCACTGGCGCTAAATTTGCTCAGCGGGCTGCTAAACGTGGACCTTGGTATGGACCTTGGCTCTGACTTAGAGTCTGACTCCGGTGTGACCCCTGGAACCGCCACACGGACCCCGATTTCTGATTCCGGCTTGGTCCCCATCTTGACACGCTTCACCCTGTTACTGGCTCTGACCCCTGGCTTCAGTTCCTGGCTCCCAAGCCACTAATTCTGCCTTCCTTTGCCCAGGACCCTGACACCCAGCCCCTGGCCCCTTTCTCCCCCGGCTCCCATTTTGGCCCTTGTTAAAGTTCCCCCTCTGGATGGGGAGGGAGGAGCTTGGCGGTGGTCCAGGAAAGGGAAATCCCTTCCGAAATCTGGTCTGTCTCTGACTTCGGCTGTCTCTGCCTCTGCCTAGCACTGACTGGCTCTCCCCTCGGGGTCTCCCGTTTGCAGGTTTGAGGTGAAGGGAGGAGGAAGCTGCGCGTATCTGAACGACGTGGCCGTCATCTCCTCGAGGTGCCAGACGGAGAAGAACTGGGTCTGTAGCAAACCCAGCCTGCATCTGAAGAAGGGCTAGACCGGGATGGAACAGAAGAGGCCTTGAAAGGGTGAGGCTCACCCTTGGCGAAGGCAGCCGACAGGCATATGGCCCACGAAAACCACCGGGTTGCTTTCCCAGCTATGCTCACTGTGCTGTTGGCATGTAAACGACGCCCTTCTTCCCACATGTAGCTTGCAACCCCATTTATGCTGCCTCAGTGCTTAATTTGTAATGACTAGGGTGACCAGATGACAAGAACAAAATATCGGGACACTTAGGTGGGGGCAGCCACGGGCTCACCCCCCCTCCTGCCCCCACTGGAGCCATGTGGGGAGGGGGATACAAAGCCTGAGGAAGCCGCGGGTTGAGGGTGCATGGCCTCGTGCCCTCCCTGCCCCCCAAGCACACGGCCCCGGCTCCTGCCCACAGCCCCGCCGCTTACCTGGGGGACGGTTCCCACCCACTGGGAAGCACCTGGCAGGTTCCTCTGGCTCCTCGGGTCAGCGGCGGCCAGCGGGGTCTCCACTCCACGTGCTGCGCCTGCCACAAGCACTGGCTCCGGCTGCCATTGGCTGGAAGCTGTGAGGGCGGGACTTACTTGGGGGTGTGAGTAGCACGCAGCGTCCCTGTCTGCGCCCACAGCTCCCATTGGCCGCGATGGAGCCGGCGCTCGTGGTAGGTGGAGCACGCAGACGCACACGCCCCTGGCCGCCCCTGTGCCTAGGGGCCGCAGGGTCCTGCTGCCCGCCGTTTCCCGGGAGCCGCCCCAAATAAGCACCGCCGGGACCCCAGGTGAGCGCTCACCAGTGTCCTTCTCCAGCCCCGAGCCAAAACTTCGGGACAAATGGCGTCGGGACCTGAGACAAACAACTAAATATTGGGACAGTCCCGATGTTATCGGGATGTCTGGTCACCCTAGTAATGACAGCTGCCGGGGCTTAAGCCATTTTTTTTTTACATTCATAACTGATGTAATGCCATGGCACAAATTAAGCACTGTGCTGCTTCTGAATTTGCCCCAATGCCTTAATCAGAGGCAGTGGAGTGTGTGGCAGAGCACAAGAACGGCCAGACTGGTCCAGACCAATGGCCCATCTAGCCCAGTAGCCTGTCTTCCGACAGTGGCCAGGGCCAGGTGCCCCAGAGGGAATGAACAGAACTGGGCAACTCTTGAGCAATCCGTCCTCTGTCATCCACTCCCAGCTTCTGGCAAACAAAGGCTAGGGACATTCAAAGCTAGTCTGCACTAGAATTGCTACTAATCATTGGGGGCACAGAATTCCTCCAGCCCAGGGGCCATGGTGGCAGGGAAAGCAAGCTCCTCCTGGCTGCACGGAGGAGAGTGAGCTCCTGCCAGAGCCCGGACAGGGAGGGAGAGAGGGAAGAGCCAGGGGGGAGCACAGAATGCGTAGCACCCAAAATGAGGTCAGAGTTAAATTTCTGCACACACCCCTGTCTGCGCCTGGCGATAGCTTTGTCAGTGAGACATGTCTCTCATCAACATAGCGTTGTCCACACCAGCACTTAGGCTGGTGTAACTTACATCGCTCGGGGGGGTGTTTTTTTCACACCCCGAGCGACATATGTTATTCCGACCTTAGTGCTAGTGTATACAAACCCTCAGAGCATGGGGGTGCATCCCTGACCCTCTTGGCTAACAGCCATTGTTGAACCTGTCCTTCAGGAACTTACCGACTTCATTTTGAACCCTGTTATAGTTTTGGCCCTCACAACATCCCCTGGCAATGAGTTCCACAGGTTGAGGGTGTGTTGTGATAGCCAGATCCCCTCTGCCTATCCCACCCAGTTCTTTTCTTACACTAAGAATCTCTGTACCTGGTAAGAAAGTTCAGACATTTGTTAAGGGATCCAGCCCAGTTTCCCCAGCCACATAATCCTCCTTCAGCACTGACTGTTGCCTCATTTGGTTTACACCATCTACCCAAAGTGGACCCTACTCTCTAAAACATACACAATCGTGAGAAGAACAAATTCCTGGGAGATTATTGGAAGACCCTTAAATGAGGACTGGGCCTACACAATCACCTAGTCATTTGTTATTGTGACCTTTGTGTATATATTTGCAAATGATGTTAACGCCAGCCCCCTGCATTTAAAAATTAGTCAGGTCTCCAAAATCACAAGATTATTGGAAATAATCATGAGATGTTTTTAAACTAAATCATGGATTGTTTTATTAGTTTTCTGAGCCGCTGGGGGTTATGTTTCCAGACTTTTCTCCATAAGCCCAAGAGGTAGAAACTTAGGGCCAGGGGCGAATTAATGCACAGGTCCACCAGAATCTGTGTGGAAGCCGGGGGGGCCACTAGTGCCTGCCCCTGCTCCACCTCTTCCTCCAAGGCCCCACCCCCCTGGCCAGGCCAGAAGCCAGACCCAGGCCATGGTAAAGAGCCACCCAGGGAGTCAGGCCGCTGTGGGGCGCACCAGACCCGCCACCTGCCTTGTGGCGGAGGTTGGTGGGCCCAAGAGCCTAGCCCCCCAGCCTGTGTCCCCACTGTCCTGGGGTGCGCCGGCCAGAGTAGGTGGAAGTAGGGTGACCTGATGTCCCAATTTTATAGGGACAGTCCAGATTTTGGGGTCATTTTCTTATATAGGCTCCTATTACCCCCCATCCCCGTCCCGATTTTTCACATTTGCTGTCTGGTCAGCCTACAGCAGCCTGAGTTCCCTGGATGGCTCTTACCACGGGGCCTCGTGGAGGGAGGAGGAGCAGGGGGCGGAGCCCCGTGGCGAGGGAGCTGTGAGGGCGGGGTCCAAATATTCTTTGTGCCCAGGGCCCCAATAAATCTTAATCTGCCTCTGCTTAGGGCTTGTACATGCTACCACTTATGTTGGCATCACTTATGTCACTCAGGGGTGTACACAATTGCCAGCCCCTTGAGTGACGTAAGTTACACCAACCTAAGCCCCAGCGCGCACAGGGCTGCGTTGGCAGGAGCGCTTCTCCCGCCGAGGTGGGTTTATTATGCCGACGGGAGAGCGCTCTCCCATCGGCAGAGAGCGTCTTCACCAGGCGCAATGCGGCACCACGGCTGTGCAACGCTAGCCCTGAGCGAAAGCCGAGTTGCTCACAGGATTCCAGGAGCTGGGACTTGCGATCAAATGAGGAGCCCAGGCAGCACCGAAATTTTAGGGGAGCTTGGGAAAGTTGGGAGGGTGCTACGACTCAGGAGCTGTGCTGGTCAGCATCATCTGATTACATGGCAGAGGATTATAGGATTGATCCTTTAATTGTTCTTTCTCAGCCATCCTTTGTGGGGGGGTTGAACTTGTCTTTTAGCCTTGGCTTACTGAATTGGCAATTTTATTACATAACCTTCCACCCATCATTATTATATGGCCATGTTATTGTGTAGGCTGTGAGCTTGCATGCAATTAAGCACACAATTCATGATCAGCTACAAACATACTTATTGACTGCAAACTCTTTGGGGCTGAGACTGTCTCTCGCTCTGTGTCTGGGCAGCGCCCTCCACAACAGGGCCCTGATCTCAGCTGGAGCCTTAATCTCACTTTATGACATTAAGTAATAAATAAAAATCTCGAAAGCAACATGACATTATCACAAACGTTTATTTTCCCAAAGAAGTGACCCGTGCTTTGCATCCAGGACACACAGACAGGGTCTGCAACAAGGACAAGGTGCTGCAGCCTGTAAAGGGTTAACAGGTCACATGGCTGGCTGGGGCAGCATATTAAAGGAAGCTGGGTTAAAGGGGAACAAAGTGGGGGTGGAAGTGGAGGTTCCCTGGGAGTGGGGGCAGGGAAACAGGAGGGGAATTGTGAAGGGAGGTTCTGAGACTTAGCATTCTGGGGCGAAGGGGCTTCAAGCTGGGAGGGTTGGTCCCTACCTGTTCCCAGGCCCGTTCCAGCCCTCCGGGTCCCGTTCTTGCCCTCCACCTCCCAGGAGCATGCCAGTTATGCAGACTCACAATATTTCCATTGCAGGGGCACTAGCTCCCTGGCTTTGCCACCCCTGGGGGAAGGTGCGTGTCCTCTTTATTCCGGGGGGGGGGCTGGAGTGGGGGAAACTTCTAGCAATTATGGCCCAGTGCGTCACTGGGGTTGCTTTTCTTTAGTGGACAATAAAACCATTGACTTCGATGGTGCAGATGTACGTCAGCTGGGGTCCCGGTCCCTTTGACTCCAGTATGGCGGATTCACACTCTGGCCCCAGATATGCAGCAATCTGATATTACATTTATAAGTAAACATACTTTCAGGGACTGAAGACTCTTTACTTCCCACATCAGTCCTGCCACGGTCTATAGCAGGAAAGCTGCTTTCTGGCAGAGCCATTTTAATTCCGTGTTGCAGGTTTCTAAATCAATCCTAGTCTTTCTTAACTCTCCACAGCTGTTCTTTTCAGCCTGACGTAATCCTGGGACCCTGTAGGATGAAGAAGAAAGTCACTGTCGGTTCGTTTCGATTGATTAACGAGCCTGTAGCAGCTCTTCCTTGTGGGACGTCAGATTGTGGTTTCTTCTTTCATCTCTGTATTTTCCCCACACAGCCCCGTTGTGGGAAATGGGTTGGTCCATTGCGGGTCCTGGAGAACCTCTGTCCGTGTTACCAAACCATAAGCAACACCATTGACCCCATTACTGGTGTAGCTTGGGTGTTCAGGCCACAAAAGCCGAGCCGTCACCTGTGCTTCTGGTCTGGCTCTCGCTCCCGTAGTGGCTGCATGACAGATATTAGGAGTATGCTCGAGCTGCATCCTTTAGCTCCCACAGGAGTGATTTGTGCCTTTTAGGCACATAGGCCATGAGTTCAATACCTGCACCCCACCCAGGAATGTTGCATTGCCGAACCAATTAAAATACATGCCGCGTGGATGCTAACAGAACAAGACCTTTTACTTATACAGCCAGGAAAACACCCTCAGCACAGGGTTAGCCCCAAATACATTCTAGCCCTGCTTGCATCCTGCCTGCTACCTTTTATTTCTTCCCAGCTCCTGTCCTATTGATGTCAGCAGCTACAGAGCTAGACAACCACTATAGGGCTGTCAAATCTTAGGAACGAAAAGGTGAAGTCCAGGGATTTCCCGATACACACCCCCAACTCCTCCATATATTTCAGTGGTCAGGTACTTAAGTGACTGACTCTCTTTTGCTAGTCCTTTGCCACCCCCACGCCTTGGATTTCCAGTTCAACCTGGAGGCAAACACACAACAAAGACGACAGCTAGCCCCCCTCCCAATTTAAAATGCACTTTGCAGCTTGGTAAGGATACCGGGAGAGTGCATAATCTTGCTCAAAGTCCTAAACTGGACAGTTTCCACAAACCATCACCGGTGCAAGGCTTAAGTAAGCCGCGGTTTGAGGAGTGGGCATCTAAAGCAGTCTTAGATTATCACGACAGCTGAGTCAACCGTGAAATCCGTTCCGGTGCCCTACATTGTGTCTCTCAACTGCTGCGAGTCCCAGAGGAGCTGGTGTGGGACACTCTGCATGGGCTGAACCGGCAAATTACATGGCAAGGCAGTTTCTAAACATGAAATAGTAAAACTCGGGAGACACTCACAGTTCTCCATGGACAGAGGCACCGTCCACCCAGGTCCACTCCCTCTGTGAAGAGTTGAATGTTAATCCAATCCAAACAGTATGATCAACTGGTATGACAGGCTGCAGGTAATCCTGCAACAGAAGCGTCTGGCTGAAGGTGTTGTTCTAGAAGTCTTTTATTTCTGCCCCAGTGTTAGCAGCACATGGTATTAGACAGACCCCGAGATGCTGCAGTGCAGAAAAATCTAACGGCAATAAACCGGCACAACACGCTGTGCTGGAGAAAGTTGCTCGACTTCTCTGGGCCTCAGTTTCCCCTTTGTAAAATTGGGATCATGAGCCTTTGTTTGACTGTCTGGTCTATTTGGATTGTACACTCTTTGGCTCAAGGACCATGATGTCTCCTGATGGGCACAGCCAGCTCCCCACAGAATGAGGCCCCCATCCTAATTGGGCCCCACCAGTTGTGCTACCTTAATGGAAATAAACAATGATGATGATGATGACATTATTATTCATAATAGATCTAGAATCAAAACTCTCTGAGCTGCTGCCCTGTCAACAAAATATCTGTAACTCACTGCTCGGGTTTGAACCACATTCTTACCCATTACCTTTTCGTGGAGATGCCTGGCAGGTACTTAGATAAGTATTGTTATTTGTGCTCTGGTAGAATTTGGAACACAGGACTGGCCAGATGGGATCAGACGCAGGGTCCATCTAGCCCAGTGCCCTGTCTCCCACCGCGGCCGGCACTGGCTGCTTCAGAGGAAGGCATAAGAACCCCGCAGTAGCAGACATAGGATGATCTCACCCCACACTGGTTCCCATCCTGATCTCTAGTAGATAGATTCTAGATCTCTAACAGATCAATGGCTTAAGCCCTGCAGCGGGAGGTTTACTATCCTGTACAAAGCTCTTCCAGCATTAACTGATGTCTCTGGATATTCATTATCCGCATTAAGAAAAGGAGGACTTGTGGCACCTTAGAGACTAACCAATTTATTTGAGCATAAGCTTTGGTGAGCTGCAGCTCACTTCATCGGAAGTAGCTCACGAAAGCTTATGTTCAAATAAATTGGTTAGTCTCTAAGGTGCCACAAGTACTCCTTTTCTTTTTGCGAATACAGACTAACACAGCTGTTACTCTGAAACCTGACATTATCCACATTAGCTTCCAAAGTCTTTTTGACTTTTATTTTTGAGCCCCAATCAATTACCTGGGCCCCATTATGCTAGGTCATGCAGTGGTTCTCGAACCGTGGGTCAGGCAGGATCCCAAAATGGGTTGTGACCCCATTTTAATGACTTGCTGTGGCCCGAGGGCTTCAGTCTCAGGCAGCGGTGCTCAGGCTCCGGCTCTCCCTATCTGTCCGGGGCAGGGGGACTTGGGCTCCAACTCCATCCCCACTCCCCTGCCCGGGGTCATGTAGTAATTTTCGTTGTCAGAAGGGGGTCGTGATGCAATGAAGTTTCGGAACCGCTGTATAGCAACACGTAACAAAGAGAACAGAGACATGACGAATGGTTCTCTCTGTGCCCCTGACATAAAATGTACGTTACCATCTGTTCCCAGTCCTGGATCACCAGCATTTGAGATCCCTTCTTTGAACAGTCATCACAGCTCTCGTTCCAGGTCTTAGTCTCGTTAGACAGCCAGTAGCACTTGTCCCTGAGCAGCAGCCACTCCCTGGGGCAGAGTTTGCACCCGGATCCACCTGCGGGGGGCAGTGGGAAGAGGCAGAGGTCATTAATGCTTCTGAAGTTTCTGAACACTGAGGGATTCTTTCCCTCCAGTCCACTGCGGAGTCAGAGAAATCTCCCAGAGCTAGACCCTGCCGCCTTTCCTGTGGGCTGGCCTGCTCTCCCCTCCCGGCTAACCCACCACCCTCCCAATTCCCTGAGCTGAAATCGGGTTATTTGTCAGTAAACCACTGCCGAGAAAACATTAAAGACACAGTGCATTGCAGCAGAGGAAACAGAACAAGTCTCTAGTGCCTGGTGCTGCTGAATGGGAGGGATTCGTTGAATAGGCCAGCATGACACCCCACCATGTCAGTCCTCAACAGAAATTGAATGCTAAAAGCACACACACTTGGACTAAAGAAGCAGCTCCCTCAGCTAGTAGCGGTTGTAGACTCCTATCCTTTATGTGGAACAGCCACTAGAGAGAGACACCCATAGCTCACACCCAACCAGTGAGTTATGCCATCAATGTGAATGTAGATGGGGGGAGTATTCCTATACCCAGGGCTCACACAGCACAGCACAGCGGCGAGTGGGCCAGGCAGCAGTCCCTTTGCGATGCAGGTGTGAAGTGGGCCACAGTGAACTGAGGTTACCTGCTGAGCTTATCTGGGCTGGATCGCACAGACTCTGCTTCAGACGAAAAAACAAGTCCTCCAGGCTGGCGTTGCATTCTCTTCCACTTCCGGTTCCCTGAGTGACACCGTCGCTCTTCAAGGCTGGTCCTTTATTAGAGAAGCCCTGAAAAACTTCAGCACAGCATCCGTGGGAAAGATCGTTACTGCTTATTGCTTAGGAGAGACAGAGCGTGGGGTTGTGACAGATCAGTGACTCTGGCCTGACAAACTTTGTAACAACATCCTGTAACAGACAGTCAGGGATGGGAACACTGAGAGCACAGGGTTGTGACAGATCAGTGATGGAGGAGTGACTCTGGCTTGGCTGACACACAGACTTGCACCAGTTTAACTTAATCAGTTTTTAAATTAGTGCAAAAGGCTTAAGAGTTGCTTATCTTGTTTTTGATTAACTCTCTTTTAACCCAATGCGGCCCCTCTTGTGCGCACAATTATACTGACACTCGAGTGTTTATATCAGTTAATTCACAGCAATGTAAACACTTTTATATTGGTATAACTACATCCACATTCGGGGCTTATACTAGTTCAGTACATTGGTTCCAAACGTAACTCCAGACTCATCAGTGAAAAGGCACAGGTGAAAAATAGCCAAAGCTCACAGTCTGTTTCCATAGAATTATTTATTTCACTAAGTCACTGCGTCAGTTACATCATGGCTCTCAGAGCTATTGGTTCAGGCTCTTTGCAGACTCAGGCAGTTATCCCTGCATCGGCTATACTTGAGGCCCTTCCCCCGCTCAGAGCAATTGGCAGAGGCTCTTCTGTAGACTAATTATAAAGCTTTAACTGTTAGACTCTCAACGTCCGCTGTCAGTAAATAGTTATTGTCTGCCCACTGTTGTCCTGCCTTCCCATAATCTCCCACACCCATGAAAATTTAAATAGATACAAACACAAAAAAGCTTAAAACCCGTAATTTTGAAAGTTTAACTTGATAAAAATAGGAAAAAAGTGTTTAAAAATAAACACTGATATTATTTGTTGAAATTATAAAAAAAAAGAAATGAAATCTGCCAAGCCTAGTTATACTGGTGCTTAGCTAGGGTGAGAGACTCTAGAAATCTACCTTAAACAGATTGGATTCGATAGATTTAAAAGATTACTTGGGATCCTGGACACTTACCCCAAGCACCCAGTGCAATCACTAACATCTGTATGATACAAAAGGCCCCCAAAACTCCTAGGGCGATTTTGTAACAACGGGCACTCGTAGGAGACTCTGGAAAATGAAAGATTTCGTGAAACATCATCGCTAATTAGTTAACTCCAGCAAAGTGCTTTGAATAGGAAAGATGCTAGAGCAGGAGTAGATGTTATCAGCCCTGAATCTTAGTTCCAAAATTCTCCCTGCAGCCAACCGGCGTGTTGCCAGATGACAGTGGTGATCGGGGTTTAATTCCTTGCCGGGCCACAGATTCCTGGCATCAGCCCAAGCAACTTCACTCAATCTCCGACACTGTGGTGATGAGCATGGGATTGGAACCGAGGAGAATCTCGGGTCTCATTGTCCACTATCCTCTCTTTAGGCTGTAAATACTTTAGGGGAGGGACTTCTTTCTGGTTATATGTCTGTACAGCACCTGGCACAAAAGGGTCCCGATCATGGATGGGGTCTCTAGGCACTATTGAAAAACAAAGACGAAATAATAACAACAATAACAAATGCTCTTCTCAGCTCTAGCGGCAGGTCGGTAAGACTGTCATTTAAATTGAGTTTGAAAAAATTAGCTTGCAAAATTATTGCAGCGGGAAATACTGGAAATCTGCAAACCTAACTCTGACCTGAGAAGAGGAAGCCTTCAGACCAGAATAATAACTGCACATCGAGCACCAGCAATGCCAGAGTCCAGACTCAAGTAACAGTTTTTTCAGATGGGGCCTCCTTCTACTACAGAGTATTTCTGTACAGTCATTGGAGATGCCCAAGGTCACAGATCCAGGATTAGAACCCAGATCTCCTACTCACTAGACCGGACAGCTCTCATATCCAGGGAAAATGCTTTCTACTCATTCCCTCCTTGAAATCTCTGGCATAAAAATCCAGATCTCAATGGCGGTACAGGGGTATGTCTCAAACTGAAGACATTCTACGTCAATACCTTGGCGTCCAGCTGGGGACGGGCTGGCTGAGTTTCCCCTCTTCGGCCGGAGATTCAATACCGTGTAACCTTCGTCGTCCTCCATCTTCCCCAAACTCAGCGGAGCTGCTTCTTCGAGCAAACAGATTGAAATGAGAACTAAGTGTGCACACAAGAGTGAAACTGACCAGCCTTTACGAGAAGTCCTGGCAGCTTCTTGGGACTGTGAAACCACACAGGAAATTTAGATTTGTGGGTCAAAACATGCTGCCCAATTCTCAGGTCCAGCTGAGTGGCGCTCTGGTGTCGGACGTATTCAGTGCCCCTGTTTGTGATTCAGAAACGTTTTTGAACAGAAAGTGGCTTTTTTTCTAGTTGCAAATCTTCATGGGAAATGTTCATTTCTTCGAAAATGTTTGCAGTTATTTGACAAAAATAGGTGCTTTTCTGCTTTTCCCCTCCCCTTTCTCTCTCTTGTTTTATCTTTTTACCATTTTACCTCTGAAAAAGGAGGAAAAGAGAAGGGGAGAAAGCTAGAGAAAGAGGGGGTGGAACTAAAAACCTTTCCCCCCCTTCTTATAAAAGATCTGGGAAAATATTTTTTTAAAGATCTTCTGCAAACATGTCACCTTCATACTCTACGGACCCAGAGGCTGCCTTCCGACGTGGTTTGCATTGTGCCAGCTACAGGCATGCCTGAAATCAGGGCATTTCTCCAGTGCAGGAACCAGGGGTCACCCAATGAAATGAATAGGCAGCAGGTTTAAAACAAACAAAAGGCAGTATTTCTTCATATAATGCACAGTCAACCTGTGGAACTCCTTGCCAAAGGATGTTGTGAAAGCCAAGACTATAACAGGGTTAAAAAAAGAACTAGATAAATTCATGGAGGATAGGTCCATCAATGGGTATTAGCCAGGATGGGCAGGAATGGTGTCCCTAGCTTCTGTTTGCTGGAAGCTGGGAATGAGCAATAGGGGATGGATCACTTGATGGTTACCTGGTCTGTTCATTTTCTTTGGAGCACCTGGCATTAGCCACTGTCAGAAGACAGGATACTGGGTTAGATGGATCTTTGGTCTGACCCAGTACGGCCGTTCTTATGTTCTGGCTCAAACCAGGCAGCAAATGGGATCTAAGAAGCCATTATGTCAGCTGGAGATCACCAGAATGCAGCAGCTCTCTGGCCACATCTCCACAGCCCCTATATCACCCTCTGTGCCAAGGGGAATAGAGACATCTATGCCCGCTCTGCCTATGGTACCGTTATGAGTATCTCACAATCTCTGTTGTATTTCTCTTCACAACACCCCTGTGATGTAGGACGATGCTGTTTTCTCTATTTTACAGATTGGGAATGGAGAGACAGAGAGGCTAAGTGACTCGCCCAAGGTTACACAGGAAGCACGTGTCAGAGCAGGGAATTGAACGCAGATTCCTGAAGTTCTACACTAACAACTTCATTCCTGGACCGTTCTTCCTCTATGCCAGCCACTGGCTCCCCCATGCCAACGTATTCTCAGCTGCACAGTGGGGGCAACTTGATGGACGGACACTTTGCGCTGTTGCACGAAGGAGCCATATAGAGGGCTGAGAATCTGGCCCAGGTGATATAGTCCTATGGATGTATTAATGAGGCTGGAGATTTCAGCTCTTTCAGATGCAAGATGATTATAAGGAGGATAAAAAAAAAATAAACGTAACCTCAGCCTCATCAGTGAAAAGGCACAGGTGAAAAACAGCCAAAGCCTGCAATCTGTCTCCATAGCACCTGTATGTTTCACTAGCGTCGGTTACACCAGGGCAGTTCCTCCTTGAGAGCGATTGACTCAGGCTCTTTGCAAACTCAGGCAGGTATCCCTGCATTGGTTACACTGGAGTCACTTCCCCCATTCACAGCAATTAGCAGAGGCTCTTTTGCAGACTAAGGCAGTGTTAAACTCGTTGCAGATCCCCCCCTTTCAGCGCACTTGGCTCAGGCTCTCTGCAGGTTCAGGCAGACATTGCAGTGTTGGTTACTCTTGGGGCAGTTCCTCTCAGAGCAATTATCTCAAGCTCTTGCACACATCACTCAGGTCACCTTTTCAAGCTTTTCTTCCCAACCATGAGAGGTAGAGATCTACTCTTTTTTTTAAATGAAGGTTGAGATTCTGCTCTAATCACATGACTCCGGAAACTGGGGCTGGGCCTTTAGTTTCTAGGTCTTAATAATCCCCGTGGTTCCTCCAGTTATCTCTCACATCTTCTCCAATCAAGCCCTCCCACCCCTTTTTCTCACTCGCTGTCCCATTCTGAGGCCCTATGTAGATTTCTCTCCCACAACAACATCCTTGGCCTATACCACAATGGTTCTGTTTATCAAGAGTATGCAGAGTGCAGGGGGTCCTTTGCAAAGTGTTTCTGAAACCAGAGCACTTTTTTGACACGTTTTTGCAAGCAGGCAGAACAGCAGTGGCTTGAGATCACACAGGAAAAGAAAGAATGAAGCAAGTTGCTGGTCAAGGCAGCATTTCATCACCTCGCGGCTTCTGCGGTGCAGATTTTCCATTAGACAAATAGGCCTGAAGCCGGAGAATTCGGGGCTGCTCTAAAAATAAATCGCTCTGGCTTAAAGCAAAATCTTCCCCCAGTTCACATGCATCTGGGGGAAGGCGGGGGAGATGACCAGGGGTTTCAGCAATACGTGGGACTAGAAATTCTGTTCTATTCCATATAGGTTCTTATACCATGCTCATCACCATAGCATTTGAGCATCTTCCAGTCGTGCATTAAGCAACATGACTAACATCCGTCACACTTGTTTGTTCTCTCACCCTGTCCCCAGGGGGAAAATTGGGTGCACCGGAGTCATGTATTTAAATTAGAGAAGGCCACTCAAAGAGGCGCTCCTTGCCCTTGGAGCAGAAGGTGGGGCGGTTTGGGAAGGTCCTTTGTTCCTGGGAGAATTCACGGCAGTCTGGAGAGAGTTCTGTCTCCTGCACGGGTGAGCTTTCCCCTTATTTTAGAGTCCAGTCGGCCCAGAAGACCAAAGTTATCGCCCATGGTTTTCACCCCAGAGGTGTAGACCCATTCGGAGATCCTGGGCCCAGGCCACGGAGCGCCTTGACGATCAGGACCAGAAAGAGCTTTGGCTTCCTAGAAGAATGGATCGAGCTTTGTCGGTGAGGCACAGAGGTGTCTGAGCCTTAGGCATTAAGATGTGTTTGTGAATGAATTGAATGCTCCTGGGGTAGGAGGGCCTCCTGGATCTGGCACAGTCTGCTGCTGTCCTGGGGTGTTTCAGAGAATGATTTAATAGCTTCGTAGATTTCAAGGCCAGAGGGGACCTTTATGACCATCTAGTCTGACCTCCTGGATCATAGGCACCGAATCCGTGGGTGCTCCGGGGCTGGAGCACCCATGGAGAGAAATACGGGGTGCTCTACACCCAGCGGCAGCCCTGCAGGTCAGCGCCTCCCCCTCCCGCAGCGCCTCCGCCTGCTGGCGGTCAGCTGTTCCATGGCGTGCAGGGAGTGCTCGGTGGAGGGTGCGGGGCAGGGCAGGAAAGGCGGGCCGGGGCAGGAAGAAGCAGGGCGGGGCAGGAAGAAGCGGGGACGGGGTGGAGTGGGGGGGCGTGGCCTGGGGCAGAGCAGGGGTTGAGCATCCCCCCGGAAAATCACACAGTCGGCGCCTGTGCCCCAGATATTATTAATTATCTATTGTCCCATAGCACCTAGGAGCCCTAGGCATGGACCAGGGCCCCCACCACGCAATGGCACATTATTGGGCCTATTATGGAAGCCTCTAGAAGCCCCAGTCATGGATCACACCCTGTTCTGTTGGACACTAGGTGTATTACATTAGGTGTATTACAGGAGCACCTAGAAGCCCCGGAGTATTTTCTACACTGCAAAAAAAGACCCACGGATGTGAGTCTCAGAGCCCAGCTTCACGGTGCTCAAGTCCCAGGGCTAAAAATAGCAGTGTGGATGTTTGGGCTCAGGCTGTAACAACCTGGGGTCTCAGAGCCCAGATTCCGTCCTGAGCCCGAAGGTCTGCTCCGTTATTTTTAGCCGGTAGCGCAAGCCCGAGTCAGGAGATCTGGGCTCTGCCACTCACTGGCACTGTTTTTTTGTTTGCTGTGTAGACATACCCCCAGTTGTGGAGGAGGACCAGTTGTGTTAGGCGCCGTACAAACACAGATCAAAAGATGGTCCCTGTCACAAAGAGTATAAAAAAAAAGACAATCGATGGATACAGACAGACAGACGTGAGCATGAGGAAACAATGCGACGCTGCTGGCCAGCATGACAGGTCCGAGCACACCAGCAGCGTTCCCGCATCAAGCCCATAACTTTGGCGGGAACTAGCAGGCACCGAGAGGAGGAGACTTAAAAAACAATAATGTGTAGGTCTGTTTATTTGCCTTCTGGTGTTGGAGCGTTTAGGGGTCTCATCTTCAAGCTTTTCTCTCCAATCATAAGGGCCAGAAAATTAGAGTTGAGATTCTTGAGGAATAACATGACTCCAGGAGTTGGGGTTTTAAGAAACACACCAAATATTGCACAATTAATTCATGAGCTGGCAACACTGAGTATCTAAAATGTTATCGATTCCTAGATTATCGGGCCAGAGTGGGCCACCAGAATCATCTAGTCTGATGTCCTGCATCTCTCAGGCTGTAGGACTTTCCCAAAATAATTCCTGTTTGACTAGAGCATTTTAGAAAAACATCCAGTCTTGATTTAAAAATCGCCAGTGATGGGAATCCACAACTGCCCTTTGGTAAATTGAACCACTGTTAAAATTGTATACCTTATTTTCAGTTTGAATTTGTACAGTTTCAACTTCCAGCCATTGGATATTGTTTTGATGGAGTTTTGGTGAAACGTCATTGAAATTGGTGGGCACAATAGATTGGTGGGCACAATTTATTCAATCAGAATAAATGTAAAAAGCAATTAAGCTTCTTCTTGGAGTGAGATAGCTGAAAGAATAGGAGCCACCACCCAAAACACAGGCCATATGCAAGGCCTCTCAGAAACTGAGTTGCTTATGTGGATGGGTTTTGGTGAGTGTTGGCCGATTGAGAGATGTGTCTGGGAGTAGTAACATGCAGCAGCAGCCAAGCAGACAGCAAGATCAGGACTGGAAATGTGTCCCTGAAAGCAAGCAAAGTGAGAGAGCTTTTTGGGCAGAGTGAGGGCCAGAAAGAGGCTTGGAACTGTGCATAAAGAAACTTCCTCCTGTTGTTTGATTCTTGCTGAGTTCTGGGAAAACAGGATATCGTGAACAGGCTATGTAAATACAGAGGATTGAATCAAAGACATCCCTTGCTCGTCATCAGTCTCTCTTAACCAAAACAACCTGCAAGGCCTTGAATATTGGGTAACCACTCGGGCTAAAAGGGGTAACAATCTCATCTGATTTTGCCGATTCCCCTACCAAGATTATTTAGCTCTGTTTTAGCATTTTGTAGGAAAAACTGTGTAAAAAATATCGCTGTTTTCTATCTCCTTACCAGAAAAGGTCAAAACCACAGATATCCGGCTGGTAGCTGATTTGCTGTTCAGAGGAGGAGGCTGGGTTTGCTGCAATGGATGAAAAATTCAGCTTCTGTTTTTTGGTCGTCTGTTTTTGCAATCAACTGGTCAATAATCAATCAAGAGGTTGACAAGCTGTTCTGAGGAAAGGTGGTCCCCAGCGGTTAGCGCATGAGCCTAGAATGTGGACAACCAGTGTTCAAGTCCTTTCTCTGCTATGGTAACTCATTTGGTGTCTCTGTGCCTCAAGTTCCCCGCTTTGAAATAGGGCTCATAGTACTGCCCTGTTTCAGAGGGGCATAAAATGAGTATGAGGGGCTCAGATACTATAGTTACGGGGCCATTAAGATACACAGATGGGACGCTGCAGATCTGTTACCCATTGGGGAGGTCCTGGGAACCTGATCATTTAACTTTCTGGCTGTTACGACCAGAAATTTGCATCCCAAGTTAAAGTCACCACCCTCACAATGCAGCAGGGGGCATTGCCATAGAGCGTGGGAAAGGAGACTTCACCAAAGCTATTCCATCTCTACACACCAATGCAAGGATCTGATGCTCCCAAATCTGTGGGGGAAAAGGGTAGGTGGCCATTTCTAGATTCAAGATGGCCGCCCACCCCGCTGGCGCCAATTCTCACTGGAAACTTTATCGCCGCATCCATTTCTTGCCTCTGGACCATTCAGAGCTGCTTCTGCCAACGCAGCATGGGGCACGACAGGCCAACGCATCAGTGTCTTTATCGTAACTCCAGTCGCCCAAGTTCCTCCGGGTCTGTAGCATTTAAGGTTCACCTGGGCTGAGAATGTTCAGCCAGCAACCTTAATTTATGAGGGAAGACCACAGAGCAGCAATAGGAAAGAAATTCAGTGGCCACCCCGAATGACGCTACTTCCTGATGTTGGGTGTGTCGGCTGGCTTAGTTCATACATAGCTAGACAGTTGTCTTTGCACAACGCTATCGGGTGGGTGTTTTTGCCTCCTCCGGTACATGCCATGGCTGGGGAGATAGTGTATGCTGATTTAAACCTTCCTGGGGCCAGGCTGTCACCTTCATCTAAAGCTCACAGTAAGTGGGGGTTGATTGCCTAGTTTGCTGCCAAAATTGGGAGGATTTTAGCTGGGATCCCAGTTTTCTAATACCTGGTGAGTGCGAAGAGACATTTGGAGTAGCAGTAGACTCTTGTAAAATATGTTTTATACTTTCTTTTGGGAAAGATACAGGGTAACAAAGGTACTTAAGGGGCATAGGGCTGGATTTTTAAAACTATTTGAGTAGGTGAATTTTCCACAGCACCTAGATTCCTACCACCCATTAATTTCAATGGGTCTTAAAAGCACCTGGTTGCTTTTGTATATCCCACTATGCTCGTAAATACCTTTAAAAATTTTGCCCTTAGAGGCCAAAATCTCATTGATTTTTAATTCGATGTAGATGCCTTTCTCTCTTAGGAACTATTGAAAACTTCACCCGGTTTATTCGCAGGCTACTTGTAGGTTTGTTGTTTCTCTCTCATAGACAGTCTCTGTTTGTTCGTTCTGTGTTGTTTTCCTGCATCTCAGATAGAAGCGATCTAGACTGAGGGTGCATGTTTTGCGCTTTGGGTGTGAAAAACCTGACCATTGGGTTGGTTGGCTTGATGTAATTTGGGGAAGGAACACTGGCTTGTGCCTAAGACACTGGAGTGGGACTTGAGAAGAGACCTGTGTTCTCCCACGCACTCCCTGTACAACCTGCGCTAGGCACTTAAATGGTAAAGTTTTCAAAAATGCCAATAAATCGCATTTTCAAAGTGACTCAGCAGCCAAGTCCCACTGTCTACCAATAAGGCTTAAGCTCCTAAGTCACTTTGAAAGTCAACAGGACTTGGACTCCAAAGCCATTTAGGCTCCTGCAAAAACTTTTAACCTTTATCTCTCTCTGCCTCAGTTTCTTCATCTGTCAAATGGGAGGGATTGACAAGACATAATGGACAAGACATAATAGGTGGATGAGAAAGAAGCAGGTTGGGGATGGGGTAGTAATAAAGACACTATAGGATGTTAAACAGAGTAACTGATACTACGTGGGGTAATTGAAACTGCAACCAGCGGGGGCTATGTAAGCACCTCGTTAGCCAGGTGTGTAATCGTTGTGCGAGCTCTCAGAAGACAAAATAACCAGGTAACCACCCAATTTCCTCACATTTAATCAAACAGGGAATGTTCTAGAATCCCCTCAGTGCCCGCGCTGGCATGGGGTCGTTCTGAAGGTCGGGGGCGCCGGGGTCATCATCCTGCTGGTGATGGTAGCCGTGCTGAGTGCTTGGGGTAAGTCGCTCCAGGACATTTATTCAGCTGTGTGAGTCTCCTGCAGGCAAAATGCACCACGCTGAAGTCAATGGGGCTACTCGTTTGAGTAAAGACACGTCTGTTTGTAAGATCAAAGCCCCTAACGTTATTTTAACAGAGGATTTTTTTGTGGGGACAATGAGTGCGTGCGATGCAGTGTGATGCAGTGGCTGTCGCCCAGAGAGCTCGCTTAGCCTTTTCTTATATTCAGCAGTAACGCAAGGAAGCTACAGGCCTGTGTCCTGTCAGACATGAGCTTGAGTAAGTTAGCAGAAGCATAGTTGAGTAGAAGTGGTCCGTGGCCCTTGGCATAGATGAATGGGGAACTAGGAACAGCTTGCACAATAGCAGGAGTTGGAACCTCAGGGAACATTGAAGTGATACTGGGCTGGGACATTTTAGGATAGAATCATGGGGCAGATGTCTAACCACAAACTCGCTTGAGAAACAGGGGACGTATAGGATAATGAGTTAAATGGCATTAATAGGTTAACCTATAGGATAAGGGCACCCCAACAGTATGAGGGTGAGGAAGTTAGATTTGGACATGGAAGGCTGGCTGATAGTGCTCCGGCCCTATGTGATGGGGCCACTCACCTCTCGTGAGCACCCGTGCCGGCCGGGCGTGTTTGCCCCTGCACTCTGTTTCACATTACCTGTGGTGGCTTCTCACGGTGCCCTCTGTAACGTCTCGGTCTGGCACCCTGTCTCGGGACTCAGTGAGTCTAACAGGGCCTATCGCGGTACCTTGATTAGCCTCAGCCCCTCCTGGGCTAACTTCCAATGGTGCCCGCTCTGTTACAGAGCAGTGTACCAGGGCCCCTGCCTGGTGACTCTTTGCTCCATAGAGAGCCCTTCTGACCCCAGCTTTCCAGCTGAGTCACTAGTTAAGTTCGACCCTTCTCCCTTTCTGGGGTTAACACAGTTCAATTAAATGCTGACCCTCCCCGTGCCTCAGTTTCCCCTCTATTGTGTGATCTCGAGCATCTCATTTCCCCTCTTTCTGCCTCCCTTCCCCTCCTATCCTCTGTCTGGTCTATGTACTGTCAGGTGTTCAAGGCAGAGGCTGTGTCTGCATTGCATAGCACAGCAGAAGGCCAATATCACTCTGAGTGCTACTGTAACACAAATAATGCGTTTTCTTGTTCAGCTGTAAATCCAGTCTGTCTGCCAGGTGAACTGTGTGATATGTCCTCATCCCCAACAGGCAGGGCAAAGTGTTACATGGACCAGACGCAGCTGTGGGCTTGGCGCATTAATCTCACATCATCTGCCATAATGAAGGAGGCTTTCTCCAGAGCAGATCAAAACATTTTTAATATAAAAAGGACTTTTTAAAACCCATTTTCCCCTGTTTTTAAAAACTTTTTGATGAAACTGAAAACAAAATAAAAAATAGCCTTTTTTCTCCCCATTTTTGGGTTGTTTGGGTTTTTTCTCCCTTCCCTTTTTTATTCTTTTTCATTTATCCATTTGCTGATATTTTCATGAAATTTTTCAGATTATTTTTTCTGACCTTTTTCATTTATCATTTTTATCCTGGTTTTTTCCATCTTTCCTCTTTAACCTTTTTTTTCTTTCTTCTTTTCCTTTTCTAATCACTCTCAGGTAATGCCCTGTGTTGTTGAGGGTTTGGGGGTTGGGGTTTTTTTTTTTTTCCATTTTTCGTTTCTTTTCACTTTGCAACTTTTGAAAACTTACAGGGTGGCAAACAGAAAAATGAGAAAACCGTGGCCAGCATTTGTTCTGTTGCATTCAGTGGCAAAATGGGGGGAAAGGCAAAAGGGGGAAGGAGAAAAAATTTAAAAAAAAAGGGGAGGAAAATAAAAATTTGAAAACAAACATTTTGATGGAAAACATTCAAACCATGAAATAATATTTCATTTGGAAACCTGAACAAATCTAACTTTGATGGGGTTTTTTTTTTCATTTTTCAACCAGCTTGCTTTCTCTCCAATCCTCTTTTCTTTCAGCTCCCTGTAAATTTACCTTTATACCAACATTACTATAGCCACACTATATCCTAACCCTAACCCTTTAGTTAGTTCAGTGTAAGTCTATCTGTAGACCAGGCCAGAGTCACTGATCTGTCACAACCCCACGCTCTGTCTCTCCTAAGCAATAAGCAGTAACGATCCTTCCCACGGATGCTGTGCTGAAGTTTTTCAGGGCTTCTCTAATAAAGGACCAGCCTTGAAGAGCGACGGTGTCACTCAGGGAACCAGAAGTGGAAGAGAATGCAACGCCGGCCTGGAGGACTTCTTTTTTCGTCTGAAGCAGAGTCTGTGTGATCCGGCCCAGATAAGCTCAGCAGGTAACATTCAGTTCATTGTGGCACGTGTCACACCTGCATCTAAGGGACTGCTGTCTGACCCATTCACCACTGTGCTGCGGGGGGGACCTGTCTATAGGATTTCTCCCTCCCATCTACATCCACTGTGTTAGTACAATTCAATGGTTCAATGTAAACTATGCGCCTCTGTCTGGTGGCTGGCGAGACAGGGTGGGGAAGGTGATATCTTTTATTGGACCAACTTCTGTTGGTGAAAGAGACAAGCTTTTGGGCTACACAGAGCTCTTCCTCGGGGCTGGGAAAGGTACTCTTGAGAGCATGTCGACAGTGCAGTAAAACACCCGGGGCTGGCCCATTTTAGCTGACTTGATCTCATGCGGCTCAGGCTTTGGGGCTATAAAATTACGGCGTAGATATCTGGGCTTGAGTCAGCTGGCACAGGTCAGCTGTGGGTGTTTTATCGCAGCGTAGACATCCCCAGAGTGTCACAGCTAAATGCCAGGCAGAACAGATTGTTTAGCACAAGTAAACACATCTTGTTAGAGACCGTTCAAGGTGAAGTGGTTGGTTAACACCTCTGCAGTCGTAGGACAAAAAAGAGTTACAGCTTCTTGTAATAAACCATAAATCCAGTCTCTTTACGAAGACCAGGGGTTTTAGTGTTCAGCCAGGTTTTGAATTTAAGCTCCCAGGCTCGTCTTTTGAAGGTGTCCTGCTGGTTTCCTTTGAGGACGAGGACAGAGAAATGGCAGATATAGAGCAGTCGCTCGGTGAAAAGCATTCGCCGACAGGTGATGTGGTGTTTTTGTCTTTTATCACTTTCCTGTGTGAGTTCATTCAAGAGCATAGCGATTGTGTGGTTTCACCCATTCTTTTGAATGCAGGGTGTAGGGCACAGGATGAGACAAACCACATGTGGCGACAGGCCTGTGCCGGCCTCGTGGATCTTGAAAGGGGTGTTGTGGGGGTGTTGATCACCCTAGCAGGGGAGAGGAGGCTGCAGGTTTTGTGCCTGTTGTTATGGCAACAGGTCTCTCTACATATCACGCAGGCTATGCTGAGAGCTTGTGCCACACGCTCTCAGAGAAACTGCGAAACCACCTGATCAACATCCTCTACAGCAAACAGGGAAAGATTAAGAATGAGCTCTCAGAACTGGATACTCAATTAATTAGCCTCTTACAGTTGGTATGGCTACTTCCACCTTTTCAGGTTCTCGGTATGTATATATATCTTCATACTGCATGTTCTATCCATGCATCCGATGCAGTGAGCTGTAGCCCACGAAAGCTTATGCTCAAATAAATTGGTTAGTCCCTAAGGTGCCACAGGGACTCCTGGTCCATGAAAGAGTCAAGGCCAGCTACCAGGGGAGGGCAGTGTGATGGAGCTGCAAAGCTGGATACTACAACTCCCATCAGCCCCCTCACCTCTGTATAGCCCCTTCCTCTTGGCCAAGCAGGGACTATATAACATCCCCCAAATTGCGCTGCTCCTACCCGCCCCCCCAGGGAGGGGGCAAGGTTCTGGCCCAGGGAGTGGCCAGGTTCTGTTTGAAAAGGGGGAGCCACGTGGCAGCAGGAGAGAAGCCCCAGGAACTGTGGGCAGAGCCACCCGTGGAACAAGCTGGGCCGGCCGGACATCACAGCTGGGTGCAGGCCTGTGCGGGGCTCATGGGGGAGCAGCCGCGGCTGGGCAGGGAACTGGTGCAAAGGGGCCTCAGGGAGAGACGCTACCTGAGCCTGGCTTGGGAACCCACAAACGCTTATCTGCTGGAGTAGAGGCTGGAGTGGAGCGGACAGCCCAGGCACTGGGGAAGAAGACCCTGCCTCTCAACCGGACGGCCCGAGGGACCCCCCCAGGGTCCGCTATTGCTCACGTTGAACTGTAACCACGGGTGCTGATTTTAATTTTTCCGGGTGGCTGTGCCACCCCACGCTCCGCCCTGAGGCCCCGCCCCCACTCCACCTGTTCCCACCCCTGCTCCTCCCCTTCCCCTAAGGCCCCCCCCCACTCCACCTCTTCCCACCCCCGCTATGCCCCCCTTCCCCCGAGCTCCTCCCGCAGCTGTGGCTGCTTTTGCCCTGGAGCCCTCACGGAGTCGGCGCCTATGACTGTAACTGTTTAAACCTCTGCACCGAGGCGACCTGCAACCTCTCCCCTTCCTGCCTAGTCAAATCCCCTTTCCCTGAGCCATGTGCCTGAGGGGTTATTGGCACCCACCGGGGCTAGCCCCTACATGGCCAGACTGCTGAAGTGCGGACAGAGCTTGCCTCCGAGATGCGATACATCGGGCACGCCACCGGCCTCCTAAGAGTTTGGGTCCAGAGTAACCCCAAAACTTACAGACCTACTTTAGCTCAAGTGGCGTGTGCTCTTAGCGCTGAAGGGCTGGGGTTCAGTTCCGCTTGAGGACCCGTGTCGGGGTGTGACTCTGGCCTATTCAACAGGGGAGGCGGCTTCCCGGCCCTTCCTCCCTCCCATCCAGAGCAACTGGGCTCTGAGGATTTTGGCAGGTTCCCCTGCTGTAGCTGCGCTGGGCCTTTTTCTCTGAGCCGTCCCCATTTCAGTTCAAGGACTTGGGAAGATGGTGGGTTAGCCAGGAGGGGAGAGCAGGCCAGCCCACAGAAAAAGGCTGCAGGGTCTAGCTCTGGGAGATTTCTCTGACTCCGCAGTGGACTGGAGGGAAAGAATTCCCCAGTGTTCAGAAACTTCAGAAGCATTAATGACCTCCGCCTCTTCCCACTGCCCCCCGCAGGTGGATCCGGGTGCAAACTCTGCCCCACGGAGTGGATGCTGCACAGGGACAAGTGCTTCTGGCTGTCTAAAGAGACTAAGGCCTGGAACGAGAGCCGTGATGACTGTTCAAGGAAGGGGTCTCAAATGCTGGTGCTCCAGGACTGGGAACAGATGGTAACGTACATTTTATGTCAGGGGCACAGAGAGAACCGTTCGTCATGTCTCTGTTCTCTTTGTTACGTGTCTCTATACAGCGGTTCTCAAACGTCATTGCATCACGACCCCCTTCTGACAACGAAAATTACTACTTGACCTCGGACGGGGGAGTGGGGATGGAGTTGGAGCCCAAGTCTTCCTGCCCTGGGCAGATGGGGGAGAGAAGCCCGAGCACTGCTGCCTGAGACTGAAGCCCTCGGGCCACAGCAAGTCATTAAAATGGGGTCGCAACCCATTTTGGGATCCTGCCTGACCCACGGTTTGAGAACCGCTGCATAACCTAGCACAATGGGGCCCAGGTAATTGATTGGGGCTCAAAAATAAAAGTCAAAAAGAGATTGGAAGCTAATGTGGATAATGAATATCCAGAGACATCAGTTAATGCTGGAAGAGCTTTGTACAGGATAGTAAACCTCCCGCTGCAGGGCTTAAGCCATTGATCTGTTAGAGATCTAGAATCTATCTACTAGAGATCAGGATGGGAACCAGTGTGGGGTGAGATCATCCTATGGCTGCTACTGCGGGGCTCTTACGCCTTCCTCTGAAGCAGCCAGTGCCGGCCACGGTGGGAGACAGGGCACTGGGCTAGATGGACCCTGCGTCTGATCCCATCTGGCCATTCCTGTGTTCCTAAATTCTACCAGAGCACAAATAACAATACTTATCTAAGTACCTGCCAGGCATCTCCATGAAAAGGTAATGGGTAAGAATGTGGTTCAAACCCGAGCAGTGAGTTACAGATATTTTGTTGACAGGTCAGCAGCTCAGAGAGCTTTGATTCTAGATCTAGCATGAATAATAATGTCATCATCATCATCATTGTTTATTTCCATTAAGGTAGCACAACTGGTGGGGCTCAATTAGGATGGGGGCCTTATTCTGTGGGGAGCTGGCTGTGCCCATCGGGAGACATGGTCCTTGAGCCAAAGAGTTTACAATCCAAATAGACCAGACTGTCAAACAAAGGCTCATGATCCCAATTTTACAAAGGGGAAACTGAGGCCCAGAGAAGTCGAGCAACTTTCTCCAGCACAGCGTGTTGTGCCGGTTTATTGCCGTTAGATTTTTCTGCACTGCAGCATCTCGGGGTCTGCCTAATACCATGTGCTGCTAACACTGGGGCAGAAATAAAAGACTTCTAGAACCATACCTTCAGCCAGACGCTTCTGTTGCAGGATTACCTGCAGCCTCTCATACCAGCTGGTCAAAGTGTTTGGATTGGATTAACATTCAACTCTTCACAGAGGAAGTGGACCTGGGCGGACGGTGCCCCTGTCAGTGAAGAACTGTGAGTGTCTCCCGAGTTTTACTATTTCATGTTTAGAAAATGCCTTGCCATGTAATTTGCTGGTTCAGCCCATGCAGAGTGTCCCACACCAGCTCCTCTGGGACTTGAAGCAGTTGAGAGACACAATGTAGGGCACTGGAACAAATTTCACGGTTGACTCAGCTGTCGTGATAATCTAAGACTGCTTTAGATGCCCACTCCTCAAACCGCGGCTTATTTAAGCCTTGCACCGGTAATGCTTTGTGGAAACTGTCCAGTTTAGGAATTTGAGCAAGATTATGCACTCTCCTGTTATCTTTACCAAGCTGCAAACTGCATTTTAAATGGTGGGTGGGCGCTAGTTATGTTTTTATGTATTTGCCTCCAGGTTGACCTGGAAATCCAAGGCATGGAGGTGGGGGGAGCAAAGGACAAGCAAAAGAGGGTCAATCACTTAAATGCCTGACCACTGAAATATACCTGTCCTAGACAAAAGCCTGTCTGCATTTCACGCTTCTCAGCTGCCTAGGGTTGCCAACTCTCCTGGACGCCATTGATGCAAAGGGGGACACTGTTGCGGCAAAATGGCGTCCGGTCCGGGAGAGTTGGGAACCCTATGACTGCTCCATGTGCCCTGAGCATGTGAAACAGTCACCCGGGACTGGAGGCTCTGACCTTCGGTACACTAGTGGCAGAGGGTGTGTTTAAACTACTCGCGCGAGTTGCAGGTTGCTAAGGCGGGTGGGCTGAGGGGCTCCACTTCCAAGAAGGGGTGGCGGACTGAGCGTGGGGGTGTCCAGGAAATGTGCCAGGGAGGCCAAGGGAGAAAACAGACCTGCAGCCTGCTGCATAGGCGCCGACTTCCCCTCTTTCCCCTGGGAGCTCAACGCCCCCCATCCCCATCCCCAGCCCCACTCCACCCCTTCCATGAGGCCCTACCCCTGCCCCACCAGCATCTCTACCCTTTCGCTCATGCAACCAATGGCACAGTTGCATTCAAATTAGCTGTAGAATAATCATGGTGATTGGCTGTCGTCACCTCTGAGATCACAACAGCCTAGGACTCTTGGCAGGACACCGCTACATGCCTTGCAGTCCCAGGGTGTAATTTGTCCTAATCGCTGAGAACTGAAAAATTGGACCGTAGTCATGAACAAACGGCAGCGAGGGTTGGACTGGGCGACTTTCTGACCAGAAAGAGCTCTGAGCCGTGCACGTAGCTGTCTCCATCACTGCACAGTGACGCTACAGCCATCCAGGCTTCAGTGTGAAGACAGACTATCCTGGAGCCTTACGACAGAGATTGAGAGTGATAATGCGAGGGTAAAATTCAAGTCAGAACAAAAAGAGGCAAAAGGAAAAGAAAAATACAAAGCAAAACATTTCAACCTTAGCAAAATACCAAGAATCTCAACGAAATCGATACAGTCCCACGGGACATTTCAATTCCGTCAGCATTTTCCAATGGGAAAACGTCCCCTTGGAAAAAATTTGGCCTGCTCCTCATAATAAGCCGTATCGCAGATACACTAGTAAAGCATGTCTAAGCGGGTAACATCCTCATTTGTTTCAGAGTAACAGCCGTGTTAGTCTGTATTCGCAAAAAGAAAAGGAGTACTTGTGGCACCTTAGAGACTAACCAATTTATTTGAGCATAAGCTTTCGTGAGCTACAGCTCACTTCATCGGATGCTCATTTGTGAATTAACACAGGCCTTACGACGACAGTGTTCCTTTGGGCTTCTTTGCCTAGTAATAGGGTGACCAGACGTCCCGAGAAAATCAGGACTGTCCCGATTTTTAGTTCTTTGTCCCGCGTCCCGACCGATGCACGGTCAGGATGCCATTTGTCCCGATATCGAGGCTCTGGCCGCTCTTTTTTTTTTTTTTGGCACTTCGGCAACTCCGCTCCGGCGGTATTTTTTGCTTCCCCCACGTGTCCCGGTATTTTGTCCGTTTCATCTGGTCACCCTACATAGTAACTAGAACTGAAAGGACTCAAAAACATAGCAGTAATTTACTGATTTAAGCTAAATTCAAGGAAGGCCTTCTTAGCAGGGCCGTCCTGACCCATACGCAAAGTACGCAGCTGCGTCGGGCACCAGGAAATTTGGGGCACCAAATTTCCTGGTGCCCTGTGCAGCTGAGTGCTACTCCAGGGCCTGTCCTGCCTCTACCCGCCCCTGTTCTGCCCCAGCCCCGCCCCTGAGGACTGCAGCAAGGGTCAGGCCTGCACTCACTTGCGGGAAGTGCAGCGACCTGGCTCCAGCCGCGCCACTGGTGAATGCTGGGGGGGAGGTTCCCCCGTTCCCCAAGGTAGCCCTGCCCCCCCCACGGAGGCCTGGGGCCCCACACCCCTCCCCCATGGAGGGGGGGGGCTGCATAGGGCCGCAGAATAGCTCGGGACGGCCCTGCTTCTTAGTCCTCAATAAAAGAGTCCCCAGGCAGACTTGCAGCAAGGTGTGAATGACAACTAATATCCTTATTTCCGTTCCGGTTCCTGTGTAGACAGGCCCTGGGTTGTTAAACTGAAGCGGTCAGGGCTCGAGTAGCAGGGCTGTACCTTTGCTTTCAGGACCAGATTGTGTCTCTTAGGCACAGAGCTACACTGGGTGTGCTACAGAGCTGAGTCCCCCGGGGGTGCACCCAGACGGGCATAATGGGGTCGTGTTGCTTAAGGTTTGGTAACATGGACACGGGTTCTCCAGGACCCCATCTGACCAGCCCATTTCCCACAATGGGTCTGTGGGGGAAAATACAGAGATGAAAGAAGAAACCACAACCTGACACCCCACGAGGAAGAGCTGCTACAGGCTCGTTCATCAACCTAAACAAACTGACTGTGACTTTCTGCTTCATTTCACAGGGTCCCAGGATTAAGTCAGGCTGAAGCGAACAGCTGTGGACACTTAGGAATGTCTAAGACTGAGTTTGAAATCTGCAGCAGTGAATTAAAATGGCTCTGCCAGAAAGCAGCTTTCCTGGTATAGACTGCGGCACGACTGAGCGGGAAAGTAAAAGGCCTTCAGTCTCTGAAACATCTACAGTATTTTCAGCTTTACTTATAATGTCGGATTGCTGCACATCTGGGGCCAGAGCTCAGGCTGGTGTGAATCAGCCACAGCTCCACCGGAGTCAAGGGGGCCAGACCCCCAGCTGACGTGCATCTGTGCCTTTGCCCACTAAAAAAAAAAAAGCAAATCCACCCACTGGGCCCTAATTGCCAGAGATTTTCCCCACTCTAGCCCCCCAGGAATAAAGAGGACACGCACCTCCCCCCCAGGGGTGGCAAAGCCAGGGAGCTAGTGCCCCTGCAAGGGAAATATTGCAACCTTGCACAATTGGCACACAGCTTGGGGGGCTGGAGAGTAAGAGTGGGACCAAGAAGGCTGGAACGGGCCTGGGAGCAGATAGGGACCAACCCTCCCAGCTTGGAGCCCCTTCCCCCCAAAATGCTAAGTCTCAGAACCTCGCTACACAATTCCTTCCTGTCTCCCTGCCCCCATCCCCAGGGAACCTCCACTTCCACCCCCACTTTGTTCCCCTTTAACCCAGCTTCCTCTAATATGCTTCCCCAACTAGCCATGTGACCAGTTAACCCTTTACAGGCTGCAACGCCTTTCCCTTGTTGCAGACCCCATCTGTGTGTCCTGGCTGGATGCATTGAACGTTCACTTCTATGGGAAAATAAACTTTTGTAAAAACATTATGTTGCTGTCCAGATTTTTATTTATTTACTGCTAATATTGTGAAGTGGGATAGAGGCCCTGAGATCAGGGCCTCATTGTGCCGGGCGCTGCCCAGACAATCAGCGAGACCCTGCCCCAGCTGAGATCAGGGCCTCATTGTGCCGGGCGCTGCCCAGACACACAGGGAGAGACAGACCCTGCCCCAGCTGAGATCAGGGCCTCATTGTGCCGGGCGCTGCCCAGACACACAGCGAGAGATAATCCCTGCCCCATAGAGTTTACAGTTCAAGATTCAGACAATGTAAACAGCTACACACATGCTTATCACTAAGTGTGTGCTTAACTGTTTGCAAGATCACAATCCCAATAATAAAATGGCTCGATAATTAAAATGAGTAATAAAATGCCAGATTCAATAAGCCAAAAGTGAAAGTGGGGTGCAGTGGGAACCTCGCTGATATCCCAAAAACCATCTTAACACTTTTGTAAAAGAAGTTCAACCCTCGCCACCGTAGAATGTCTGAGAACGAACAATGAAGGGACTCCACCAATAAGCCACATAATCATTCGCTGCTCACCATCACAGCCTCTGAATTGCAGAACAATCCCAACTTTAACATTCTCCCCTAACATTTCAGTGCTGCCCGCTTGCCTGATTTTATCGTGCACCTCAAGATAGCTGGTGTTTTTCTGAAAAGCCCCAGCTCCTGGAATCATGTGAGCAGCTCAGGTTTTTTATTTTAATAAACAGTAAGTTTTTACCTTTCACAGTTATGGAGAAAGACTTAAAAACCTGACCCCTAGAGGCTCAGAAATCAGAAAAAGAACCCATGATTTAGTTTGTTTGGTTCCCCACCCCACCCCCCAACAAAAGATTTCTCAAGATTTTTTTTTTTTTTTTTTTTTACAATAACCTTGTCATTTTGCGGGGCCTGACTCGTTATTTTTAAAAGCATGGGGTTGGCATTAACAAAATTTGCAAACACAGACACAAAAGTCACAGTTACAAATGACTAGGAGATGATGTAGTCCCAATCTTCATTTAGGGGGCAATTGCCAAAATCTCCCTATCATTTGTCCTTTGAGTGGCTGTGTATATTTTAGGGGGCAGTGGTAGCTGAAGGTGGGGTAAGTGAGATGGGGAAACAGCACAGAAGCAGGATTATATGGCAGTGGAAATTAGCTGGATCTGTTGACAGGTTTCTGAGCTTCGGGGATCTCAACTGGGGTAGAAATTCCTTTTGTAAGAACAGGCCGGAGGTGACAGGTGGAGCAGATCTGCCACCAGCTGACTGTGCGGCCTCTGAATGTAAACTCTTTTGGGCAGGGACTCCCTCTCGCTCTGTGTCTGTGCGGCGCCCAGCACAAAACCCTGGATCTCAGCTAGGGCAGAGTCTGTGTCTGTACTTCTTGTCCTATGTTCGGCGGTCATGGAGAACAATGGATTTCCATTATGTTATCGTTATCGGATTGCCATTAGCAGGACATTAACTCTCCCGCTGCAGGGTTTAAGCCATTAGTCTCTCTCTGAGAGATCTAGAATCTATTATAAATCAGGATGAAAACTCATGTGGGTTCTTCCCCTGTGGCAGCTGGTACTGGCCACTGTCAGAGACAGGGAGACTGGAGGGACCTCAGGTCTGATCCAGTCTGGCAATTCCTATGTTCCTAAATTCTAGCAGAGTACAAAGAACAATAAGTATCTAGGCAGCCATCATAAGTCTCCTTAATAAGCTAATACACAAGTTCCAACCCCAGTGATATTTTGCTTAACGGTCAGCATCTTAGAGTGCTAAGTTTCTATCAGCAATAATGCCCTAATAACACTGTATGCATGCAGGGGTTTGGACTAGATGACCTCTCGAGGTCCCTTCCTGTCCTACGATTCTATGTATATTATGGCAGCACAGCAAATGGGTCAAATTAGGCTGGGGAACCCATTCTGTTGGGAGCCGGCTGCACATACAGTGAGATGCAGTCCTTGAGCCAAAGAATGTACCATCTAAAGAGACAAGGTGCTCAAAAGGAGGCTCATTTTGTAAGTGAAGGGACTTTAACCATCTCCTCTCTTCGGAGTTGAAGAGCATGATATGTGTGATCAGGGCATGGTTTAGGGGTCTCCTGCCTAGTGGCCCCAGTTCAGGTGGGGTTGGGACACCTGGGCCCTCCCACTCCACCAGGTTCTGACCCAGGGCTCTGAGAGACCGGTTTGGCTGTGCACCCATCTCTGTCTGGCCTCAGCCTTCAGCCAGCTTCCGTGGATCTCTTCTTACCTCAGTCCATATCCTACCTAGCCCCTGCCTGGGTCTGAGGGAGGTGTCACCTTCAGAGCTTCTAGTCACTGGATGTAGTCGGCTGGATGCGGACTCAGCTGCGGTTCTTCCCTGGAGCTCCCAGGGAACGTCCTCCTCCCTGGCTTGCCAGCCTCAGACTGAGCTCCCTGGCTGGCTTTTAAACCCCACCTCCAACCCGAGCATGCTCGGCAAGGGTATGGGGTGGGGCCTCCTTAGCCCATAGCTGTTCATTGACCTCCTCCTGTCCAGTGAGGGGTTATACACCTTGTCACTGGATAGGCCTTTTCTATCACAATAATACAGCACGCATAGTATTTGCATTACTCACACCCTGCCTTGTGGAAAACCCCGATGTGTTCATCCTCACCACCACCACCAGGGCCATCCTCCTGCCGTCTCCCCCTCTCCCTCCGCATCCTGGCCTGCACCACGGCACGCAGCTTTTATAATGTGCTAAGTGGCGCCCACTGGGGTTCACCCATATTGATGAAGGTTTCCACCCCCTTTCCTCATTTGAACGCCCACACCCCATTACTTCTGGGGTGACCCATTTCTCATAAGCTTAAGGAAGTCGCTAACGTTTCACCCCAGCTACCAATGGTCATCCTGTGATCTCTCCTGAAGATTGTTATCCAAAGCCACACAAAAAGAAAAAGAAAGAGAAAGGAGAGGAAAAAAAGAGAAAAGCACTTCTTTGGGGGGTGTAACAGGGTGCAGACTCACCGGTGCGGCGCCTCCTGCTGGGTGTCCTGGGAATTAGCTGGTCCAGCTCAGGAGCACCCCCTGCTGGCCAGTGTCCCTCCTGCCTCAGGCCCCCGGTGCCCCTTTCCCTGGGGGTGCTGCCCCACAGCAGCACCCCTATATTCTTGGTCTCCCCTCCGAGGGGAACCCCACCCCGCCACAGTGACTACTGCCAGTCATCATCTATCCCCCTCTCACCAGGGCAAACTGCAGTCTGTAATGGCCACTCATCACTGGCAAGGGGGTTGGACCAGCTGCCTCTGCCTATTCCCAGTCTGCCCCTCTGCAGCCCCAGTACCTCCTTAGGCCTCCCTGCAAGGCCTCAGCCTGGGAGGTCACCAGGCGTGCTCCTCTCCTCTCCTCTCCTCTCCTCTCCCTAGCCTAGCCTAGCCTGCCCCTGCCCCTGCCCCTGCCCCTGCCCTTGCCCTTGCCCTTGCCCTTGCCCTTCTCTGTTGAAGGTACCCTGTGCCATCCAGGCCCATCTCAATCCAAGGCTGGAGTGAGACTGACCTGGCTCCTCACTCACAGCCCTTTTATGAGGGCCAGCTGTGCCGTGACTGAGCTGGCCACACCTGTGGCCAGCCTCCCTCAGCTGCTCTCACTCCTTTCCTAATAGGAGCGGGGTAACCGCTACAGGGGGTCAAAAACCAGCAAACATATTCAAAGAAATGAACATTTTCATGAAGATTTTGATCGAGAAAAAAAGACATTTTCTGTTCGAAAATGTTTCTGAATGAAAAAACAGCAGCACCAAGGACTTCTGTCACCAGAGCGCCTCTCAGCTGGACCTGAGAATTGGGCCGTATGTTTCCACTCGTGCATCTAAATTTCCTGTGTGGTTTCACAGTCCCGAGAAGCTGCCAGGACTTCTCGTAAAGGCTGCAGCGGGTCAGTGTCACTCTTGTGGGCACTTAGTTCTCATTTCGATCTGTTTGTCTGAAGGTGCAGCTCCGCTGAGTTTGGGGAAGATGGAGGACGACGAAGGTTACACGGTACTGAACCTCCGACCGAAGAGGGGAAACTCAGCCAGTCCGTCTCCGGATGGACGCCAAGGTATTGACGTAGAACGTCTTCAGTTTGAGACATACCGCCGTTGAGATCTGATTTTTATGCCAAAGGTTTCAAGGAGAGGACGAGTAGAAAGCATTTTCCCTGGGTATGAGAGGCCGTGTGGGCTAGATCTGGGTTCTAATCCTGGTTCTGAGACCTTGGGCATCTCCTTTCCCCCTCCGACTATTTGTCTGTCTTGCTTCCTTATTTTGTAAGCTCTTTGGGGAAGGGATGGGTCTCTTACTAGGAACGTGTACAGGGCACAGCACAATTAGGGCCCCAATTTCAGTTGGAACCTCTTGGTGTAATTATATTACTAACATAATATACAGCTGCAGTGTTCGTGATGACGGAGTTTAGGGCCACTGGTTGTGTGGACAATACTCTGGAGTAGAGAGAGGCCTTACTTGAATCTGGACTCTGGTATTGTCGGTGCTCGATGTGCAGTTATTATTCTGGTCTGAAGGCTTCCTCTTCTCAGGCAGGTTAGGTTTGCAGATTTCCAGTATTTCCCGCTGAAATAATGTGGCAGGGCTATTTTTTAAAACCTCAATATAAACGACCGTCTTACCGACCAGCCGCTGGAGCTGACAATAGTATTTCTTATTGTTATTATTTTGTCTTTGTTTTACAATAGCGCCTAGAGACGCCATCCATGATCGGTACCTTTATGCGCTAGGTGATATACAGATATATAACCAGAAACAGTCTCTCCCCTAAAGAATTTACAGCCTAAAGACAGAATTATTTTCCCTATCCAGATGGGGGGAAATGAGACATAGGAGATTCTACTTGATTCCAATCCCACGCTCATCACCGCAGTACCTGAGATTGAGTGAAGTTGCCCAGAGTGAGACAAGGAATCTTTGGCCCTGGCCAAACAAGGAATTAAACCACAATCCACAGTGTCTTAACCACAAGCCCAGGCGTCCTCTGGCAACACGCTGATTGGCTGCAGGGAGAATTTTGGAACTTATATTCAGGGCCGATGACGACATTTACTTCTGACCTAGTATCTTTCCTATTCAGACCCCTTTGCTAGAGTTAATGAATTAATGATGATGTTTCACTAAATCTTTCATTTTCCAGAGTCGCCTACAAGTCCCCGTTGTTACAAAATCGCCCTAGGAGTTTTGGGGGCCTGGTGTATCATTCTGACGTTAGCGGGGATTACAATCGGCGCCTGGGGTAAGTGTCTGGGATCCCAACCGGTTTTTAAAATTGATCAAATGCAGTCTGTTTTAGATAGATTTCTAGAGTGCTAACACCTTCACTAAGTAACAGTTTAACTAGGTTTGGCAGATTTCAATTGATTTTTATAATTTCGACAGATAATATCAACGTTTATTTTTAATCATTTTTAAAATTTTTCGCAAGCTACATTTTCACAGCTGGGAAAAATTATGGGTATTAAGCTTTTTGTATTTTTATCTATTTAAATGTTCACAGTTGTGGGAAATTATGGGGTGGTAGGACAACAGTGGGGTCAGACAACAACTATTTAATGACGGCAGACGTGATTCTAAAAGTGAAAGCTTTATAACAGTTCACACAGAAATTGTCAATATCACATGTCAAAATATACAAGTAAAATTAGATTATTATCCAAAAATATTTTTTCATTAGTTTGTGTGTATTTGGTGAAGTCAACGTTTACTGATAAAAATCAAATTCTTCCAAGCCTATGTACTACAATTTTTTCTCTAACTCAATTAATTGTGCCAGGAGCTGCACAGACACACAGCGAGAGACAGTCCCTGCCCCAGCTGAGATCAGGACCCCATTGTGCTGGGCGCTGCAGACACACAGGAAAAGACAGTCCCTGCCCCAGCTGAGATCAGGACCCCATTGTGCTGGGCGCTGCAGACACACAGGAAAAGACAGTCCCTACCCCAGCTGAGATCAGGGCCCCAGTGTGCCCGGTGCTGCACAGACACATGGAGAAAAACAGTCCCTGCCCCAAACAATTCACCATCTCGATAGACAAGAAAAACAAAGGAAGGCTCTGTACTCCCATATACAGGTGGTAAACTGAGGCACAGGTTGCACACAGAGATGCAGTGACTTGCCCACAGTCACTGATTCTGTGGCAGAACTAGGAATTGAAACCACACCTTCATCCTTCATCCACTACCTTAACCACAAGACCCACCCTACGTCAGTCAAACACTCATCAACTTCATTGGAAATTTTGCATGAATATGAGCCGCAAACTACCCTTCCTTTCTTTTTGTCCCACCAGCTTTATCCTCTCCAAACACCCAAAAGGAAAACCCGGTACACTAGCCCTTGACAGTTTCAACTGGATATTTAGGCTGGAGCTAGCAATAATCCAAGGCAGGAGAACCACAGATTCCCCCGCACTAAAATATTTAACGTCTGGTCTTCTCCCTCTGCCTTTCTGCCTAACTGACCCTGAGCCACATTGTCTGATGCTTTATTACAATCACACACTGCCAGGCAATTTCCTAACCCCAGCTCTGCTGGATGCTGCTAAGTTTTCCAGGGTCCAGCTCAGGAAGAACAGGCTGGAGCAGCAGAAAACGCATCCCTGGAGGAGCTGGTGTCTCACTTGAGGCAGCGTCTGTGTGACACACCACCCGGCAGCTCTGCAGGTAACCTCACCGCCTTCGGACGCTGGGTTGCTATGCACATTTCACACCACCGGGAAGGGTCATCAGTGGGGTTTGAATCCCAGGTCCTATAGCACAGACTTCTACTGGGTGAGCTAAAGGAGTAACTCCAATAGCTGACAGCAGTAGAAAGTTAGGACCAGTCCTATTTAACATATTCATTAATGATCTGGGAAAAAGGGTAAACAGTGAGGTGGCAAAATTTGCAGATGATACAAAATTACTAAAGATAGTTAAGACCCAGGCAAACTGCGAAGAGCTTCAAAAGGATCTCTCAAAATTGGGTGACTGGGCAACAAAATGGCAAATGAAATTTAATGTTGATAAATGCAAAGTAATGCACATTGGAAAGCATAATCCCAACTATACATATAAAATGATGGGGTCTAAATGAGCTGTTCCCACTCAAGAAAGAGATCTTGGAGTCATTGTGGACAGTTCTCTGAAAACATCCACTCAATGTGCAGCGGCAGTCAAAAAAGCAAACAGAATGCTGGGAATAATTAAGAAAGGGATAGATAATAGGACAGAAAATATCATCTTGTCTCTATATAAATTGATGGTATGCCCAGATCTTGAATACTGCGTGCAGATGTGGTCACCCAATCTCAAAAAAGATATATTGGAATTGGAAAAGATTCAGAAAAGGGCAACAAAAATTATTAGGGGTATGGAACAGTCTCTGTATGAGGAGTTTAATAAGACTGGGACTTTTCAGCTTGGAAAAGAGACAGCTAAGGGGAGATATGATTGAGGTCTATAAAATCATGACTGGTGTAGAGAAAGTAGATAAGGAAGTGTTTACTCCTCCTCACAACACAAGAACCAGGGGTCACCCAATGAAATTAATAGGCAGCAGGTTTAAAACAAACAAAAGGAAGTATTTCTTCACCCAATGCACAGTCAACCTGTGGAACTCCTTGCCAGAGGATGTTGTGAAGGCCAAGACCATAACAGGGTTCAAAAAAGAACTAGATAAATTCATGGAGGATAGGTCCATCAATGGCTATTAGCCAGGATGGGCAGGGATGGTGTCCCTAGCCTCTGTTTTCCAGAAGCTGGGAATGGAAGACAGGGGATGGATCACTGGATGATTACCTGTTCTGTTCATTCCCTCTGGGGCACCTGGCATTGGCCACTGTTGGAAAACAGGACAGTGGGCTAGATGGACCCTTGCTGTGACCTAGTAGGCCATTGTTATGTTCTTATGTTAAAGTTATTCTCCTTTCTGTGGACTCGCTATCGGAGGGGGATGCGGCACACACTTTCCTAGCACAAGGTAACGAATTTCCACTGGGAGGTTCAAAGTTCAAACCGATTCCTTGGAATATTTCTGTGGACGTTTGGCTGCGTCTAGATTTGGCACCTACACCGATTGCAGAGGTGGCAAGGTGGCGTGTCCAGCAGAAATAGGCCGTAGGCCCATAATTGTAATTTCCTCCACCAGCCCCCGTCATTTCTGCTTGGTGTGGCCTGTTAAGAGTCATAACGCATTCTTGGGGCCAGTTTTGTGGGTCAGCTGAGACATCTAGTGGTCACTCAGGATAGTTCTCAGCCTTTACTCACATTTTTCTAAATAAATCAGGAGTCCTTGTGGCACCTTAGAGACGAACACATTTATCTGGGCCTAAGCTTTCGTGGGCTAAAACCCACTTCATCAGATGCATGGAGTGGAAAAAACGAAAGCTTCGGCCCAAATAAATGTGTTAGTCTCTAAGGTGCCCCAAGGACTCCTCGTTGTTTTTGCTGATACAGACTAACACGGCTACCACGCTGAAACCTGTCACATTTTTCTGGTTTTTAGCTAGGTCCTGACCAGAAGCCCCCCTTCTATCCCATCCCTGCATCCCCCCTCTCCTCCAACTCAGCCAGTGCCCCTCAGTCCCAAACTGCAGATCCCTGCTCTCCCAGCCTGAGCTCTCCCCCCAGAATCCTCAACTCCGCTGATGAAGTCCCTGCTTTTATGTCTCTTTCCAGATGGCTCCGGGTGCAAAGTCTGCCCCCGGGACTGGCTGCCTCACAGGGACAAATGCTATTGGGTCTCTAAAGAGAGTAAGTTCTGGAGTGAGAGCTTTAAAGACTGTGAAAGGAGGAAGTCTCAGATGCTGGTGATCCAGGACAGGGAGGAGATGGTAAAGAAACTAAGCTGAGGGTTTAACTTTGCCTGGGGAGGTTTTGTTGTGGTTTACCGCGGATGTTGCTAACACAGCGGATGAGGGTGAATTTCAGAGGTGGAATATTTGGTTTAACAAGCTGGGCTAGACTATCCCATGTCGCCAAACATCCTCAACGGAAAATTCCATGCACCTGATCCCCAGCTGGTTTCAATCAGCTTATCTCCACTGCAGGCAGTAGAGACAGCCTACCGAGGAAGGGGCTTGTGGGTAAATGGGAGGGGCAGAGGACATGGTCTTGCTCCAGGCTGTTGGTCTAAAGAGCCATAGGAATATTGCACTGACTCTTCCCCCCACATGCTCCTGCTTCCACTCTCAGGAGCGAGTATGGCCTTCTGGCCTATCCCTGTGCTTTCCTCTATCCAGAGGGCTCAGAGATGGGAATCTGTTGGAGTTAAGGCTGATCCTATTGTAGTGTGTGGATGCCAGCGTACGGTGCTGTGTGAAGTCACTGCTCCACCACTGCATCCATCTACATCTTTCCAGTCCCATGGGGCTCTCAACGACATGGGCTTCCCATGGGCCATGAGGAGAACACAAGAAACCAGAGAATTATATTCACCCTGATGCATCTGTCTCACACTTGGCAGGAGTTCATACAGAACATTACTCAAGGGACAAACCTTGTTTGGATTGGACTCACCATTAAATCGCCAGAGAAGAAATGGACCTGGGTGAACACTTCCCCATTAGATCAAAGTCTGTGAGTGTTTGTAAGTGGTTACTGGTTTACATGAGGTAGGAAAGTTGTAGCTGTGTTGGTCCCAGGATTTGAGAGAGATAAGGTGGGTGAGGTAATATCTTCTACTGGACCATTTGCTGATGGTGAAAGGTCTTCTTCTAGCAATTGCTAAACTCATTCCTTTTTATGCCTCTCCCTCCCACTCATGGATGCATGAGGAATGCAACAGAGCTAGGCTAAAACTTTCTGCCAAAACTTTTTTGGGCAAAAAAAGAGAGATTCAGTGACACCAAAATGTTCTGCAAATTCATGGAGGCTCCACCTAATTGTTCATTTCAGAAAAGCAATCGATTGATCGATCCATCAAAGCATTCCATTTAGACATTTTCAAAACATTGGGGAATGGTAAATAATGAAGAGGAGAGGTCACTGATTCAGAGCGATCTAGATCGCTTGTTAAACTGGGCGCAAGCAAACAATGTGCGTTTTAGTATGGCTAAATGTAAATGTAGACATCTAGGAACAAAGAACGCAGGCCCTACTTACAGGATGGGGGACTCTATCCTGGGAAACAGGGACTCTGAAAAAGATTTGGGGGTTGTGGTGGATAATCAGCTGAATATGAGCTTGACGCTGTGGCCAAAAGAGTTAAAGTGATGCTGGGATGCATAAACGCGGATCTCAAGTAGGAGTAGAGAGGTTATTTTACCTCTGTATTTGGCACTGTGCGACAGTGGCTGGAATCCTGTATCCAGTTTTGGTGTCCACAATTCAAGTAGGATGTTGATAAATTGGAGAGGGTGCAGAGAAGAGCCACAAGAATGATTACATTATTAGAATACGTGCCTTACAGTGCTAGACTCAAAGAGCTCAATCTATTTAGCTTAACAAAGAGAAGGTTAAGGGGTGACTTGATTACTGTCTATAAGTATCTACATGGGGAACAAATATTTAATAATGGGATCTTCAATCTAGCAGAGAGAGGTATAACATGATCCTGTGGTTTGAAGCTGAACCAAGACAAATTCAGACTGGAAACAAGGGGTAAATTTTTAACAGTGAGAGTAATTAACCATTGGAACAATTTACCAAGGATCTTGGTGGATTCACCATCACTGGAAATTTTTAAATGAAGATTGGATGCTTTTCTAAAAAATCTGCTCTAGGAATTACTTTGGAGCTGGTCTCTGCCCTGTGTTATACTGGAGGTCAGACTAAATGATCACAATGGTACTTTCTGCCTGTGGTACCTATGAAAACAAAATATATCAATTTTTCGGTTTGAAATGACTTTTCATTTAAAAATTTTCTTTAACTTCATGTTTTTAAAATTGAAAAAAGGCTTAAAATGGTCAAAATCGAAACAGAACATTTTGATTTTGTCAAAATGTGTAGTTGGATCCCAACTGACTTTTTTAAATTTTATTTTACGTTTCGCCAAAAATCTCAGCAAGTTTTGGTTTCGGTCCAGCAAGAAACAAATTTTTTGTGCGTGGACTAAATTGCCAACAAACCGGAAAATCATTATTCACCCAGCACTAATTGCAGCCACATTTGGAGCCATAATCTTGACACAATCACTTGTAAGATATTTAGTGACTGAACATGGCGATATTCTGAACAAAAGAAACCCTCAACCATGCTTGTAGCTCATTCAATTGCTTCACACTGACTCCACAGACATTTTAGACTTCAGAGTGACAAACAGGCGATGCTCCTGAAATCTTCTCATATCGATAGTAATAAATCACATTTTAAATCACAGATCTTTTGCAGGTTCCCGGTAACTGGCTCTGCTGAAGGAAACAGCTGTGGGATGATCAGAAGGAGTCGGATTAATTCTGAATCTTGCAACTCTGAATTCAAGTGGATATGTCAGATGGGAGCCATCCTGCTATAAACCTGGTGGTCCCTGCTTGGAAAAAATGAAAGCTTTGTATTTTAGTATATGGGCAGTGATGAGTTTTACGAGTTGGAGTTATACATTTTAAACCCATGGCTTGATCACCACGGGGTTTTGAAAAGGGAGGAGAAAAGTTATTTCAAATATAAGTGGAGGAAATTGTTTGGGGCTTTCTTCTAGAGGGAAACTGGTCTTGTAGGGTGGGATTCAGGAGATCTGGGATGATCCTTTGTGACCTTCTTAACAGTGAGCGTGATTAACCATTGGAACAAATGACCAACGGAAGTGTTGGATTCTCCATCTTTTGATGCCTTGACTGGCTGCCCTTCTGGAAGATGTATGTTGGCCAAACACAAGTAATTGGGCTGGAGAAATTTAATGGCTTGTATTATATAGGAGGTCAGACTCCAGCAAAACATTTTAAGTTTTGTCAAATCAGCATTTTCTGGGGGAAACTCCAGTGAGTGGTAGACTGAGAGGGACTCCAGGGAAAGCAACCAGGGAGTCAATGCTCTGTAACAGAGCAAGGAAGCACCTAAAGGTAGCCCAAAAAGGATTGAGAATTGAGCCCAGAAGGTGGGCTAAAGAGGAGCCCAAAAGGAGCGGAAGAACCTTTTGTTGGCTTGAACTTTTGTTACCCAGGGAGGGGTTAAATTTGTGTAGTGACTTCGCTGCAAGACAGAGTGAAATCGCCAACACAGACCCCTGCGTAGAAGGCCAAGAAGACTTGCCTCAGAGGTGGAAACTGACTCTGAGGCAGGTTTCTCCTGCAGAGGCACACTCCACCAGAAGGGGGCATGATGGGGCAGCCATGCCCTGTGACAGCCTGTTTCTTAAAGCCCCAGCTCCTGGACTCATGTGATTATAGGATGATCTCAGCTTGAATTAAAATAAAAGCAAGTCTCTAACCCAGTGGAGGGCAACCTGCAGCCCACAGGCTGCACATGGCCCATCAGGGTAATACGCTGGCAGGCCATGAGACATTTTGTTGACATTGACCATCCGCAGGCACCGTTTCCCACAGCTCCCATTGCCCGGGAACAGAGAACTGCAGCCACTAGAAGCTGCAGCGGGAGGTGCCTGCGGATGGGCAACATCAGCAAAATGTCTCGCAGCCCGCCAGCAGATTACCCTGACGGGTCACATGTGGCCTGCGGGCTGCAGGTTGCTCACCACTACTCTAGCCCCTGTGATTGTGACATAACGCTTGAAAACAGGGGCCCCTGTAGGCTCAAAAACCAGAAGTCAAATAAAAAGAATTTTTTTTTTTTTTAAGTCTCATGGTTTTAAAATCACACACATGATTTTCAGGACTGTTTTGACTCCTGATTTGTGAACACTTGGGATTGGCGATAGTGGCTAACAGACTCTTGTGAATGCAATCCTGCTTTGTTCTTGATTATTGTATTGATTTAAAGGTCCATATGATCATTCTTTTTCAGTACTAGTAGTACTGTAGCAATGCCTCGGTCATGGACTAGGACCCCACTGTGCTAGGGGCTGTACAAACACAGCACACAAAGATGGTCCATACCCCAAAGAGCATATAAACAGAGGGTGAAATTCTGGCCCCCTTGACATTAACAGCGAAAGTCCCATTGAGCTCAGTGGGACTAGGATTTCACTCTGAACCCTACATTGATGACAACACTTCTGCTCACACTTTTGATTCAATTTTTTTATGGGCTCATAGCCTGGAATTGGTGGGGCTCAGAGATCACAGAAACGAGCAAGGTGTAATACTTAGGGCAGGGGGGTAATACGCTTCTGCTCAGCCATTACTGCCTTAATGAATAACCAAGATAAAAAACATTTCACGGAGCATATATAGGTGCGCACACACCCCCTTTCCCACCCACCACCACCCCCCAAGTAAAACCATCACAGTTCCCCCATTATATTTCACTGAAAATATCAAAATGCTTCATTTCAAAAATGTCGAAACGAAACATTTATCACAGAATCATAGAACTGGAAGGGATCTTGAGAGGTCATCAAGTCCAGTCCCCTGCACTCATGGCAGAACCAAGCACCATCTAGACCATCCCTGACAGGCGTTTGTCTAACCTGCCCTTAAAGATATCCAATGATGGAGATTCCACAACCTCCCTAGGCAATTTATTCCAGTGCTTAACCACCTGACAGCTAGGAAGTTTTTCCTAATCACCAACCTAAACCACCCTTGCTGCAATTTAAGCCCATTGCTTCTTGTCCAATCCACAGAGGTTAAGGAGAACAATTGTTCTCCCTCCTCCTTGTAACAACCTTTTAGGTATTTGAAAACTGTTATCATGTCCCCTCTCAGTCTTCTCTTCTCCCGACTAAACAAAGCCAATTTTTTTCATCTTCCCTCATAGGTCATGTTTTCCAGATCCCTAATCATCCTTGTTGTTCTTCGCTGGACTCTCTCCAATTCGTCCATATCTTTTCTGAAATTTAGATTTGTTTTGTTTAGAGTTTTTTTCTGCCCAAAACAATTCAGAGAAACCAGCCTGAATGTGGGACACGTTTCACCGTCAGCAAATCTGCATTTGTTTGCTGAAAAAAAAATTCATATAAAAAATTTCACCTAGCTCTAGTCAGGCGTTTGACTATGATGTGGGGTAGTGGAAGGCTGGTTTTGTGTATTTGCTAGTGGAAGGACAATTGCTTACTGGCTGTCCTTCAGTAGAATTCTGTGTGGATACACATTTCTATCCGCGGATATCCGCATCCGCAGATAGAAATTTGTATCCGTGCAGGGCTCTATCCATCAGTCTACAATACCCATGAAACTATCATCCCTTGACAATACACATCTCCTATGGATAATGTACATAGATAAAATACTCAAATGTATTACATTTTATTAAACAGTAGAAAAACCCCAAACCTTGCAAACCATACAGCTGTAATCCGGGCCTAAAAAAATTCCTTAAAATGCGGATAAAAGTTCAGAAGGAAGCGAAACGGTTGTTCGTGGTTTAGTCCAAGATCCTGTGAACTGGGAAACTGGACTGTAAGTGTGAGCTGACGTGGAATGAAGCAACAGAGACCGCACCGAGCCCTACGTCCAATAAAGTATTTAAAAAAATGCATCACCAATGTCATAATCACTCTCTGCTTCTCATCAGTATAGCTCACAGCACTTTACAAAGGAGGTCAGCATCGCTATCCTTATTTTACAGATGGGGAAACTGAGGCAGAGGGCAGCAAAATGACTTGCTCAAGTTTGCTCTTTAAGGGGCTTCCTTGCAGTGTCTAGTTCTTAAATTCACAAACTCCTATGGCAGTGCTCTTCAGTGTTTTTAAAGTGGGGGCCACTTTGGCAAAAAACCTTCAATGTGAGAGCCAATGTGTGGGATTCAGTGGTGAGAGCTGCAGGGCGGGGCTGGGATGAGGGATTCAGGGTGCAGGAGGGGGGTCAGGGCTGGGGCAGAGCATTGGGATGCAGGGGGGGTAAGGGCCCTGGCGGGGGGTGCAGGCTCTGAGGTGGGGCCTGGAATGAGGAGTTTGGGGCGCAGGCAGGCTGCCCAGGGGATGGGGCCAGAGGGCTTCCCCCAGCCCTCTCCCTGCCCGCAGCAGCTAGTTCCGGGGAAGGGGCCTCTTTGTCCCCATGCTGGCAGGCAGCACGAAGCTCCATGGGACAGGGCCCTCGCTCTTAGAGGGAACTTAGGGAGCCGCACTTCAGGGTCAATGGGAGCAGCCACTGGCTCCCGGGCCTTGCAATGAAGACAACTGTTCTATGGGGATTTGGCTGTGAACGGCTGGAGCTTCGTGCTGACTCATTACTCCTCGGAGCGAAAGAGTCTGTGACCGCCAGCACTCTGGGAAATTGCTCTATAGATGGCTGAAGCTTCGCTGATAATAGAATTAAACCTGTATCTAGGATTTACCTTCCTCCAAGCCCATATCAACAGTGACAATGTACCTATGCTGGAAGGAGAATATAAAGAAGAAACAAAAGCCATGTGACCTAGAAGCAGCCCAGGGCTAAGAGGCACCACACGCCTCAGTCTGATAGCACCAAGGTGCCTGAATCGGCAGGCAGCATCCCTCCGACTGAGGGAAACTGAGGCATGGCGAGGCTAAAGCCAAAGTCTTGGAACGTAGGTGCCTAAAATTAGGACAATTCTTTAGGTGTCCAGTTTCCAGAAGTGCCGAACAGCTGTAGCTCCCATGGAAGTAAAGGGTCAGTAAAGGGCTGGATAAGGTGAGGGGGGGGATGGTGCGAGAGTCATCGAGGGCAGGACAGGGAGGGGACGGGGGCTGTGTGGGTCAGAGGGGCAGCATGGGAAAGGGACAGGGGGCCACATGGGGGTCATGGAGGGTAGGACGGGAAAGGGACAGAGGAACAACATGGGCATACACAAAGGGCAGCAGCTGTGCCCCGCAGAACTTTTATCCCTGGAGATGCTGTATGGAATTGAGACCCCAGCTTGACTCTCAGATCCCAGAGGCAAGCTTCTGATGCTGGCTGCTAACAGGGGGCATGGGTGTGGGGAGGAACCCCAGCAGCATCTGTTTGCTTGTAAAATGAACCCATCTGATCTGGAGACACCAAGAGATAATAAATCAGTACTCCAAAGGTGCAGTTTTTTGCTCTTGGTTTTCAGAGTCGAACTGTGATTTAAGTCCTTCATTTCTGGCAGCCCCACTGTATGTCCGTGTTACTTTCCCTTCATCTATTACGCATACGGTTTGTTGCAGATCCAGCTTCTCTCGGTGTAGCACCTTGAAGAGCTGACAGCAGTCTCCGTCAGAAATGCGCAGTTTGCATCTCCTCTGACTTCAAACCTGGAAAGAACAGCAAGATATGGCTTGTACGCACCCCTCATGACCCTGCCTCAGTTTCCCTCCGAGGTTCCTGGAAATCAGCCACTCAGCACAAAAGTCTTTAAAACTGTATCGCCGTCTTCTTGGGGTCTAATGTATTGAACATAGTCCGGCTCCCAAAGTCAGCCTCCTTTCACCCACCACTCTAGGTTCAGGGTTTCCACAGCCCTGCTTCCTGGGACTGGGTGGTTCAAGTCGGCCTCTCCAGCCTGCAAACATACTTCCCTTTAGACCAGGGTTTCACTGCCCTCTTTCCAGGGACCAGATGCTGGCGGAGTGCTTTTTTTCCAGCAGCTCAGCCTCTGATTCACCCAAAGCCTCACCCTTATCGCCTGATTGGGTCACATGACCTCCATTTTCCCCCACCCAGGAGAGCTGGCTGCATCACTGGCGGGGTTGAGACACCCAGACACCCAGCGATTTGGCCAAAGCATTATTCTACCATGCAGGCCCCGATCACACACACAGCCCGTGGCAAAGCCAGACATGGAAACCAGACCTCCTGAGTTTCAGCTTTAAACACAGCACAGCCTGACACAACGTTCCAGATGAGCAAAGAAACTCACAGGTTGTTGAATTTGGTGCCGTTTTCCCATTTCCAGTGATGATCGGAGCCCCTCTGGAGACCAATCCATGGATCTGTGGTGCCTTTATATCGCAGCACGAAATCCTTAGGGCGATAAAGAAGCAAAGAGGAAGCTCATTATGCACACAGCATCATTCCACCCCACTCTTGTCGAAGAAGACTATCGTTCCATCACTCTATATCGCCCCATGCCGGAGCATAAAGTGGTTTGGTTTTGTGGGAAATGTCACAATGTCGCAAAGATCCGGCCTTTCTTCAGTCACTCATTTTATTCAAAGTAGTGTTGCAGGCTCTTCAGCCATGTCACCAGGATGGACAAAAGTAACCCAGCGCATCGTGCTCTCAAACTCTCCAGCAACGTGCAAAGGGGACTGTTTCCTGACCCTTGCTGGCACCACATCCAGGGCCACCCCAGAGAGCTGTGGGTTCACGGGACTGAACAAGAGCTGAGAACTTCATCACACAACACCTGATGCAACGCCAGCTGCCACGGGCACTCAGACTGGCGCAACGGTCCTTAGTGGACTCTGCGTGTTTGACGACGACTGTATGTATATATTTTAGAGCAGGGGAAAATGGAATTGCCATCCCGTGGGAAACTCTGAATTTTAGTTTTGTCCCGAATCAGGACAAAAGGTTGAAAGTTCGAAATTCTTCATGGAATGAAATATTTCATTTTGGGAAAATAGGACTGTTTCATTTCAGCCTTATCAAACTGATTCATTCTGATAATTTTCCATCAAAAACTGTTTAAATTGACAAATTCTAGCAAAATATTTCGATGAGCCAGCATTTCCCGACTGTTCTGTTTGACAATTTTTGACCTGCTCTAGTAATATGTGCTTTGCAAAATCAGTTAGTCATGAGCGTTCATCCCAAGGAGGTATTTGGATTATAAGATCTTTGCAGCAGAGCTTGTCTCTCACTGTGTGTTTGTGCAGCGCCCAGCACAGTGGGGGCCTCATCTCAGCTGGGGCAGGGACTGTCTCTCGCTGTGTGTCTGTGCAGCGCCCGGCACAACGGGGCCCTGATCTCAGCTGGGGCAGGGACTGTCTCTCGCTGTGTGTCTGGGCAGCGCCCGGGACAACGGGGCCCTGATCTCTGTGGGGGACCTCTAGACACTAATAAATAATAAGAGTTTTTCAGACAAAATAGACACTTCGGATCAACTTGCGACAGGAAGCCAAAATGCTTTTTGTAGGGAATAAGTGGCAATGACTACCATGCAGGATCCAATAACACACATAGATGGAGTTCCTCTTAAAAACTCTTTGTGGCAGCCACCATTTTTCTGCCCAGCAGCAGCCCTTGCTCAGTTTAGCTACTGCCCACCAAGGGAAGGAGTGGCTGTGTAGATTATTATGTACATGCACAAGGGAGAGGAAACTGGAACAACCTGGCTTGTTTAGCAGGCCTGAGAGGGGATTTGATTGCTCCCTATAAATACATCACAGGATAAAACACCTGGGAAGGAGAAAAAGCCACTGAAGCTCAAAGCAAATGTTGGCACAAGAACAAATGGGGACAAACTGGCCATGAATAAATTCAGGCTGGAAATTAGAAGTTGCTACCCATCAAGGGAGGGAGGCTCTGGAACAGCTGACCACTAGGAGCAGGCAAGGGCAAACACCTAACAAACTTGAAGATGGAGCTTGATAAGTTTATTAACAAACTGGGTTGCCTGTGATAGCAGGTCCTGGACTCAATAACCCTTCCTGTTTTATGTCCTTATACTGAGAGACAGCGTCCGCCCCAAGAGCTCACAGACAAGACAGACAATGGTGAGGATTATTAACCCCATTTTACAGAGTGGGAACTGAGACCCCAGAGAGATCAAGATTTTCAAATGTACCTAGTGATTTTTGGGTGCCCATCGTGAGAAGCCTTAAAAGGGCTCTGATTTTTAGAGGGCAGGAGTTTAGCAATTTCTCCAGATCAGGCCCTCTGAAACCACCTGATATTGGGCAACCAAAAATTAGTCGTCACTTTGGAAAATCTTGGCAATAGGCTTATAATGAGAACTGCCTTTCAACTTACACTTTGAGATCTCAGCCATGACGACACAGATGCCAGTTGTGAGTCGAGCTGCTGAAACGTCCATGCTATTTAGCATCTTTACCATTACAGGGACCAGAGGCTGCTATGAGCTTCACGGCTGGAACCCCGGAATGTGTCCGTCACGAGCATTCCAAACCCAGAACCCCGGAATGAGTCCGTCACTAGCATTCCAATTCCGGAACCCCAGAATTAATCAGTCACTAGCATTCCAAACCTAGAACCCTGGAATGAGTCAGTCACTATCACTGCAGTCCCAGTCTATTGAGATTGCCATATAGAACAAGAAATCAGTTTCTTCCTTACCAGGTCCTGCCAGGTGTCAATCACAGCCAGGGAGGCACCAAGGGAAGAGCAGTTATTCTTGCTGTAGATCCAGTTCCCTTCGGCCTCTGAGAAATAGTAGCACTTCCCTTGGTATCCGACCCAGCCGTCCTCACACGAGGGGACAGAAGGGCAGATTGAACACGAGGCAGCGATGGGGAGTGGGCATGACTGCTGGGTTTTAAATGCCATCACTGGAAAGGAGAAAGAAAGAAACTGATTCTCTCCTGCCCCACTTCTCTGTTCACAGAGTCACGAATCAAAATAAGTCGCCCCAGATTTAGGCTTCAAAGACTCTTCAGCGTCTGGCTGCTGGCTGGAGGGAATGTGATAGGAAAGATCAGAAGTTAAGTCGTCCCTGTGCTCGGTTTCTGGGAGATAACTGGAGCCGGTCCAGAATTATTTGACAAAACGCTTCTTCAATTGGAAAATACCAATTTGTAAAAACTGAAACTTTTCACCAAAGCCGGTCAGTTTTGTTGGGAAGGTTTCTCGGGTCCAGGGGGGAATTTCTGATTAAAACAAGAGACAGAGACACCCCAGAGTAGCCAATTGGTTAGGGCACTTTCAGGTGGTTGCTGGCCCCTTTTAAAGGGAGTCTGGGCCCCGGCTACAGGTGAGCTAAATTAAAGGGAATGAGCCTATCTAGGCAGTTAATGGACTAACAAGCACCTAGGCCTGATAAAAAGCCATCGAGGGCTCTGATGCAGGGAAGTGCTCATAGAAAGAGAAACTCTCCTAAAGAATCCAGCCCAGGATGGGAAACAAACCCCAAGAACGAGGGCTGTACAATCCCCTGAACCCAAGGGGAGAGACTTTATTTCAAGTTTCTTTGGATGTAATAAAGTAGAACAGCAGCAGGAAAATTTTGCCTCATCCTCTTTTGGACTCTGCGTGGAGTTCTCAAGGGGTCCTGAGAGACGAGAAACCGAGACAAGGTGCCTGTAAGGCCATGCCTTGCTTCTACAGGCACTGATCTGGGAGGTGGGAAACCCGGGTTCAAGTCTTTGCTCAGAATCAGGCAGAGCTAGAAGTTAAGCCTGGCACCCTACCCACCGGGCTATTGCACCAGTCTGATTGGAGAGAAGAAAAATTCTAAACACTCAACATTTCTCATGGAAATTCTATTTTGTTTCCAGGCCAGCTCTACTCATAAGTAAAATGGGAATAATAATGCTGCTTTAACTCAAAGGTGGGGGGGGGGGCAGAAGCTGGGAAGACAGGATGCAGGTTTGTAACAGTCCTGTGCAGAGAACAAATACCAAGCTAAGTAAAAGGCTGTTTACTCACCTGCCAAAGAAATGAGAATTACAGCTATGACAATGAAGACTTCAACTACAACTCTAATCCTCCACCTAAAAAATCTGATATGTGCAGATTTACCCTCTGAAAGAGAAAAAGCCATTAGTATCCAAGTATTCAGTGGAGCTAGCCATGCATCAGACTTGCCAAAAACAAGCTGCTTTAGTTTGCAGTTATAGTTACCGTACAGCATCCCCCACCTGTTTTTAAAAGGGGAATGAGAAGTTAAAGATCTAGACAGGCTTCCACTTGACACTATTTATTTTTGATCTAATCTTGATAGCTGCCAACCTCTTGCCATCTCCACTGGCTAAAGCAGGGTCTGGTTGATTTCAGACATCTTTCAGGATCCCTTAGTCAAGTGGTTGTCCAACTTTGGTCTGACAGCCCTTGCTGGTTGTCTGCAGAGAGATGCTTGGTCACATAGCACTGGCTCCTCTTCCTTGTTTCCGGCTACTAAATGACATGTGGTTAAGGCACTAGAATGGGACTCGGGACACTGGACACAATTCCCAGCTCTACTACTGAGTCCCTGTGTATCCTTGGATAAGTCACTTACTCTTTGAGATTTCGCTCCCCATCTGTAAAATAGGGATTATAATCCTCTCTTTCTTCTACCCTCGTCGGTTCAGACTGTGAGTTCTTTGGGGCAGGGACGGCGTGTTTGTGCAGAACCTGGTGCAACAGGGCCCTGATTTCAGTTGGGTCAGGGACTATCTCTTACTGTGTGTCTGTGCAGCGCCCGGCACAATGGGGCCCTGATCTCAGCTGGGGCAGGGACTGTCTCTCGCTGGGTGTCTGTGCAGCGCCCGGCACAATGGGGTTCTGATCATGACTGGGGGCTGAGTCTAGGCCCTATAATACATACTTACATTTTTATTATTATAGGCAGCTAGAAGTACAAACAAGGGATCTATTTTCAAAGCAGTGGGCACAAATAGCAGATACTGAAGCCTACGTCACTACTAACCTGCTGAAAATTAAGCATTAAAGTGTTAGCAGGATTGGGGCCTTCAGACCAAAAACAAAAGGCACAATAAGGTTTCCTTCAACCTGGACCATATACTCTATTCTCTACCAGATTTACTGGCTTAAAATAAGGCTGCAGAATTGCGCCAATTTCACTCAGCTGTGTGGTTTTAAACCAGTACAGCAAAACTAACACAAAAGGTGGTGTGACTGCTTTTATTTCAGTTTCAGAGTATCTTATTTCTTAGAATCATAGAAATGTTGGGCTGGAAGGAACCTCAAGAAGTCATCAAGTCCAGCCCCCTGCGCTGAGACAGGACCAAGTAAACCTAGACCATCCCTGATAGGTGTTTGTCCGATCTGTTCTTAAAAACCTCCAACAATGGGGATTCCCTTGGAAGTCTATTCCAGAACATAAGAATGGCCACAATGGGTCAGACCAAAGGTCCATCTAGCCCAGTGTCCTGTCTTCCCACAGTGGCCAGTGCCAGGTGCCCCAGAGGGAATGAACAGAACAGGGAATCATCAGGTGATCCATCCCCTGTCGCCCATTCCCAGCTTCTGGCAAACAGTGGCTAGGGACACCATCCCTGCCCATCCTGGCTAATAGCCATTGATGGACCTAGCCTCCATAAACATAACTACCCTAGAGTTGGAAAGTTTTTCCTCACATCGAACCTAAATCTTCCTTGCTGCAGATTAGGCCCACTTCTTCTTGTCCTGCCTTCGGTGGCCATGGAGGACAATTTATCACAGTCTTCTTTAGAACATATCTGAAGACTGTTATCAGGTCCCCTCTCAGTCTTCTTTTACAGGTCTGTTCCAGGCGCTAGTTCTAGAAGTTTAGCACAAGTGTAGCCGTTTGTGCTTTCAGCTCTGCAGATCCTTGGTTCAATCCCCGGAGTGTTGGCCAAGATAGCAGCCACCACATGTAGACAAGGCCTCAGGCTTATAAATGGGCTATAACCTTAAGCTTTGGAATTGCCTATCAAATGCCTCCATAATATCAGCAGTTGAGCTGCCCTGGATCGAGAGACGTTTCGCTATATGGGTCATATTATTAGAACAGGGGTCGGCAGCCTTCGACAAGCAGCCCATCAGGGTAATCCTGCACTGCTTCCTGCAGCTCCCACTGGCCAGGAATGACAAACCGCAGCCATTGGGAGCTGCAGGGGGCCATGCCTGCGGATGGTCAACGTAAACAAAATGTCTCGCGGCCCGCCAGCGGATTACCCTGATGGGCCACGTGCCGAAGGTTGCCGACCCCTGCACTGGAAGATAAGTCTGGCTATTCAGGTGTTCCTGGTGTTTCTGCCTAGGTTAAGTTTCAAGGGCTGTTGCTTGGAGTATCTTGGCAACAACTGGCTTTTGTTCAGTAAGAGAAGAAAATATGTCCCAGCCCCACAAAATCGGTGTAGCTCTATACCTTCAATGCAGCTATGCTAATTTACATTGCATTTAATTGCATCTATGGATCTGACCCAAAATAGCGGACCCCTCCTAACTCCATAGCCCTGTCTAGATTAGGATTTTGAGATATGACGTCAGGCCATGCCAGTTAGACTGAGCTAGCTAACCATCTCCTAAAGTTCTAATCAAGGAAAGACAACAATTTGCACTTTAACACATGCTAAGATGATGGAGCTGAAGCCTACAGGGAAGTTTAGGCTTTGACTCAATTAGCTTAGCATGTGTTAACAATACATATGTTCTATGCCACCTCTGGCTGGCTCCTGCTTCCAGGTGCATTCAGCACCTGCAGCTCACACAATGGAAGTTGTGGGTTCTCATAACCTCTGAAAAATCAGCTGTTCAAACCTTCCCAGAGACTCAGGGTCTAATCCTTTACAACACGCTTCACTCCCCATGTCCCCAGAAAGAAAGAGGAAGGAATGGCCATCCGATTACCCTTTTCAAACGAGTTGCAACGTTGCACCTTTTCAGAATGAGAATTCGTTTTCTCCATCTTTCCTCTCTGTCTGGGAAGCGAGCTGTCCGTGTGTCCCAACCAACTCTTTCACTGATATAGAATTACTCCCGATCAGCTGTGACAGTTCTGGCTTCAGGGTCTTTTCTTCCTAAGGTTTCTCCACTTGAGTCACAGTCTGCTCTGTTTTTATACCAGAGGATAAAAGAAAACAGACAAGAGTTCACTGGATGCAATTAATTTAAACTTTCAAGACAAATAAATTGAAATATTTTTGGCAGTATAGAATCATAAGGAGCTGGAAGGAACCTGAAGAGGTCATCTAGTCTAGTCCATCCCTGCATGCTGAGGCAGGAATAAGTAAACCTAGACCATCCCAATAGATGTTTGTCTAACCTATTCTTAAAAACCTGGGGATTCCACAACCTCCACTGGTAACCTATTTCAGCGCTTAACTATCATTAGAATTAGAAAGTTTATCCCAATAGACAACTGAACTCTCCCTTGCTGCAGATTGTGTCTATTATTTCTTGTCCTACCTCTGGAAGGCTTGGAGACCAATTGATCACCATCCTCCTTATAATAATCTTTTACGCATTTGAAGACTCTTAGCAAGTCCCCCCTCAGCCGTCTCTTCTCTAGACTAAACATGCCCAATTCTTTCAACATTTCCTCATGCGTCATGTTTTCTAAACCTCTGATCTTCTTTGTTGCTCTCCTCTGGATTTCTCTCCAATCTTTCTGAAAGTGCAGTGCCCCAAACTGGACATAATACTCCAGCTGAGGCCCCACCAGCGCTGAGTAGAGCGGAACAATTACCTCCCATGTCTTACGTACAACCCTCCTGTTAATACACCCCAGAACTGCATGTTGTTAATACAGCCCAGCAAGAGTCAATCTGTTGGCCGCACTGCCACAATTAGCCAAAGGAGAATTCGGGGGCTGAGTTTAAAGAAAAATGGATTTGTTCTACCAGCAACAATATTTTGTCTTCGTGAGCATTTACTAGTGCTGTTGTAATTGAGGTCGCAAACCTGTTTCCATTCTAATCACCTTTCCCTACCAATTTTCAGTCACTCGTAACTTCTGAAATATTCATCACAGGTGCTGAAATTTTCCTTTACCCCCCTGTATTTGGGAAGAAAAAGTGTGTTTTGCGCAGTGGGAGGACAGACATCTGAGTTGTTCTTTGAGGTCCAGATCTTCAAAGGTATTTAGGTGCTTAACTCATATTGATTTCAGTGGGAGTTAGTAAAAGGTTGGAAAATGGAAGCCCAAGTTAAACGGAAGTTAGGGGCCTAACCCGCTTTTGAAAATACCACTAGGCACCTATCTGCATTTGTAGGTGTCTAAATACCTTTCAAAATCTCTTGCTCATGGTGCCGGTGTCACTTTTGAAAATTTTGCTCTACCTGATTGGTCCAACGGCACACCTGGAGTTTACGGCAGAGTCAAGAAATGAACCCCAGGTCTTTTGAGTCCCAGTCCTGGCCACAAGACTCGTCTTCATCTTGTAATACCTGGCTCTTACCTTCAGAAGATCTCCAAGCACTTTGGTTTCACTACTGCCATTGTACAGAGGGGGAAACTAAGGCACTGAGAGAAGTGACTGACCTGTGGTCACGCAGCAGAGCCCGGAATAGAACCCAGGTCTTGCAAATTCCAGTCTAGTTCACTCCTCGCTAGGCCACAGTGCACCATCCCTCTCAGGCTGAACTCCTTCTTCCCAACCCAGTGTTTTCTCCTTGGGTGCTCGTTAGTACTAAGCTTACCAGTTTACCCCAACATTTCCCTATCACCGGGTTGCAATGCTGGAAATCTCCACTGCGTGTCAGCGTTACACGCAGCTATGTCTCCCTTGCCAAGCAAGAAAGCATCAGAATGTTCTGGATAGTTACATGAAATTGATAAGGCCAGTCGAATATTTTCCATCAGAACTTTTTCCCCCATAGAAACTGGATTTTTGACTAAACAAAATTACCCCCAAAATCTACAGTTGTCTAACTGTCCCCCACCCAAAACTTCCTCTCACCCAGCTCTTCTTTGGATGCTACACCAACTTTCCCACCTCATCACCCTCCCTCCCTCCCCTGCATTTCCCTCTCAGAACTCTTCTTTTCACTCCTCTGCACTCCATTCCCTGCCTTCCCCTCGGACCCCCTCCCCACTGGTCTCCTAAAATAAGAATCATAACTCACCCTGTTTCCTGCAGCATCAACTCTGAATCCAGAGGAACTGCTCCACTGGGAGAGAATTGTGCAAGCTATGTTCAGTCTCACGCTGGTAACTGGGCAAAATACCCTAATTGGGGGAGGAGTTGACATGCATGTAAACCAGCGAGAAAGCCGTGAGAGAGGATTCAACAACACAGCAACCTGCCACCAATCAGGAGTCTACTGTAGTGGTAAATGTACTCCCTTGCCCTTTCGGGAGCACAAGAGAAGGGGAATTGCCAGCCACAGAGGCTGAAACTGAAAAAGACTTTCTGAGCTTGAGCGACATTGGACTAGAAACGCTGATTGAAAACCACAGGAACCGACTACAGCTAGAGCTGGACAAATAACAGATTTTTTTGATTCGCTGGCAATTCTTAAAAAAATCGGGGGGGGATTTACAGATTCCAAGGGCAGAAGGGACCAATGTGATTATCTATTCTGACCTCCTGTAAATCCCCCCCCCGATTTTTTTAAGAACTGCCAGCGAATCAAAAAAATCCTCCACAAAGTAATTCCTTTTGTTTCAGCTCAGCTTGTTTCAACGTTGAACTTTTTTTAAACATTTGATTGACGTTCTTAAAAAAAAAGGGGGGGGGATTTTGAACCCAAAACAAACAAGTTTCAAACTAAACAAATTGAAGTGTGTCCTTTTGAAAAACTGTCAAAATGAAACTTCTGATTTGTTTTGGAATTTTTGGTCCCCACCCACCCAATTAAAACAATTCAGTGAAATCAACACAAATTCACAAAATGTTTCAGGGGCACCAAATCAGATTTGGGAATCCAGTTTGGGAATATTTTAATGAAGTCCCTCTACCTGTGGGTAAGACAGGCATTATATTTCATTTAACTATTTTAGTTAAAAACAATTTTAACAAAAACAAACCTGATTTTAAAAACCTTGAACGTTTAACTAAATTCAAAAATTCATATGCTTGTTGTGTTAAAATATTATGTTTGCTGTGGAAGAAAAAAATCCAGAATACATAACGTGGTTGTTTTAGTTAAATAAAACAATTGAAATGTCTGTCTGGTGATGTTCTCCTCCTAATACAGCCTGGCAAGAAAATCTTCCAAATAATTAATGATTAACCTGTTGAATTGGAGACAGTTCACCTCCCAATGACTTCATAAATATCTGCTTCAATTACCGTTGGTAAATGAAATAACCAAACAATCATTCATTTTCTGAGATAGCTGTAAAACTCTTCTGAAAAGTTTTCAGAATAAATCACGGTTTAAAAATGGATAGTGTGTACCTTCTAAAAATGAAACCTACATCTATCTCTGAGTTGTGAAGAATATGTATTAAGGTTATAACCACCCACAAGAATGCACTTTTATGTAGAAAACCATGATTCAATCGAGTCTTCCTGACTCGTGATTTAAATCAAATCCACCCTGGTATTTTCCAATGAAAAAAGCTGACCCTTAAAAGCACAGCTTTGTAGTTATTAGCTTATTCCGCCCCGCATCAGCAAAACAAGCTGCACCAGTAAAAGCGCCGTTTGGCTCATATAACTGCATCTATGCACCCCGAACCGACAGCTATACCGGCAAAGGTCTGTACTGTAAACATGACTCTTGTCTACACAGAAAATTTTTCCCTGTTGTATCAGTAGAGTTAAACTGATACAGATATAATTTCTGTTGCAGATTCTCTTATTCCAGAATAAGGCCTGGTGTAGTCTTCACAGGCGCCGACTTTCTTCTTTTCCGGTGGGTGCCCCGAGGCCCTGTCCCCACTCCACCCCTTCCCCCAAAGACCCACCATCGCTCTGCCTCTGCCCCTCCCCTGAGGCCCCACCGTGCCCTCCCCCCGAGTGTGCCCTGCCTAGGGATGTAACTAGTGTTTTAAAAAAGTAAATGTCTAAACTCGTAAAATTGTCCCAGTTAAACATTTAACCACTAGGCCCCACTGCTGCCCTGCGACCGGGACCCCGGCTGCCGCGCTGCGTGTCTGGGGCTCTGCTGCTGCCCTCCACCCAGGGTCCCTGCTGCCGGCTCCGCGCCCGAGGTCCCGGCTGCCGACCCCACGCCCAGGGCTCTGCTGCCGCCCCGCGCCCGGGTATTCCACTCGCTGCTGGCCCCGTGCTGGGGACTCCATCGCTGGCCCTGCACCCGGGGTACCGGCTGCCACCCCGTGCAGAGCCCTGGGGGCAGGGCTGGCATCTGGGACCCCGGGGGCAGGGCTGGCAACTGGGATCCTGGCGTGGGCAGGGAGCAGAAGCCTGGATCCATGGCGTGGGGCTGGCAGTGGAATCCCGCCGTGGAGTTTAAATGTTAACCAGAATACCTTACCGATAAGACTGATGCTTACCGGTTAACTGGCTGACTTTTATATCCCTAGCCCCACCCTCGCTTCCCACCTCCCTCCAGCGACTCCCAGCTCCCGTCCACCTCCAAACAGCTGATCGGTGGGTGGCTGTTGAGCACCCACTTTTTTTTTCCATGGGTGCTCCGGCCCCGGAGCCCCCCCAGATTCAGCGCCTATGGTACCCTTTAAACTTACAGTACGTCTACACTGCAGCGGCTACAGGAGTGCAGCTGTCACTGCAGCTGAACCTCGGTACTGTAGACGTTTCCTACAACGACACAAGGGGTTTTTCCATCAATGCAGGTAGGCCTCGCCGCCGAGAAGGGGCAGCTAGAGCGACAAGAGAACTCTTCCACCGACCTCGCCGCGTCTATAGTGACCTAACCACGCCACAAGAGGGTGTGAAATTTTATACATACAAACAACGTAACTAGCTCAACCTAATTTTTATGTGTAGAGCTGGGCCAGGACACCTTTATACCTTGCGAAGCTTGTGATGCTGTAGAAAAGAAACACGATTCCTGTTTTCACCACCGTTGCACAACTCGTGATAAATCTTATGCAAAGTACGCCACGTAAGGTATACATCCAGGCTAGGGTCCCCCACCATCACTGAAGAATGCAAGCGGGAAACTACAGTCTAAAATAGCTTTTCTATTTATCCGTTTGGTGCCAGACGTCGCGAGTCACATATCACTTCTGGAAGGCTCTGCAAGATCAGTGATCCCAAGGGATAAAAACCTGGATAGAATGTTGTAACAAAAGCCTGTGTCCTAACATGTCACCTACCTGTCTGCTATGCAAATCCAACAGTTTTAGAGGCCGCTTTGTTTGTTTAGATAAATTCCAAGAGAGATTTGTTGGCCGTGCCCTCACAGACACACAAGTCCAGGAACGGAAGAGCCAGTTGAATCCTACAGTAGACCTGAGTGAATGGATTTATTTTTTGTTGTTGTTTTGTTTTTGTTTAGGGATTGCCCCCTCTGATATCCCTTCATGTCATGTTCCAGCAGGATGGCCGCCTTCTCGTTCACTGTGTTCTCTCTCATCTATTCCTGTCTCCTTCTTTCTGTCACAGACCATGGCATTGGCAATCATGCCTAGTGATCGGAGCTGGAGTCAGTGCCAAGGGTCAGAGCTAGATTCAGGAACCAAGCAGGGGAGCAGGGCTGAAGTGTACCGGAGCAGGGCTGCAACAAAGCAGGAGCGGGGCTGGGAACGATGCAGACACAAGAGGGATCACAGGTACAGGCTTAAACATTGAGCAAATTCTGGCCTGGGGCTGCAGCTGGGTTTGTCTCCGTTCAGTCCTCCAGTGTAAACAAGGGCTTAAGAGCAGGGGTTCTCACAAGAAATTTTTTTGTGGCCTCGGAGTGCGGCCACTAACTCTTGCTGGTGGCTGCTCTGACAATTTTTCCTAAAATACTTACTTAACTTTAAGAAAAACAAATAAATATGCATATATACATGTCCAAATCATTGTAATTTATTTATGTAGGGGTTTTTTTGCAGACTCAGTAATAAAAAACGTACAGTTGTCTCTACTCTTTGCTGGACCTAAACAAAATAGAAACACGAGGAGCTTTGTACGGTCTTGTCTTTTTTCTTATTGTTTCTTTTGCTTTTTTTTGGGTTGCTTTTTTAAAAGACTTGCTAGCTAGTACGTCTGTTGTGAAAAGTGATATTAACAAACATACAAATATCACTTTTCACGGCAGACTTACTCAGTCCCGGCAAGCCCAGAGACAAATTAAGACCTGGATGGGGAAGTAGTTACGGAGGCAGTGGGGCGATGGGGCCCTGGGGGAGGCAGCAGGAGCCAGGGGTGATTGGGGAGGGTGAGCTCAGGGCCAGAGCCCGTCACCTCACAGTCAGGGAATGGAGCCCAAAGCCCCAAGGGTGGAGCCTGTCATCCACCATCCCACGGCTGAAGCCCAACCCCACCACCCCGTGGAAGATGGAGAACTCACACCGACTGTCTGCTCCTCTAGCTTTCCTGACTCCAGAGGTGGCCAGGGCCCAACCACTGCTGGAGAGGGGCTGTTGCTTTACTCTCCCCTCAGGAGGCTGTGGCCGCAAGAAAAGCCCCTGGTTTTGGGAAATGCTGGCTTAGAGAATTAATCTATCTTCCTCAACATAATTTTCTTCTCTCCACACTGGAAAGAAAAAACAGCATGTTACACTACACTTGGGCCACAACCACGTTTAAAAGTGATTTTTGCAGATGTGTGGAAGAGGGCTATCATGTTGACTTTATACTCTTCGCAATCTTGCATTGAAACAACATTTGCCTGTGGTTTGTGGTTTCAGAGTAGCCTGGATGACTCATTCTTTATCAGCACAGTAAAAAAAAAAGGGGGGGGGGGGAGAGGAAATCGAGAGAACAGTCCCCTGTTCTGAAATTTTTCTCAATCAAAAAAACTTGTTTGGTTTGTCATCTGAACGCAAGATCAGCCTTTAAACACCTGCCACTCCAATCCTGCAATGAGTTCTTTGTAGGCACACAGAAGTTTGCTGATTTCAGTGAGCGCACAGCAGCTTGCTGATTTCAGGCATGAGGGTCCGCTGAAGCACTGCAGGGTCGGAACTTAAGCAGTAAAAACAAAACGCCCACATAAGCTTCAAGAAGGCAAATGACCTTGGGGGATAAATGTCGTAATCATACAAGATTTTAGAAAGCAACCAAATCCAAACTCTACACAAATCCTTTTGCAAGACATAATACATTCCCCTTTCCATTTGGCACAAGGGGCCTGGAGGTCTCAGTTGTATTTCAAGCCATTTATCGAACCAAAGCAGCATCCCACCCACCTTCCTTTTTCCCTTCAGTTTGTTGATTTGAGAGAGTTTGTGTGTGTGTGTGTGTGAGAGAGAGAGAGAGAGCAACAGCGAGATTTTGTTTGAATGAACCCACACTTAGTGGTTTTACTAACACCAAGTGTTTAAATGAATCCACAGTTCGTGGTTTTACTTACTAACACCACGTGTTTAAAAAACATGAAAACAAACATTTGTCCTTCAGTTCATTTGGAACCACAAACTTCTCCTTCTCCCCCCTCTTCTCATTCCTCTTTCTGGGGTTTCCTTTCCCCCCCAGCACAGAGTGCTGCTCACATCTGGATTCCCTCTCTGTTCCAGCTGACGATGGGGAGGTGGCTGGGGGTTGGGAAGAGAGTTCTTTGTTGGAGGGTCCTGAGCAAGTAGAACCTGACCGTTGAGGAAAGGTTAAGAAAACTAGGCACGTTTAGTCTTGAGAAAAGAAGAAGTTTGCAAATATGTTAAGGGTTATTATAAAGAGGACGGTGATCAACTGTTCTCCATGTCCAGTGAAGGTAGGACAAGAAGGAATCGGCTTACTCGGCAGCAAGGGAGATTTAGATTGGATATTAAAAGCAATTTTCTAATTCTAAGGGTAGTTAAGCTCTGGAACAGGTTACCAAAGGAGGTTGTAGAATCCCCATCATTGGAGGTTTTTAAGACCAGGCTGGAGAAACACCTGTCAGGGATGATCAAGGTTTACCTGGTCCTGCCTCAGGCTGGGGGAATGGACTAGGTGACGTCTCAAGGTCACTTTCAGCCCTACATTTCTAAGTCACACCATGGCCCTGGCTTCAGCAGGAAAAAAGGGTTTACCACCATGTTGGCTAACGTTTGGTAAAATACGAGTGTGGACAAGACAGTTGTTGTCACACATTAACTGGTCACGCATTTCCCCCGGGGCTGTTAATGTGTGTGAAAACCACAAACTGCCCACATAGGATTTTACCATGTTAGCTAACACAATTTAAAAAAAACATGCTGTTCCATGCTCTTTACAAATTAGAGGCTGGTTATGAAATGAGTCCCTTTGACTTCCTACATGTTAGTGATTTGTGAATCAGCTGACTGGAAGTGATTCATCTTTTTTAGTGGTGCTTTTGTGGTGTAAACCAAGATTGAAATGACTGTGCTGTCTTCTAAGTGAGAAATGTTGATCATTTACAACATAGGCGCCCACTTCCCCTCTAGCCAGGGGGTGCTCGACCCTCCCCCTCCACCCCAGGCCCTGCTCCCACTCCACCCCTTCTACCAAGCCCCTGTCCCCGCTCTGCCTCTTCCAGCCTCTCCCTCCCTCCCGGAGCCTCCTGAATGCTGCAAAACAGCAGTTTGCGGTGGGCGGGAGGGGGAGGAGTTGATCAGCAGGGGCCGTGGTTGGGCAAAAGGCGCTGGGAGGAGGAGCTTGACTGTCGGTGGGTGCTGAGCACCTGCTAATTTTTCTCCACGGGTGCTCCAGAGCTGGAGCACTCACAGAGTGGGCGCATATGGTTTACAACAAAGGGCATGTCACAAGCGCCCGTGGACTCAAACGTGTATCTTAACGCTGCCTTTCTTGGTTTTCACAAGTCGGAGTTCTGCAGAACTTGATGTTCTGGGAAGGCAGCCAATAGCTTCAGCTCTGCACTAACTAAATTGTTTTTGAACTTTAATAGCCACTAGGTATTTGTAAATTGCACAGCACAAGGGAGACCCCGAGCTCAGCTGGGGTATCTGAGGTACGACCCTCAGCAGATCAGAAGTGACTACAGGGCTCTGGGAAGAAGGGTGAGCGAGTTGGGAGCGCAGGTGGTGCCCTCTTCAGTCCTTCCAGTCAAGGGTAGGGGCCTTGGCAGAGACAGATGCATCCTGGAGGTGAATATCTGGCTGTGAGGATGGTGTTGACAGGAGGGCTTCGGTTTCCTTGACCACGGGATGCTGTTCCAGGAAGAAGGACTGCTAAGCAGAGATGGGGTCTACCTATCAAGGAAGGGGAAGAGCCTATTTGGCTACAGACTGGCTAACCTGGTGAGGAGGGCTTTCAACTACGTTTGACGGGGGCAGGTGACCAAAGCCCACAAATAAGTCCAAAACATGGAGACCTGGGAGAAGGGTCAGAATCTGGGGGGGAGCATGGGCTGTTATAGCAGAAATAAAGGGGGGGGGGATCAAATCAGTATCTTAGATGTCTGTATACTAATGCGAGAAGTATGGGGAATAAGCAGGAAGAACTCAAAATGCTAGTAAATAAACACAACTATGTCATAGTTGGCATCACGGAGACCTGGTGGGATAATACGCCTGACTAGAATATTGGTATAGAACGGTACAGCTTGCTCAGGAAGGACAGGGAGGGGGAAAGGTGTTGCCTTATGTATTAAAAATGTATACACTCGGACGGAGCTTGAGAGGGAAATAAGACACAGGCTTGTTGAAAGTCTCTGGGTAAGGATAAAAGGGGTAAAAACCAAGGGTGATGTCATGGTAGGGGGTCTACTGCAGACCACCTAACCAGGAAGAAGAGATGGGTGAGGCTTTTTTTAAACAACTAACAAAATCATCCAAAGCCCAGGACTTGGTGGTGATGGGAGACTTCAACTCCCCAGACATCTGTGGGGAAAACAACACAGCAGGGCACAGATTATCCAACAAGTCCTTGGAACGTATTGGAGACAATTTTTTATTTCAGAAGGAGGAGAAAGCTACTAAGGGGGAGGCTGTTCTAGATTTGATTTTGAGAAATAGGGCGGAACTGCTTGAGAATTTGACAGTGGAAGGCAACTTGGGTGAAAGTGATCATGAAATGGTTGAGTTCCTGATTCTAAGGAATGGTAGGAGGGAGAACAGCACAATAAAGACAATGGATTTCAAGAAGGCAGACTTTAGCAAACTCAGGGAGTTGTTAGGTGAAATCCCATAGGAGGCAAGTCTAAGGGGAAAAACAATTGAAGACAGTTGGCAATTTTTCAAAGAGACATTATTAAGGACACAAGAGCAAAATATCCCACTGCGTAGGAAAGAGAGGAAGTCTGGCAAGAGACCACCCTGGCTTAACCAGGAGATCTTCAATGATCTAAAACTCAAAAAAGAGTCCTCCAAAAAGTGGAAACTTGGTCAAATTACAAAGGATGAATATAAACAAATAACACAAGTATGTAGGGGCAAAATTAGAAAACCCAAGGCACAAAACAAGATTAAACTAGCTAGAAACATAAAGGGTAACAAGAAAATATTCTACAAATACGTTAGAAGCAAGAGGAAGACCAAGGACAGAGTAGGCCCGTTACTCAATGAGGGAGGCAAGACAATAACATAAAATGTGTAAATGGCAGAGGTGCTTAATTACTTCCTTGTTTCAGTTTTCACCAAGAAGGTTGGTGGCGACTGGACATCTAACGTAGTAAATGCCAGTGAAAATGAGGTAGGATCGGAGTCTAAAATAGGAAAAGAACAAGTCAAAAATTACTTAGACAGGTTAGGTGTCTTCAAATCACCAGGGCCTTATAAAATACATCCTAGAATACTCCAGGAGGTGACTGAGGAGATATCTCAGCCATTAGCAATGATCTTTGAAAAGTCATGGAAGACGGGAGACATTCCAGAAGACTGGGAAAGGGCAAATATAATGCCCACCTATAAAAATGGAAATAAGGACAACCCGGGGAATTACAGACCAGTTAGCTTAACTTCTGTACCCAGAAAGATAATGGAGCAAATAATTAAGCAATTAATTTGCAATCACCTAGGAAGATAATAAGGTGATAAATAACAGTCAGCTTGGATTTGTCAAGAACAAATCGTGTCAAACCAACCCGATAGCTTTCTTTGACAGGGTAACAAGCCTTGTGGATGGGGGGAAGCAGTAGATGTGGTATATCTTGACTTTAGTAAGGCGTTCGATACTGTCTCGCATGACCTTCTCATTAACAAACTAGGGAAATACAACCTAGCTGGAGCTACTATAAGGTGGGTGCATAACTGGTTGGAAAACAGTTCCCAGAGAGTAATTATCAGTGGTTCACAGTCATGCTGGAAGGGCATAATGAGTGGGGTCCGGCAGGGATCGGTTCTGTTCAATATCTTTATCAATGATTTAGATAATGGCATAGAGAGTACACTTATAAAGTTTGCGGATGATACCACGCTGGGAGGGGTTGCAAGTGCTTTGGAGGATAGGATGAAAATTCAAAATGATCTGGACAAACTGGAGAAACGGTCTGAAGTAAATGGGATGAAATTCAAGAAGGACAAATGCAAAGTACTCCACTTAGGAAGGAACAATCAGTTGCACACATACAAAATGGGAAATGACTGCCTAGGAAGGAGTACTGCGGAAAGGGATCTGGGGGTCATAGGGGACCACAAACTAAATAGGAGTCAACAGTGTAACACTGTTGCAAAAAAAGCAAACATCATTCTGGGATGTATTAGCAGAATTGTTGTAAGCAAGACACAAGAAGTAATTCTTCCACTCTACTCTGTGCTGATTAGGCCTCAACTGGAGTATTGTGTCCAGTTCTGGGCACCACATTTCAGGAAAGATGTGGACAAATTGGAGAAAGTCCAGAGAAAAGCAACAAAAATTATTACAGGTCCAGAAAACATGACCTATGAGGGAAGATTGAAAAAATTGGGTTTGTTTAGTCTGGAGAAGAGAAGACTGAGAGGGGACATGACAACTGTTTTCAAGTACATAACAGGTTGTTACAAGAGGAGGGAGAAAAATTGTTCTTCTTAACCTCTGACAGGACAAGAAGCAATGAGCCTAAATTGCAGCAAGGGAGGTTTAGGTTGGACATCAGGGAAAACTTCCTGTCTGAGTGGTTAAGCACTGGAATAAATTGCCTAGGGAGCTTGTGGAATCTCCATCATTGGGGATTTTTAAGAGAAGGTTGGACAAACACTTGTCAGGGATGAATACTTAGTCCTGCCTTGAGTGCAGGGAACTGGACTAGATGACCTCTCGCGGTCCCTTCCAGTTCTATGATTCTATCTCTGTGCGCCGTCATTATATACACAGTAAATCTTCATTCACGACTCAGCACAGCTGTGTTAAAGCAGTGGTTCTCAAGCCAAGGTGCGTGTACCCCTGGGGGTACGCAGAGATCTTCCAGGGGGCACACCCACTCATCTAGCTATTTGCCTAGTTTTACAACAGGCTACATAAAAACACAAATGGAGTCAGTACCAACTAAAATTTCAGACAGACAACGACTTGTTTATACCGCTCTATGCGCTATGCACTGAAACGGACAATACATCTCTGCCAATTGATTTTTTATAATCCTCCGGTAAAAACGAAAAAGGCAGCAATTGTTGAGTAAGGGGGGCAGTATCACTTCAGCGTTTTTATGTCTGATTCGGTACGCAAGCCGTTTTACAGCGAGGTGAAACTTGTGGAGGGGTGGGGAGGGAAACACAAGACAGATCAGCCTCCGGAAAGGGGGACACGGTAGTCTGGAAAGGTTGAGAGCCGCTGTGTTAAATGACTGTGCTAAGTCATTATGCAAGGTAACCTACTTCCCCTTTCAGAGTAACAGCCGCGTTAGTCTGTATTCGCAAAAACAAAAGGAGTACTTGCGGCACCTTAGAGACTAACCAGTTTATTTGAGCATAAGCTTTCGTGAGCTACAACTCAATTCATCGGATGCATACTGTGGAAAGTGTAGAAGATCTTTTTATACACACAAAGCATGAAAAAATACCTCCCCCCACCCCACTCTCCTGCTGGTAATAGCTCATCTAAAGTGATCACTCTCCTTACAATGTGTATGATAATCAAGTTGGGCCATTTCCAGCACAAATCCAGGTTTTCTGCCCCCCCCCCTCACAAACCCACTCTCCTGTTGGTAATAGCTTATCTAAAGTGATACATTATAAGGAGAGTGATGCATCGGATGAAGTGAGCTGTAGCTCACGAAAGCTTATGCTCAAATAAATTGGTTAGTCTCTAAGGTGCCACAAGTACTCCTTTTCTTTTTGCGAATACAGACTAACACGGCTGTTACTCTGAACATTGTAAGGAGAGTGATCACTTTAGATAAGCTATTACCAACAGGAGAGTGGGTTTGGGCGGGGGGGGGGGGGGGGGAGGAGAAAACCTGGATTTGTGCTGGAAATGGCCCACCTTGATTATCATACACGTTGTAAGGAGAGTGATCACTTTACATAAGCTATTACCAGCAGGAGAGTGGGGTGGGGGGCAGAGAAAACCTTCTGTAGTGGTAATCACCCATTTTTTCATGGTTTGTGTGTATAAAACATGGTCTGTATTTTCCACAGCATGCATCCGATGAAGTGAGCTGTCGCTCACGAAAGCTTATGCTCAAATAAATTGGTTAGTCTCTAAGGTGCCACAAGTCCTCCTTTTCTTTCTGCAAATACAGACTAACACGGCTGCTACTCTGAAACCTCTGTTGAAGAATAACCTCCCTTGACCCCCCCCCTCGGGGAACCAAATCCTGCTCTGTTCACTTGGTGGGACAGAGTCAAAACGTTAAACAAAAAGTTGTTGTGGGTGCCTATGTGTTTCGTTTTTGTTGGGGGTTTTTTTTTTGTAGTCTTAGGGTGAAGCAGGCGCGGGAAGCCACAGCAGGCATCAGCCCAGGGCTGGAGGAGCATCCCGGGCTGGGGCCAGTGCGCGTCAGGCCGGCGAGCAGAGGGGAGCCAGCCCCACACAACGCGCCCAGCCAGCGCCTGCGGGGGGGGGGGCACCTGAAGTTATTTTGAACCTCCAGAGACGGAGCCGCCCATGGGTCCAGGACGAGGAGGGCGAGGAGGAGGGGGCCACCCACGGATCCACCCCCCGCCCGCCCCCCACAGCTGGCTCTGACTCGGGAGGTGAGAGGGGGGCGCTGCGCAGGCTGCACCCTGATGAGGGTGAGGGGGGGGGCTGTGCACAAGGGTGGCTCCGAGGCGCCCCGCCCGGATCCGGGGGGGGGCACTTAACACGGGGGTGCGCACGAGCTTTCGGGGGGCAGGGACACCCCGTCCACTGGGAGTGGGAGGGGGGGTCACGCTACCGGTGGGGCACAGCCGGGGGAGGCGGCAGGATGCTGATGGGGGGGCGCCGGGGCTCCTCCGACAACACGCCATCGGGGAGTGGGGGGGGTTGCGCAGCCGGAGACCCCCCCCCGATGGATCCTCACCTCGGCCACGAGGGAAACTCTGGGTAAAATGGCGGCGGCGAGACCCGAAAGTAAAAAAAAAACCAAAACCGCCTCCTCGTACGGCGAGCCGGAGGGGACACGCCGCGCCGCTCGCCCTCGCGGAACCTCCACAGCGCATGCGCGGGGGAAAGGTCCTTCCCCCCCACTGCCCCTTCGAATCGGCTTGGGGGCGCCCCGTAAAGCGGGGGGGGGGATCAAGTGCGGGGGCTGCTCATGGGGGGGGCTCCTCATGGGGGACTCTGAAGTGGAGGAGGTTAACGGGGGGGACACCCAAGGGGGGAGGGGCTGATATGGGGGGGTCAATGGGGGAATCCTAAGTGGAGAGGGTCAATGGGGGGCTGCTAATGGGGGAGTCTAAGCGGGGGGGGGCTGCTAATAGGCCTCAGCGGAGGAGTCCCCCAAAACGACGTTAGCCGCGTGAGAAGCGTTCTTCTGTCGACGTAGCGTCTACGCCGCGTGTTAAACGTTGGCGTGGCTATGTCGGTCTGGGATGTTTGGGGGGGGTCTCCCCGCCCCCCCACGCTTCTTGTCGACGTAGCTATGCCAATATCACTTTCCAGGGTCGACCCAGGCCCTGGTCCCCATGACAGAGTTAGGTCCGCTTCGCTACGGCGCTCCAGGCTGTGCAAAATGTCGTGCCCCGTGCGGTGTCGTGAAGCCGACCCGAAGCTCGCTAGGTGGATGGCAGAATTCTTCTGTCGACCCCGCGGCCACCCCTGGGAGAGGTGGATTTACTACAGAGACAGAAGAGCCCCTTCCGTCGCGATAGGAAATCTCTACGCTGCACTGAGGAAGTGTCTATGCTACAGGGCTGCAGCCGCACATCTGTAGAGTTTCAACTATAGACATACCCCAAGGCGTAGATTGCAAACTCTTGGCGGCAGGGGCTGTCTTCTTTCTTCTGTGTTTTCACAGCGCCTAGCACAGTGGGATGCTGGTCAATGATAATACAAGGAGGAGACAGCTTGGGAGAGTCTCCCTGTTTGTGAGACACCTGTCTCTATGAGCATAGGGCGGGTGGCATGTGCCTCCCTTGTATGAGTGATGGTTAGCAAGTGTAATAAAATGTTTCAGTTTCAACTTTAATTTATAGTGTAATTTATGTACTATAAAATCTGAAATTTTGAAACAAAAACATTATTTCAAAATTAAAAATTGAAACAAAAACTTGACCTCATCCCAAAGAATCATTTTGATTTTTTTTCCTAAACAAAATTTTGGTTTTTTTCCTAAACAAAATGGTCCTGCAGCACATTTTGATTTTGACAAATCAATATCATCTGATGGAAAATTCTTCCGTCGGAAAGTTTTCAACCAGCTCTGATTACTTGTATAACAATAGCCAAAGAGCCTAATCGTGGACCAGCCATCAAATAAACCAGTGCAGAGCCTTTTGTGGGCAGCTGTTTGACTTTAAAGCACCATGGGTTTAACTGAATTGTAATAATTTGTATTGTGCGATGCTGAATGTGGACAAGGCCTTTCCCTGGTAAGATAGTGGTGTAAATTGCACCAGTGCAGCAGGTTTCTTAGGAGTTTGCAAGTGTAGCTACACTAGGGCAATTGTCTCTAATGTATACAGAACAAGGAGTAATGGTCTCAAGTTGCAGTGGGGGAGGTTTAGGTTGGATATTAGGAAAAGCTATTTCACTAGGAGGGTGGTGAAGCACTGGAATGCGTTACCTATGGAGGTGGTGGAATCTCCTTCCTTAGTGGTTTTTAAGGTCAGGCTTGACAAAGCCCTGGCTGGGATGATTTAGCTGGGGATCGGTCCTGCTTTGAGCAGGGGGTTGGACTAGATGACCTCCTGAGGTCCCTTCCAACCCTGATATTCTATGATTCTACAAGGTCTTATTCTGGAATTGGCAGCTGTGACACTAGTTCAGTGTCTTAGCTCTAATCGTGGTAGGTGGCAGGCAGCCGGGGTGCTGTCAAAACAGCGTGGGAGCTGTGAGAGGGAGAGCACTGGGTTACATGCAAGACATGAACTCCCCAAGCTACTGTTAGAGTAGCATTCAGAGCCGGGGTACAACCAGGGCTGGTTGGGGCTCGACCCCTCCAGAGCCCCTGGCCACAAGGGGCTGCAGCCTCTGGTCCCTCCTCTGGCTGGGCGGCTGAGAACCCCAGACTGGGAGGAGCCCAAGGCTGATGGGGGTCACACACACACACTCGCCTCATCACATGCTTTGCACCAGAGAAACGCCCCCAATGAAATCAGCACCCTTAGGTCCCTGTCAGGAAAATTCTGATTACGCCCCTGATCCAGACCAGATTTAAACACGGTATATGATTTTCTGCTTCCTTCAAATTCCCACTGCAGTTTCTTGTGCATGTAGGCAGTTAACAGTTTATGATAAGATTAATTTTTTTTTTCCTGTAGCTATGTGCCATTAACCAGCTGCCCCAGGAATGCCTGCATTCAGTGACTGGCTGAAAAAATCCTTGTCCACAGTGTGCATCATTGTTTCTAAGATATTTTTAGATTGAAGGTGCCAATGCAATGTAAGACTTGCCCCTGCTAAAGCCCTGGCGGTTTGTTTTGGTCACCGTATGGCAATGAATGACAAAACCCAAATGTCCTGACTCTTAAATCTTGGATTTCAGGTCTTCAAATGACAGCAGTTCCTCTTCTAAACACACCTTCAGCCTGAGAGAGAGTTGAGCAGAGCCCAGTGTTCATAGACCATGCATCTCACTCAGAGACGAGAGCCTGAGAATTCTGCTGAGGACCCTCTTAATAACAATGCGGATCAAGAGAGGGCAGGAGAACCAGGTAACCAGAGCCTCGCTGCTCGGGTACAGGGTAGAGGGAGAGATAAATGTAAGACCCACCGACACTGGAAGAATAGCCATGTTTAGACACAGATCTGAAACGTGGTTGTGGCTCTTCTGTGTTATAACAAAACTCTTCTTACCAGTGGACAGGACAAACATGTTTTAGCCTAGATGTGTGGCAGGATTAGAAGAGGCCTTACGGCATGGTTAACCTGCATTTTTTTCCCCCCTCTATCCACACTCTCCATAACACAGGAGAGACGTAACCTTGTTTAAATACTGAGGTTGCCTTTTCAAAGGAGGATGCAGCATTTGCATGTGCAGTCAGGCGTATCTGATCACCCCAAACCCCTCTCCTATGTGTTGTTACCTCATTTTGTACCTAAAAAGAAAAGGAGTACTTGTGGCACCTTAGAGACTAACCAGTTTATTTGAGCATAAGCTTTCGTGAGCTACAGCTCACTTCATCGGATGCATTCAGTGGAGAATACAGTGGGGAGATTTATATACACAGAGAACATGAAACAATGGGTTTTACCATACACACTGTAAGGAGAAAAGGAGTACTTGTGGCACCTTAGAGACTAACCAGCTGCCAGGATATACTGCAGGTATGAGGTGTGCATACCGATGCAGTACGGATGCTCACAGGCGAGTTGGAAAGCACAGGCTTGCATGCCCGAGTACACAGACCCGGGTACCCTATGCAGTAGAGACATCCCCAAAGTGAACCAAATTCCTCTTTTGTATGTGCAAATGCAGAATACTGGGCTCGCAATGCCTTGGGTGGATTAACCACATCCACTTCTGTCTTTGGCCGTAAAGAGGGAAAGGAGAGGGCAAAAAAGGACACTAAACTTTCTAAACTACTACAGGCTACAAGGGGCCACAGCAATGGTTCCCTCAACCCACCCAGCAATATTGTTAACCTATCCAACTATACTCTCAGCCCAGCAGAAGCAGCTGTCCTATCTCGGGGTCTCTCCTTCTGCCCCTCCACCCCCTCGAACATGATACAGTTCTGTGGTGACCTAGAATCCTATTTTCGACGTCTCCGACTCAAGGAATATTTCCAAAATACCTCTGAACAACATAATGATCCACAGAGGCCTGCCTACCAACATTACAAAAAGAAGGATTCTAGGTGGACTCCTCCTGAAGGTCGAAACAGCAGACTGGACTTCTACATAGAGTGCTTCCGCCGACGTGCACGGGCTGAAATTGTGGAAAAGCAGCATCACTTGCCCCATAACCTCAGCCGTGCAGAACACAATGCCATCCACAGCCTCAGAAACAACTCTGACATCATAATCAAAAAGGCTGACAAAGGAGGTGCTGTTGTCATCATGAATAGGTCGGAATATGAACAAGAGGCTGCTCGGCAGCTCTCCAACACCACTTTCTACAAGCCATTACCCTCTGATCCCACTGAGAGTTACCAAAAGCATCTACAGCATTTGCTCAAGAAACTTCCTGAAAAAGCACAAGATCAAATCCGCACAGACACACCCCTGGAACCCTGACCTGGGATATTCTATCTACTACCCAAGATCCATAAACCTGGAAATCCTGGGCGCCCCATCATCTCAGGCATTGGCACCCTGACAGCAGGATTGTCCGGCTATGTAGACTCACTCCTCAGGCCCTACGCTACCAGCACTCCCAGCTACCTTCGAGACACCACTGACTTCCTGAGGAAACTACAATCCATTGGTGATCTTCCTGATAACACCATCCTGGCCACTATGGATGTAGAAGCCCTCTACACCAACATTCCACACAAAGATGGACTACAAGCCATCAAGAACACTATCCCCGATAATGTCACGGCTAACCTGGTGGCTGAACTTTGTGACTTTGTCCTTACCCATAACTATTTTACATTTGGGGACAATGTATACCTTCAGATCAGCGGCACTGCTATGGGTACCCGCATGGCCCCACAGTATGCCAACATTTTTATGGCTGATTTAGAACAACGCTTCCTCAGCTCTCGTCCCCTAACGCCCCTACTTTACTTGCGCTATATTGATGACATCTTCATCATCTGGACCCATGGAAAAGAAGCCCTTGAGGAATTCCACCATGATTTCAACAATTTCCATCCCACCATCAACCTCAGCCTGGTCCAGTCCACACAAGAGATCCACTTCCTGGACACTACAGTGCTAATAAACGATGGTCACATCAACACCACCCTATACCGGAAACCTACTGACCGCTATTCCTACCTACATGCCTCCAGCTTTCACCCTGACCACACCACACGATCCATCGTCTACAGCCAAGCTCTGCGATACAGCCGCATTTGCTCCAACCCCTCAGACAGAGACAAACACCTACAAGATCTCTATCAAGCATTCTTACAACTACAATACCCACCTGCGGAAGTGAAAAAACAGATTGATAGAGCCAGAAGAGTTCCCAGAAGTCACCTACTACAGGACAGGCCTAACAAAGAAAATAACAGAACGCCACTAGCCGTCACCTTCAGCCCCCAACTAAAACCCCTCCAACGCATTATTAAGGATCTACAACCTATCCTGAAGGATGACCCAACACTCTCACAAATCTTGGGAGAAAGGCCAGTCCTTGCCTACAGACAGCCCCCCAACCTGAAGCGAATACTCACCAACAACCACATACCACACAACAGAACCACTAACCCAGGAACCTATCCTTGCAACAAAGCCCGTTGCCAACTGTGCCCACATATCTATTCAGGGGACACCATCACAGGGCCTAACAACATCAGCCACACTATCAGAGGCTCGTTCACCTGCACATCCACCAATGTGATATATGCCATCATGTGCCAGCAATGCCCCTCTGCCATGTACATTGGTCAAACTGGACAGTCTCTACGTAAAAGAATAAATGGACACAAATCAGATGTCAAGAATTATAACATTCATAAACCAGTCGGAGAACACTTCAGTCTCTCTGGTCACGCAATCACAGACATGAGGGTCGCTATCTTAAAGCAAAAAAACTTCAAATCCAGACTCCAGCGAGAAACTGCTGAATTGGAATTCATTTGCAAATTGGATACTATTAATTTGGGCTTGAATAGAGACTGGGAGTGGCTAAGTCATTATGCAAGGTAGCCTATCTCCCCTTGTTTTTTTCCTACAAACCCCCCCCAAGACGTTCTGGTTAAACTTGGATTATTGCTGTGCACATTGTAAGATGAGCTATTGCCAGCAGGAGAGTGAGTTTGTGTGTGTGGTTTTTGGAGGGGGGTGTGGGGGGGGGGTGAGAAAACCTGGATTAGTGCCGGAAATGACCCACCTTGATTATCATGCGCATTATAAAGAGAGGTTTCAAAGAGGGATGGGCTATTACCAGCAGGAGAGTGAGTTTGTATGTGTGGGGGGGGGGGGGGGAAGGGTGAGAAAACCTGGATTTGTGCTGGAAATGGCTCTACTTGATGATCACTTTAGATAAGCTGTTACCAGCAGGAGAGTGGGGTGGGAGGAAGTTTTGTTTCATGGTCTCTGTGTGTATATAATGTCTTCTGCAGTTTCCACGATATGCTATGCATCCAATGAAGTGAGCTGTAGCTCACGAAAGCTCATGCTCAAATAAACTGGTTAGTCTCTAAGGTGCCACAAGTACTCCTTTTCTCCTTACAGTGTGTATGGTAAAACCCATTGTTTCATGTTCTCTGTGTATATAAATCTCCCCACTGTATTCTCCACTGAATGCATCCGATGAAGTGAGCTGTAGCTCACGAAAGCTTATGCTCAAATAAACTGGTTAGTCTCTAAGGTGCCACAAGTACTCCTTTTCTTTTTACGAATACAGACTAACACGGCTGTTACTCTGAAACCTGTCATTTTGTACCTGCAACTCTATGCACAGCTGTGGGAACGTTGTGGGTTATGAAGGAGGCTCACGTACATTTCTGGGCTGGAGCGTATATTGCACCTGCACATGATGATTTGGCCCTGGTGCCCTCTCCTTTCCCTCTTTACGGCCAAAGACAGAAGTGGATGTGGTTAATCCACCCAAGGCATTGCGAGCCCAGTATTCTGCATTTGCACATACAAAAGAGGAATTTGGTTCACTTTGGGGATGTCTCTACTGCATAGGGTACCCGGGTCTGTGTACTCAGGCATGCAAGCCTGTGCTTTCCAACTCGCCTGTGAGCATCCGTACTGCATCGGTATGCACACCTCATACCTGCAGTATATCCTGGCAGCTGCATCCTTACTGGGGATGCACTGACACCGGTCAGACACAGTGGCTTCTGGGGGCGCGTCCCAGGGTTCCTAGTGCCCGGCTAGCTAGAGCTGTTCTAGGGCTTGGTTCGTGGTGTATTATGGGAGAACGTCTCTGTCCATCCTGCGACACACTGGTTGATAGGCATCTTCTCTGCTTTTTTAACAAAGTAGGCGGAGCTGTGTTTCAAACCAAGTCGTCTGTGTGGCAACGGAAGGTTAAACCCAGGGCGACTGTATTTGAGCCAGCAGGTTGCTTCCAGCTCATGGGAGACAAGTGGGAAGATGGGAGACAGAAGGACAGGAACATGCAGACCCCAGGAATTGTGGGACAGCTTGTCAGACGGTCTGAACACAAGCTAGGCCATGTGAACTTGGGCTACATCAGCAGCAAAGTCGGCAGGGTTGGGTGTGCGCAATAGTGGAACGCAGGTTCATATCCGCACTGCTGGGCGAGCCAGCCAGCCCCTCTTGTGAGGCGTGTGTCTTTCGCTCACAAGAATCTTAGGTCTGGCTTGCAGCACTAGTCTCTTCAGAAAATTTTTGGGCAAATGGTGGCGTTTTTTAAACTGACACCTCCCTTGAATGCATGGCTGGCTATAGAGCAACCTAGGTGCCTTGTGTTGAAGGTGCTGTAGAGGAGGAATTTACAGGTTCATAGATTCGAAGGCCAGAAGAGATCGTTGTGATCATTTAGTCTGACCGCCTGTATAGCGTAGGCCCGAGAACTTCCCCGAAATAATGTCTAGAGCAGATCTGTTAGAAAAACGTTCAGTCTTGAGTTAAAAATGGCCAGTGATGGAGAAACTGCCATGACCCTTGGTAAATTGTTCCCATGGTTAATTACTTTCACTAGCAAAAATGTACACCTTCTTTCCAGCCTGACTTTGTCTACCGTCAACTCCCAGCCCTTGGATCGTGTTGTACCTTTCGCTGCGAGACTGAAGAGCCCGTTATTAATTATTTGTTCCCCTTGTTTACCAAGTGATCTAGATCGCTCTGAATCAGTGACCTGCCCTCTTCCTTCAGAGAGATCTGGAGCGCTTCGTAAGCTGGGGGCAAGCAAACAGTAGGTGTTTGAACACAGCACAGTGTCAGCATATACATCTGGGAACAAGGAACCCAGGCCATGCTAACTGGATGGGGGACGCTCTCCTGGGAAGCAGGAGCTCTGAAAAAGATGTGGAGGTCATGGTGGATAAACAGCTGAATGTGAGCTCGCCATGCAAGGCTGTGGCCAAAAGGGCTAGTACAATCCTGAGATGCAGAAACAAGGGAATCTCAAGTAGGAGATGAGAGGATATTTTCTCTCTCTATTTGGCACTGGTGTTTCTGGTCTATTGTGTAAATGCCTTCTAATGCAGGATAGGTGTAAATCAACATCGTCTATCAGACTGTAATGGCTGCAGTCCCTGTAATATGGAATGGGAACATTTTCCATCCTGTAGCAATTTCTCTGCTCATTAGGGACACTAGTACCAAATGTATACTGCTTCTCCTCCTAAGGGAGTCAAATTTCCAGTCTCTCTTCCCCCCTCCCCCCCCCCCCCCCGCCCCCCATGGCTTGTCTCAGAGCATCCTGACTTAATGTAGGGCCACTAGGTTTGTGGGCTTGACGTCTGAGAGAGAGTCTGATCTCCTGGATAGGGGGCACAGGCAGAGAAGAGACTGCAGAATGAGACACATTCCCCTCCCCTGTTAGTTGGGAGCCAGTCAGCCCTGGGATACTCGGGATCACAACGCCAGAGAGCCTGGACCGGAACAACGAGCAGAAGGGAGAGAAAGCAGGAGCCATTTAACTAAATGCCCTATCTGACAGCTGACATGCTGGTATTAATAACTCTGGGTCCTCACATCCTCCTCCTCCAGGAGAACTGACAGCTTTCTCTCTTTCAGGTGCTCAGCGTTGGGCCAAGCCCTGGAAACACTGTACACGTAAATTCCTCTTTATACTCTTGACCATTGCTATCATTGCCATCGTGGTTTTGTCAGGTGAGAGTTCAGCGCTCCCTGCTCCATTCTGTTTTCCATTCGGCCCAGGAGCGGCCGCAATCCCACGGTTTTCTCTCTTCTTGCCTCAGATAGTTGGGCCATAGTGGATTTATACAAGACTCTTGCTCCAACTGCCCTTAACATGACTGCCTCATTTGCCCTTCAAACCATCTCTGTGATATGATTCACGGGCGCCAGTCCCTAAGCCTCCTTTTTTGCCCTGAAAGGGTTAAAATTTCAATGAGCTCTTTAGTTTTGTTACTTGGTCGTCTTTTATCTGATGCGATATCCAATAAAGAGGCCTCTGAATGAGTTAAAACAATGGTCGGCCACCCATCAGGGTAACCTGATTGTGGGCCACAAGACATTTTGCTGACGTTGACCGTCTGCAGGCACCGCCCCCCGCAGCTCCCAGTGGCTGCAGTTCTCTGTTCCCGGCCAATGGGAGCTGTGGGGAGCGGCAGCCAGCACATTCCTGCGCCCCTTCGCCTGCAGGCGCCGCTTCTCGCAGCTCCCATTGGCCAGAAACAGAGAACCGCGGCCACTGGAAACTGCAGGGGGCAATGCCTGCGGACAGTCAATGTCAGCAAAATGTCTCGCGGCCCGCAATCAGATTACTCTGGCGGGCTGCAGGTTGCCCACCACTGAGTTAAAATCTTTCTCCGAGCCAGTCAGTGCAAAGTTTTGTGATGAGACTCTGGTGCCCTCTTGTGGCTGGACTTTATCTAGTTGTTTTTTTAATAATGCAGGCTACCTGCATGTATTAAACAATGTTAATAAGTGCAAAGTAATTCACCTTAGAAAAAATCAGTCCCAATTATACATACCAAATGATGGGTCTAAATTAGCTGTTGCCACTCAAGAAAGATCTTGGAGTCATCTTAGCTAGTTCTCTGAAAACATCCGTTCAATGTGCAGTGACAGTCAAACAAACTAACAGAATACTAGGAACCGTTAGGAAAGAGATTAGATAATAAGACAGAAAATATCATAAATGGCACGAAGTAAATCTGTGGTACAACCACGCCTTGAATACGGCGCTCAGTTCTGGTCACCTCAACTCAAAAAAGCTATATTCGAATTGGAAAAGGTACAGAGAATGGTGACAAAAATGATGAGGGGAATGGAACAGCTTCCGTATGAGGAGAAATAAAAAATGACTGGGACTGTTCAACTTAGAAAATAGAAAACTAAGGGGGCGATATGAGAGGGGTCTGTAAAATCATGACTGGGGTGGAGAAAGATAATAAGGAAGTATCGTTTACCCCTTCACAGAACACAAGAACTAGGGGTAACCTGATGAAATGAATAGGCAGCAGGTTTAAAACAAACAAAAGGCAGTATTTCTTCACACGACGCACAATCAACTTGTGGAACTCCTTGCCAGGGGATGTTGGGCAGGCCAAAAATCTAATGGGGTTCAAAAAAGAATTAGATAAGTTCATGGAGGATAGGTTCATCAATGGCTATTAGCCAAGATGATCAGGGATGCAGCTCCGAATATCCAACGGCCGGAAGTGGGGACTGGACAACAGGGGATGGATGACTTGATGATTCCCTGTTCTGTTCATTCCCTCTGGGGCACCTGGCATTGGCCAATGTCTGAAGACAGGATACAGGGCTAGATGGACCATTAATCTGATCCAGTGTGGCTGATCTTGTAGTCTTCTGCTGTGACTTTCAGCCAGATGCTTTTCTTCTTAAAAATAAAATCCTTTTCTCCACTGAATCAAATATACAGACCTGAGCGCTGGGCACAGGATGGCTGCGTTAATCTCAGGGGGAAAGCTTATGTGTGACATTCTTACTGCTGCGTATAATTGCATAGGAACAGATGTGTCTCTGTCACCCTGTGTCTGTTACTTTCTCTCTTTTTCCCCCAGGGGTAGCACTGAAACTTGTTTTTGATCCTCCGGGCTCTCCTGCTGTCCCTTGGTGCCCTGCTGGCTGGGTTGGGTACCTAGGGAAATGTTACTATTTCTCAGAGGCCGAAGGAAACTGGACCTACAGCCAGAGCAACTGCTCCTCCTTCGGAGCCTCCCTGGCTACGATCGACACCCTGCAGCAAAAGGTGAGACGCCTCCAGACTATAAAATGGGCCTGGAGCAGGGACCTGAACTTGGGTCTCTTCGCAGGTGAGTGACCCAACCGCCAGGCTAGAGAGTCCGTCTCACACACTCTCGGCCCCAGCAACTGTTCAAGTGTCCTATGCAACGTGGAACAACTTCAGCAGGAGACAGGGAGGGGGACCCACCCCGAAATAACGTCTTCCTTTTTTTGTTCTACAAAGGCTTTCATGCTGCGCTATAAAGGCCTTTCCGAGCACTGGATCGGCTTGCGGAGGGAAGAGGGCAAGCCCTGGAGATGGGCGAATGGTGCAGAATTCAACAACCTGTGAGTCTTCTCTCTTTTTAAGTGTTGGGACACATGTGACTCGAATAAGCATTGAATCTGAACCCGTCTAAGATTGGTAGGAAGACAAAACCACCGGTAATCTTTTTCTGGCATTAAAAAGACTGGACATGGTATTTTGGAACTCCTAGTCGGTGCGGGATTGGGGGGCGCTGCGCTGTTTAATGGGGCTGGCTTTGAGGGGATCTTAGGTTTTCCGTACGTGGGCGTTTGTTTGCACTGTTGTAGCAACGTTATTGACTGATGTCCCCTGTGTCACCGATCTGGTCCAAGATACCTTTTAGGAGTAGTAATAGAATTGATGTTGGTATTATGGTAGCACCCAGAGGCCCCAGCTGAGATCAGGGCCCCGTTGTGCCGGGCGCTGCACAGACACACAGGGAGAGACAGTCCCTGCCCCAGCTGAGATCAGGGCCCCGTTGTGCCAGGCGCTGCACAGACACACCGCGAGAGACCGTCCCTGCCCCAGCTGAGATCAGGGCCCCGTTGTGCCGGGCGCTGCACAGACACACCGGGAGAGACCGTTCCTGCCCCAGCTGAGATCAGGGCCCCGTTGCGCCGGGCGCTGCCCAGACACACCGCGAGAGACCGTCCCTGCCCCAGCTGAGATCAGGGCCCCGTTGCGCCGGGCGCTGCACAGACACACCGCGAGAGACCGTCCCTGCCCCAGCTGAGATCAGGGCCCCGTTGTGCCGGGCGCTGCACAGACACACAGGGAGAGACCGTCCCTGCCCCAGCTGAGATCAGGACCCCGTTATGCCGAGCACTGCACAGACACACAGCGAGAGACAGTCCCTGCCCCAAAGAGTTCACAGTCTAACTAGACAAGACAGACCAAGGGTTGGGGGCAACAGAAGGTACAATCAGATTGCATAGCGTGAATGGCTGGAAACATCCTACCTTTGGTCTGATCCCCATCCGGCCTGACGTTTTGCCTGCATTAGGGACATACCACTGCTAACCCCAGGGCTGCGTGCTCCACATGAGAGGACATCATGAAATGAACCGAGTTTGATATTCAAACAAATCACAAGGGGATGCTGGGCCCCGATGCAGCGGGCAGGCAGCGTGGGGGAGAGCAGGGGAGAGCGGGGTAATTAAGGCCCCGTTGCTGCTTGCTTTCATCGGCTGCGCCACGCAGAATGCTCCGCCGTGACTCACGGCCCCGCGGCGCTTATGTTGCAGGTTTGAAATCCGAGCCGACGGCCGCTGCGCCTATCTGAACGACAAGGCCGTCGGCTCCTCGTGGTGCCACACGCTGCGCAACTGGATCTGCGCCCAACGCGACGCGCGCCCGAAGGGCTAGGGAAAAGCCGGCGGGCCACGGCGCTCGGTGCCCGACGTGGGTGGGACTGGCCAGGCCAGGCTTGTTGGACTCCCGATCTGCTTTTGCTACTGCGCTATCTGCATATATTGCGACGGGAGGAGCCAGGTCACTGCTGCGGTCACCTGTGCTGCTGTAATGTGACAGCGCCACCTGCCGGGCGCCGATAAGATGGCTGGCGAGTTCCAGACTCCGGGCTGCGGTTGAAGGAAGCATTTCCTTGCTGCCGAAGGGCTGCTCCAGGAGAAGAGCAATGCAGAGCTGACTCTTCGGTGCTACGTTGGGTGCTGGTGGCCGGGGTGCAAACGGTGCCGCTGAGTGATTTGCTGCTGATCCCTTCTCTGAGGATATTTACATCACAGTGGCACCCGGAGGCTCCAATCAAGGTCAGGGGCCCCATTTTGCTGGCTGCTGTCCAAACAAACTTCAGTAAGACTCGCCCAGAGAACCTCGCAGCCCCAAACAGGGGTTGCCGGGGAAAAGGGACACAGCATCCGAGCAGAATGGCTGGGGCTTCCTACTGCCGCATGCTTAAATGCAGCCCTTGTCTCTGTTTATTTCTTAATGTGTTTGTATCCTACACAGCAGAGTCCGATCTCTCCTTTCTAGAGGTGATGGGTTGATTAACCTCAGTAGGAATTCGTTCCCGAAAGGGTTATCCAGTCATTTAAAAGCCTTTAGAAACTCCCATCCAAGTGTCTTAGAACCTGGAAGTAATGTCTTTTATTGGACCAACTTAGAATATAAGAACAGCCACACTGGGTCAGACCAAACGTCCATCTAGCCCAGGGTCCTCTTTTCCGACAGTGGCCAATGCCAGGTGCTTCAGAGGGAAAGAACAGAACAGGGCAATCATTAAGTGATCCGTCCCCTGTCGCCCATTAACTTCTTTAAGCTTTGCTTCCTTTTTCCTTCATGTTGTGGAGTTTCCACAGAGGCGGCAAAATTCGATATCTTCCCTTGTCGCGTGTTGTAGCTGTGTTGGGCCCAGGATAAAAGACATTCCCTCCCCCACCTTGTCTCTCTCAGAAGTTTGAGACTGAGTGACAGCGAGAGAAGGAATTTGGCCGGGGGTGTATTTGATCGACCTCTCTGAGGGAATTCTTCTGTCAAGCTACATCTACAGCCGACCGTACTACAGTGCACAGGGTGTAAAATTTTTCCCAGCCCCGAGCGATGCCGCTAGGCTGATCTGATTTGTAGATACAAACCCAGTCTTACACCCGTTCTGCAGTGGTGTAAAGTAGCTGTTTAAGGAAATGTAGGAAATCAGGGCGTTCGCAATAATGCCGAGACCAAACTGTGAAAAGGCAGGAGTCAGGGCTTAATTTCACCATCCGTCATCCCAGCGAGCCTCCCACAAGCTGCCTATCTTGGGAGAGACTTTGGGGGACTCTCCCTATTTCGCCCTGGCTCAGTGAACCCACTAATGGGCTACAGTATTCTGTATACTTGAGAAACGCTTGTGAATAAGAATACAGGCGCTGCTTAAACCTTTGTCTGTAAATCCATGTTTGTACTCTTTTGCACTTTGTGTAAATAAATCTCATTGCAGGGTCTGTGGTTTTGTTCTGTCTTCTTCCCTGCGTTCGCTTCAGTGCCTCCTCGGTGCCAGCAGGGCTGTGTCCAGGTGGAAGGAAGAAAAGGGGATTTTCTAGCAGCTGGCCAACTAATTTGGTGCGGGGAAGAGTCTGAGTTGCCTGATCAACTGCAGAAGCAGCCAGCGCCACCCAGCCTTCCCCTCCTCACCTGGGGTGGAATCTGGAGCGTGGGATGGTTCAGAGCGGCCCTTAGCAATGGACTTGGAGGTGGCTTAGGTGACAGGGCAGGGGTGGGAGGAGAAATAGACGTTAAAGATAGTGACTGTAGTAACGAGGGCTCAGTATTAAATACATTAGATTAAAAAAAAAAAGAGAGAGATTTAGGTTAGACCTTTAGGAAAAAAACTTTCTAACTGTCAGGGTAATTAACCACTGAAACGAATTACGTAGAGAGATTGTGGAGTTTCTATCATTGGAGGTTTTTAATAACAATTTGAACAAACACCTGTCAGGGATGGTCTAGATAATACTTAGTCCTGCCTGAGTGCAGGGGACTGGACTAGATGCTCTATCGAGGTCCCTTCCAGTCCTATATTTCTGTGATTCTATCTCTGCTTCCATTTCCCCCTCCACCCCTACAATAATGGTGATCACTTGCCTTTTGTAAAGCACCGAGAAGGGCGCTACATGCTAAGGATGATGGTTATTGGGGTTTGTCACGGATCCACATGCCCAGTGCTTTAGAACAGTCCCTGGGAGGACTCCTTGGGTTCCAGACTCCCTTAGGGTCTCACTCGGTCACCAGGGTCAGCCCTTTGGCTTCACCACCTCCTTGGACTGAACCTCGAAGTCTCCAGCACTGCTACTTCAAGCTGTGAGCTCCCTTCAGCAAGGCCACCTGAGATGGGCATCGGAGGGAGACTTGTACCCCCAAAAGGAGCCATGCACCCCTCCTTCAGCATCTGCCATGACTCCCAGCCAGAGTGGTAAAAGCAGGAGGGTTTATTAGCTATCTGGAACACAGTGTAGGGAGTCCTTGGTTAACATAGAGAAAAGAAAGCTGCAGCAAGGTCCATTCTGGTTGGCCCAGAGCCCCAGCCAAGTGATATGTCCCCAGCTCCCACTCTGTCCTCTTTGGTCAAGTTCTCAGGCCAGTCCCACCGGGCCCCTTCTCAGTCCTTTGTTGTCCAGCTGCTCAAACACAGCTGGCTTCCGGCGAAGAGGTGGGCCATCCATGGTCCTGGGGGATTGGCTTTGCCATTGTCTTCATGGACTTCCAATCACATGGGCCTCACACTCGAGACAGGCGTCAGCCACCCCTGCATAGTAGCCTGCCTGAGAGTGACCAGCCCTTTTCGACCTCCTAGGTGATGATGCAGCGTACAGGGGAAACTCAGGCACGCACAGGAGTCATACAAAAATATGACAGAAAATTCTCACTGTCACAGGGGTAAGCTGAACCTTTCAGAGGACTGGGAGTAGGGTGACCAGATAACAAGCGTGAAAAATCGGGAAAGGGGGTGGGGGGTAATAGGTAGGGTGACCAGATGTCCCGTTTTTAAAGGGACAGTCCCATTTTGGGGGACTTTTTCTTATATAGGAGCCTATTACCCTCCACCTCCTGTCCCGTTTTTTCACAGTTGCTATCTGGTCACCTAGTAATAGGTGCCTATATAAGAAAAAGCCCCAAATATCAAAACTGTCCCTATAAAATCAGGACATCTGGTCACCCTAACTATGAGGAGCATGTAGCTCTCTCCTGTCAGCTTTTTACCACTGGCCTTTGTTATGCAGGAGGTCAGAGTAGACAATCAGAATGGCTTTTCTATCTAGGAATCTATTATTTCTAAGGATACTGCCTCCCTACTGTCATTGCTTAGATCAGGGCGGCTTCTTTCTGACAAATCCACTTAAATTCAGCGCTGCACATTTCCGAACGCATCTGATTCCCCTTTATCACCCCACAACTGTTTCTCACAGCTGGACCAGATACCGGAAACCTGTGGAACAAAGGGGAGGGGGGAAATAATCCGTGTTAGTGTCTAGACTTCTCAAACAAAGATCCAGAGAAGAGTATCTTTGTATTAAATCTAATGGCCTACTCAGCTGTAGGTATTCCATTATCTCTGCATTTTCCCCTGCAAGGTTATAAATGTCCCAAACCTCCCACCACGTCTGGTCTCCATGTGGGCTATTGGGGACTGAACTCACCACTCTAGCCTAGAGGCGGCAGTGGGAAAGCATGTGTTGGAAGAAAGCTTGCCAGGCTCTCTGCGGAGTGTGGCTCTTTGTCTCCTCCTGGTCAGTGGTTGGGCCACAAAAGTGCCTAAAGTCCAGTCCTTTCTCTCAAGCAGTCGTGTGCATGCTTTGAGACCCGGTGGTCCCATGATCAGCCTGAGAATCAAGGGGAAGTTGCCTCCCTAATAACATTCAGAATCACCTTTAATTCCTGAGAGGAGGGGACTTTACTTATTGTTAGAAGAAGCCGGAAAATTGAATTTCCATTCCATGGGATAGTCCAAAAATATCGGGAGGTTTGGTGGTGGTTTTTTTGCTGTTGTTCTCAAATCAGAGCACAACGTTGAAATTTACAGCAAAATGAGGTTTCCAAAAATTTCGTTTTGGAAACATCTCAACAGACATTATCAAAATGTTTCAATCAGGTCAAAATCTTTCGACTTTTATGCTGTCATGTAATATACAATGTAATCAAATGGATGCCGCTGAAATAAATGGCTGCGATCATTTTCCATCAAAAATTGAGAAAACCCGATACAGTCGCAGGCAACGTGTCAATTTCATGGAATCGGTGTTTTCTGAGACCTGGTTTTCATCTAAAAACTGCAGTCGACCTACCTACATCTCTCAAGGCTGTGAAAGACGTTGCACCCTGTGGACGTCGTTCGGTTGACCTAACCCCTGGCTGTAGATGCAGCTGGGTTAGCGGAAGAACGCCTCCATCAACCCAGCTGCTGTCTCTTGGAGAGGTGGACTAGCTACAGCAATGGGAAAACCCCCTTCCGTCGATGTAGGAAGGGCCCACAGTTTGGTGCTACAGCGTCACACCTGCTGCACTGTTGGGCATTGTTTCCCCTGGCTCTCTGTATTATGTGTGTTCTAGTAATGCCTAGAGGCCTCAACCAACATCAGGACTCCATTGTGCTGGGCGTTTTATCTATACACTTAGCAAGAGGCAGCTCTTGCCTCTAGAGGCCTGCAATCTAAATACACAAAGCAGCCAAAGAATAATTATTCCTTAGGACAGATGGGGAGTGGAGGCCCAGAGAGTTTAAGTGACTTGGCCGAGGTCATGCAGGGGGTGTGTTTGTAAATCCAGATTGCCTGAGTCCCAGTTCAAGGCCAGCCTTTCTCACCGACTCAGCAAACATCCCAAGTTACTTAATGATAAACTTTCCTCAAGACACATGAAATATTTAACAGCAAGAAACACTCACAGATTTTGGTTTAAGATGGAGCCGTCCACCCAGGTCCATTTCTCTTCTGGGGATGTAACATTAAGCCCAATCCAAATGGGATATTTCCCTTGTGTGACATTCTGTATGAACTCCTGTGGAGAAAAGCAGGAGTGTGAATTTAGCCTGGGGGAAAAGCAATCATTACAAAGGTTACCAGAGAACTTAATCCACAATCTCTAAAGAGGCCTTCAGTTGGACCCAAAACAAGCAAGGGAATTTTTTTTTTTTCTATGGACCGGCATATAACACTTGTTAGGACACTAACTACTAGGTCTCAAAATGTAATTGTAAACAGGGAATCGTCACTGAGCGGGTGTGTTTCCAATGGCATCCCACAGGGACTAGATCTTGGCCTTAAGCTATTGGAACATTTTTACCAAGGACCTGGAAGAAAAAATAAAATCATCACTGATAAAGTTTACAGCAGACACAACAATTGGGGGCGCAGTAAATAATGAAGAGGAGAGGTCAAGCATACAGAACGATCTGGATTTCTTGGTAAACTGGGGGCAAGCCAACAGTATGTGTTTTTAATAGGGCTAAATGGAAGTGTATATAGCTGAGAACAAAGAATGCAGGATGGGGCCTCTACCCTGGGAAGTCATGACGCTGAAAAAGATTTAAAGGTCATGGTGGATAATCAGCTGAACTTGAGTTCCTAGTGGGACGCTGTGACCAAAAGAGCTAATGTGATCCTGGGATGCTTAAACAGGGGAATATTGAATGGAGTAGAGAGGTTATTTTACCTCTCAATTTGGCCCTGGTGTGACCATTGCTGGAATCCTGTGTCCAGTTCTAGTGCCCACAGTTCAGGAAGGATGTTGCTAAATTGCAGAGGGGTCAGAGAAGAGCCATGAGAATGATTAAAGGATTTGAAAACCTGCCTTAGAGTGATAGACTCAAGGAGCTGGGTCTATTTAGTTTAGCAAAGAGAAGGTTAAGGGATGACGTAATCATAGTCTGTAAGTACCTACATGAGAAACAGATATTTAATAATGGGCTCTTCAATCTAGCAGACAAAGGTAGAACGTGATCCAATGGCTGGAAGTTGAAGCTAGACAAACTCACACTGCAAATAAGGTGTAAGTTTTTAAGAGTGAGGGTAATTAACCATTGGAACAATTTACCAAGGGTCATTGTAGATTCTCCGTCACTGACAATTTTTCAACCCAGATTTAAAACAAGAGGCATTTTTCACACGCCTGCGCAACATAGCTAGGTTGACCTACATGTTAGGTGTAGTTTGCACACTTTATTTTTTACATTACCATCTCATGCTGGTCCTGGATCACCAGGATGTGAGACCTCTTCCTTGGGCAGTCATCACGGCTCCCATTCCAGTCCTTATTCCCTTTAGAGAACCAATAGCACTTTCCTCTGTGTGACAGCCAGTCCATGGGGCAGAGTTTGCACTCAGAGCCTCCATCTGGGGGAAAAGGACATGGCATTCATGGGGCTGAAGACACTTCATGGTTCAACACTTTCCGTGTTTAGGCACTTGACTGCGAGTCAGGTGATCTGGCTTCAATTCCCAGCTCTGCCACACATTGTACTGTGTGACCTGGGAAAAGTCACGGCAACCTGCCATGCCTCAGTTTTCCCACCTGTCATAGAGGGATAGTACTACTTTGTTCATCTGTCTTGTAAGTTCCTTGGGGCAGGGACTGTCTCACTGTGGGTCTGTGCGGCGCCCGGCACAACAGGGCCCTGATCTCAGCTGGGGCAGGGACTGTCTCTCGCTGGGTGTGTGGAATGATGGCTAGACACCTGTGCCTTCATGCCATGTCCCAGCGCAGCCTCTGCTTTCTTTCTCACTCTGTTCGAGCCCATCCCTTCCCCTCTCGCTTTCCTGGGCTTTCCCCCACTGTGGTACTGCATATACTGAGAGCTACCCTGACTGGCCACTAGGTGTCACTGCTGCTCCCCACAGTCCCATCTGAAAAGGCTTGTGGTTAACCGCACTCCTGGTACCCAAAGCAGAGACGCTCTGGAGGGCGGGTGGGTGGTGGCACATGTGGGCCCAGTAGCAGGAAGGGACTTTCCTAGGAGGAGCTCTGACAGATGCATTAGAGCAGCCTAACGAGCTAGATAGGCGCACGGCTCAGGCATGGAAGGAGCTGAGGTTACCTGCTCTGCTATGTGTTTGCAGATCGCACAGATTCTGTCTCAGATGAGCGAGGACGTCCTCTGGCCTGCTGCTGCCTTCTGCACTGTTTAAGCTTCTCCACCCAGAATCACTGTCCGCAGGGGTGTTTGGGGGTGTTCCGGTCGGTCCTTTGTGAGAGCCGCCCTGGAAAACTTCACCACACAGCATCCGTGTGAATAGAGGTTAGAGAACTGCCCGGCATGTGTGTATAATAAAGCCCTGAATAATATGGATCCCAGTCAGTCACTTTGGAGAAAGAAACTGAACTATTAAAAAATCCAGAGGCAAATTCTATTATGTTCCTACAGTATTTAAACTCAAAAGTGAATCAAGCATGTCTCAATATTTACATCCCCTTTCCTATTAGATGTAGTAATCTCTTAGGTACTTTCCCATTTCTCTCCCCTCTCTTTCCAGCTGGCCCTGCAGTTCTTTTATTTTGAATGATTTTCCCCGGGCTCAATGTGCCTCTGCCTCATTAGTTTTTCTTTGGCATCAGCATCTTTGCTTATGTTATCAGTAGAACTGGTCAAAAAAACCTGACGGAACAGTATTCTGGGGGGAAATTAAGTTTCATCAACATGGAAACATTTTGCAGGAATTTGTCTGTTTCAATGACATTTTTGATGAGGAAAAAATCTAAAGGAATTGTTTTGACATTCTCATTTTGTTTCAAAAATGTTTCAAAAAGTCAAAACAAAATGATTTTTTTACCTTAATCGTTTTGATTCATTTCATTCCAACTTGTATGTTGTAGTAAATATTAATTTTCATATATTACATTTTATGTTTAATATTCAGTGTATTGTATCTGTTATTATTATTATAATGTTTCAACATAATCAAACTGACTTGATAGTTCCCAGCCCAAAAAAATTGGAATTTTTATCCAGTGGGAAATTCTGAAATTTTGGCTTTTCATTCCAATTTAGAATGAATACAAATTTCAAATGGTCAGAATTTCCCACAGAACCAAAATTCCAATTTCCAGCCAATTCTAATTATCGGTGATAGCAGCCCAGTTCTGGGAATATGGCCTATTACGTCAATTTGTTCGTCCATAGCTATTGGGGTCTGTAGCATTCAGCATAAGAACATTGTAAAGACTTAAGGCAGTTTTTCCCAAAAATGGGGGGTATGGACAGACTACTGAGTTGTTCTCCAGAGCTGCTTCTAAGCCAGTCTCTAGCTATTATCATTGTGGGGGGAACCCTAAAAACGTTGACCAAAGTGTAACTGATCCAGCAACTTCTGCCTGAGTCTGCAGAGAACCTGAAACAATTGCCCTGATATATGAACTGCCCATCCATTTTAACAGATGCTGACTTACAGTCTAAAGAAAAGGAGGACTTGTGGCACCTTAAAGACCAACCAATTTATTTGAGCATAAGCTTTCGTGAGCTACAGCTCACTTCATCGGATGCATGTAGCTCACGAAAGCTTATGCTCAAATAAATTGGTTAGTCTCTAAGGTGCCACAAGTACTCCTTTTCTTTTTATTGTAAGGAGAGTGATCACTTAAGATGAGCTATTACCAGCAGGAGAATGGGGTGGGGGGAGAGAAAACCTTTTGAAGTGATAATCAAGGTGGGCCATTTCCAGCATATTTCCAGGAGCAAACAAGAACATCTGAGGAACAGTGGAGGGGGGGGGGGAGGAATAAACAAGGGGAACTAGTTTTACTTTGTATAATGACTCAACCACTCCCAGTCTCTATTCAAGCCTAAGTTAATTGTATCCAATTTGCAAATTAATTCCAATTCAGCAGTCTCTCGTTGGAGTCTGTTCTTACAGTCTATGAGTCTCAGGCCAGAACGGACCATCACGATCGTCTAGTCTGGCCTCCTGCACATTGCAGGCCACAGAATTTGTATATTAATTATGGTACTTTAAATGTTCACTTTGCTAGCTATTTCACTGTGCAACATGGCGTGTGAGAAAGGAGAGGGAAGATCATATTTTGAAGAAACTCCAGCCGATAGGACCAGAAGCAGGGACTGCTGCAGTGAGGGGAGGAGAATAACTGGGGAATAGCAGGCTAGGAATGGGGAATAAAGAGGCTAGGTGGCAGTTACAGTGGATCATAAATGGAATATGAGTCAACAATGTGATGCAGTTGCAAAAAAGGCTACTATCATCCTGGGGTGTATTAACAGGAGTATCGTATGGACAATAAAGGAGGTGATTGTCCCGCTCTACTCGGCACTGGTGAGGCCTCACCTGGAAGACTGTGTCCAGTTCTGGGTGCCACACTTTAGGGGACATATGGACAAATTGGAGAGAGCCCAGAGGAGAGCAACAAAAACGATCAACGATTTAGAAAATCTGACCTAAGAGGTAAGGCTAAAAAACCTGGACCTGCTTAACCTTGAGAAAAGCAGACTGAGCAGGGACCTGACAACAGTCTGTTCAGGGCTGTTATAAAGAGGAGGGTGATCAATTGTTCTCCATGTCCACCGAAGGCAGGATGAGAAGTAATGAGCTGAATCTGTAGCAAGGGCAATTCGGGTTCGATATTCGGAAGAACTTTCTAACTGTAAGAGAAGTTGAACTCTGGAACAGGCTTCCAAGAGAGGTTGTGGAGTCCTCATCGCTGGAGGTGTTTAAGGACAGGTTGGACAAACGCCTGTCAGGGATGGTCTCGGGGTATTTGGTCCTGCCTCGTTGCAGAGGGCTGGACTTGATGACGCTTATTCCCCAGTTTGTAGCTGTGCATTTGATTTTTTTTTTTCTTCCTAAGTATAGCAATGTGCGCTTGTCTTTATTGAATGTCATCATCTCAGCATCAGACCAATTCTCCAATTTGTCAAGGTTGTTTTGAATTCTGATCCTGTCCTCCAAAGTGCATACTCTCCACTCCATTGTCCAAAGTCACTAATTACTTCTGAAAAGTGTGGTCTCGGGTCTCACAGGGGAGGAAAAACACTCTTCAAAATGTAGAAAAATGGGATTGTAAATCGAGCTGGTGGAAAATGTTTTTTTATTAAAAATTTCAAAAATATAAAAACTCTCTGTTTTCACACTAGACATATTTTGTTGAATAAAATTTGTCCTGTTTTTTGAAAACCACAGAGCCTCTTGTGTAAGACACAACAGGAGGGTATCAAAAATTGACATGCACATTCATCGTATCAAGGAGTCGGATTAAAAACACCTTGGGGCAACATATTACAACCTGCGCCAATCAAAATCTACACTGTGGGAAACCAGAAACTGAAATAATTTTGACAAATGGAAAAAAGCCCAACCGTATTTTCACAAACAGAACAAAGCACTGGAAACATTTCAGTGAAAATGTTTGTACAACTGACAAGTTGCCAGAACCAAAAAATTGTTTCCAGATAGACAAGTTTTTTTTTAAATGAAAAAAATGGTTCACAAGAGTTTGACCAGCTTTCATTGTAAATGGTCTGACGGTCAAGAGAGCCCAGCAGCGGTGATATTTTTAGCTTGTTTTTTTTTTTTTTAAATTGACTAGATTTAAAGGTGATTGTCTTTTTAAGGACCCTAATCAGGAAACCACTGAAGTACATCCTTAATTTCAAAAGCCTACGCAGGTGTTTACCTGAACTGGGGCCTACCCATTTCCTGCTCAGGGGCCATTTCTTTGTGATGTTACTAGCGCTGTGGTAACTGAATATAGGACAGCAGTTCTCAAATTGTAACCCATGATGAACCAGTGAGCTCTTGTTGGTAGTAAAAACTGGCCACAGAGGGCTAATCTCCTTGCTTTTACCTGCTAAATTCCTTTATACAATAGCAACAATTACATTATTTTCCTAATGTGACTCTTTCCACGTAAGCAATAGTTGTCATTGGCACAGGGATTATAAATATAAGAGATTCTGTTATGTGGACCAGGGAATCTGTAATCCCCGCTTCCCACAGCTTCAATTGGCCGGGAACGGCAAACTGCGGCCACTGGGCGTTGCGGGCGGCTGGGCCTGCAGACGGTCAGTGTAAACAAACTGTCTCGCGGTCTGCCAGCGGATTACCCTGATGGGCCGTGTGTCAGGGCAAGGTTCTGGCAGGGAGGAGGCAGTGGGGTGAGGCTCCGTAGCAGGGAATTGCCAGAGACTTTCCCCACTGATGGAGTCTTTCCCTGCCACGGGTAAAGGGCTCCAGAGCAGGGAGCTGCCGGAGCCTTTCACCGCTCACTTCCCATTGCCAGAGTTTTTCCCCACTTCTGAATCTTCCCCTTTGGTGGCGAAAGACTCTGGCAGTGGGACGCTACACTGTAAAACAGAAATGTAGATGGGGGAGACACTGCTTGGGTGAGTAGAGAGCTGTGTGTGTAGGGTGCATACCTGAGTACGTATTCTATTCGCCTAAGCCTATTCGCCTAAGCAGTGCCTCACCATCTACACTGCTATTTACACCCAAGTTGGGGGGGCATGTGGTGTACGTACTCTACACACCCCCGAAAAGAGTGTGCAGTGTAGATGGACCTTCACAGGTGGACTGCGCCATGGAAAAATTTGAGAATCCCCAGTCGATTACTAAGAAAATAGTTAAGCTGAATTACTAAGGCATAAGAAACTTCACAACCCGCATATTTATGAAACAGACGGGATCCAGACACTTACCGAGGATAGTCAGAATGATCACGGCTAATGTCAGAATGATGCAAAGAGCCCCCAGAATTCCTAGCATGCATTTGAAGCACTGGGAACTCAAAGGAGAATCTGTAAAAAATGCAAAGTTTGGTGAGACGGCTTCAACCTTATCTTTGTCTTTTAAAATATGGTCTCACGTTATGTCATGAGGCATCGTTAGTCAGATAATGTCCATAATGCAATACAAACGGATATTTCTAATGCAACCCTACATGTGGTAATTTACAGTACAGTTGCATAATCAGGCTTGGCTTGATTTTCAGAAAGCACTGAGCACCCGCCCTCTGAACCCTCTGCAGATTATCAAGATCCTTCTTGAATTGTAGATATCGGAACTGGACACAGTATTCTAGCAGCAGTCACATCAGTGCCAAATACAGAGGTAAAAAACCCTCTCTACTCCTACTCAATATTCTCCTGTTTAGGGATCCAAGAATCACCTTTGCGGTTGGTTTCAGCCCCACACTGGGAGCTCCCGTTCAGCTGGTCGGGAATTTGTCAACAAACCTGGTTTTGTCGGAAAATGCCGATTCCTCAAAACTTCTCATGGAAGCGTGTCAGTTCCACCAAAGTTTGCTCGGGTTCAGAGGTGGTTTTATCATTTCCCCTGGGGTGTGGGGGAGCCAGGCTCAAGTCCCTGCTATAACAAAGGATCTTATTTTTGTTCTGCTGCAGAATTAAAACAAATGTCGAGACCGCTACATTTTTCAAAAAATGGAATTCCTGTTGTCCAGTCAGGCCTAAAAATCAGCAGCTTTGAAAGCCAGAGCCTATGGGAATTGAATGTCCAAATCCCATTTATTTTGATTCAATTTGGGTGTCCAAATCTCTTAGGCAGCATTACAAATCTCAACCGTCAGGTGCAAAATATCCATTTCTGAACGGGAACAGGGAATGTCTGGTCACGAGGTCAAAGAAAAGCCTGTCCGATATTCATCAGAATAATGGCGCTCTGCACTTATGCTCTTCACTCATTCTCTCCTTGAGACATGCTCCTGAAGCATACCTGTCTAACTTCCATACCTTGGATCCTCCCTGGTGACAGGCGGATGGTGGTTTTCTCCTGGGGTCGGAGGTTCAATACCGTGTAACCTTCTTCATCCTGCATCTTCCAGGCTTGCCCAGAAAACGACGAGAAGAGAAGAAACCAAGGACCCTCCACAGACTCGCCCTGTCCGACTGAGGGCTCAAGGCTGCAGAGGAAGTGCTAGCCCCATCTCGAGCTGTCAAACCACAGAGTTGACGCAGATGCAAGAGCCCGGCCAGCCTGCTAGCGAGCTGCACAGCTTGGCACTTTGAAAGGGCAAGAGGATTAGAGCCTGGGTCAGAACATAACCCTAAGTGAGGGAACCTGTAAAGGGAGTAATCACAGGGCAAAACTGGATCTGATGCCCTGAAATAAGTCACAGGGAAGATGAACAGCCAAGGCACTGGGGGGCTACACTTGAATCTGTGCTCACGCCATGCTGTGCCTCTCAGCAATAAGAAACACATCTCTAAACATGCAATAAACAATGTCACAGGCCCCGTCCCCCGTCCCCTGGTGGTGTAAACTGCTATAACTCTTCTGAAGTCAATAAAGCATCACTGATTCACACCAGCTGGGATCTGGCCCCATTGAGTCCAGTGGAGCTACGGCCAATTGACACCAGCTGGGGGATCTGGCCCCCAAAAATGTTGGTTTGAAAACACAGTGATCATAGAATATCAGGGTTGGAAGGGAGATCATCTAGTCCAACCCCTTGCTCAAAGCAGGACCAATCCCTAATTTTTGCCCCAGATCCCTAAATGGCCCCCTCAAGGATTGAACTCACAACCCTGGGTTTAGCAGGCCAACTGAGCTATCCCTCCCCCGTACACTGATGAACGTGACCGTGTTAGACCCAAATCTTGCAAACACGGAAGCATTTGCTGAGCGCAGGTGAGTTGTTTGCCGTGACTGGTTGGACTGTGAGCTCTTCGGGGCTGTCTTTTACTGATGTCTCTTTGGACAGCACCCAGCAAAATGGAGCCATATTATGACTGGGCCTGGGGCCTGGCATTATGGGCTTGGTAGAACTGTGCTGCCATAATGCAAATAAAAATAACAGCCAAATGGGAGTCAGTAGGGCTAGTTCTGGGCGTAAAGTTAGCCACGTGCATAAACGTCTGCAGGACTGGGGCCTCTTAAGGAACGTTGCATTTGCTGCAATTGCTCAGTGGATTTTAAAAGATCGGTATGATTCCCGGACACGACCTATCGTGCCAAAGTTTGTTTTGGATGGGGAAGACCTTGTTAAATGTCTGATCTATCTTTCGAGTGGTGCATTAGTCTTCTGGTCACGTGTAGTTTTCATGTTCCTCCCTCCCCCATTTCACTCCCTTCCTCCCCTGTGCCCCTCTGATAGTCACACACGATCTCCATCCCCAAATAGCTACACTACCTTCCACACACACACACACACACACACACACACCAACCCGATCTCCATCCCCAAATAGCTACACTACCCTCCACACACACACACACACACACCCCCGATCGCCATTCCCAAATAGCTACACTACCCTACACACACACACACACACACACACACACACACACACGCTCGCTCTCTAAGGTGCCACAAGTCCTCCTTTTCTTTTTGCAGATACAGACTAACACGGCTGCTACTCTGAAACCTCTCAAATTTATGTGATCACCCCCCCATTCTGTGTGGCTGGAGTAGTTTATGTCCCCCTGCCACACATGTACATATACCGATAAAAAAAACCCAACACACAACTCTCCCGAAATATTCAACCCAGCAAGGCGTTGATTGAAACAGAGCCAACGAGCCATTGTAACAAAAGCAAACGCCAACCTGCGGCAGGTCCATGCCTAGAACTCCCGACCCATCCAACCACCTCTGCTCCCTGCCTGCCCTGACCCCTCTCCATACCCCCTCCCCGTGAGAGGCCCCCCCAAACCACCGACCCATCCAACGCCCCCCACTCCCTGCCTGCCCTGACCCCTCTCCATACCCCTGCCCCAACAGCCTCCCCCCAGAAACCCCGACCCATCCAACCTCCCCTGCTCCCTGCCTGCTCCGATACCTCTCCATACCCCCGTCCCCTGACAGGCTCCCCCGCCAGAACTCCCGACCCATCCAATCCCCTCCCGCTCCCTGCCTGCCCTGACCCCTCTCCACACCCTCGCCCTGACAGGCCCCCCTCAGAACCCCCGACCCATCCAACTCCCCCTGCCCCCTGACTGCTCTGATACCTCTCCACACCCCTGCCCCCTGACAGGCCCCCCCAGAACCCCCGACCCATCCAACCCCCTCCGCTCCCTGCCTGCCCTGACCCCTCTCCACACCCCCGCCCCGACAGGCCCCCCTCAGAACTCCCGACCCATCCAACCCCCCCCCGCTCCCTGCCTACCCTGACCCCTCTCCACACCCCCACCCTGACAGCCCCCCCCCCAGAACCCCCAACCCATCCAATTCCCCCTGCCCCTGACTGCTCCAATACCTCTCCACACCCCCGATCCCTGACATCTCGGACTTTTCTACCTTATAACCAATTCCTCCCGGGCGGCTGTTTCAAGACGAAAAAGCTGGACATGTCCGGGGAAATACAGATGGATGGTGACCCTAGCTATGGGTTTGGGATTGAAGGGCATTGACAAAGCTGGGAGGGCAAACCCAGGGCTGGGATAGCAGGAGGGCTGTGGGTCAGGATTGAGGGGCACTGACAGAGGGAGAGCCCAGGGCTGGGGTAGCAGGAGAGCTGTGGGTCAGGATTGAGGGGCACTGACAGAGGGAGAGCCCAGGGCTGGGGTAGCAGGAGGGCTGTGGGTCAGGATTGAGGGGCATTGACAGAGGGAGAGCCCAGGGCTGGGATAACAGGGGCTGGGGGCTATGGGTCAGGGTTGAAGGGCACTGACAGAGGGGAAAGCCCAGGGCTGGGGCAGCAGGGAGATTGAGGGGTCAGGATTGAGGCGCATTGGCACAGCTGGGATGGGGGGTGAGGCTAGTACAGGAATACACTGGTAGGTAACGCTCCTGGTCAGCCTCTCTGTGGCACCAGACAACATGCCTGCGATTGACGAGATTAGTAACAATGTCCTGGCCACTGAAGGTCTTACCTCTCTTTATTTCTGTTCTGTTCTTTTTAGAAAATTCCCAGCCAGTGTGTCTTCGCTGCCTGACAGTTGTGACTCAGATAAAAATCCCATTTTCTCAGTGAAACTGACCCAATGCCCACAGTTCGGTAGGGGATGTTTCTTCTTTCTCACCAGGCTCAGCTCAGAGGCCGGCTCTGTTGGTCCCAGCAGACGATAACCTGGTGAGTGAGCTCCCTTCTGCATCATCCCTGGGGGTTTGGGGGTTGTAGCAGGAGCAGCTGCTGTTGTTAAACTTACAAACCAGTTGCCATTAGAACCTCCTGTTTCCAGATGCTCAGAGTTTTGTAGCTTTCCCAGAGCAGGGATGTGGCAATGCTCAAGCGGGATGCTTCCTTCCAGAGACTGGTTGAGTTTGATCCTGAGCTTGTCGCTGGGATCGTGTCTAATTGACAGAGAGGGAGACTCTGGTCTGTAGGAGATGGATCGGTCATTCCGATGAGTAGGTGAGAGACATGATCCGAAATGAATGGCTGGTCTCATGGCTAATGGAGAAAAGAGTCTGTGTGAGTGGCACTGATGGCTGAGAGGGTAGAACGTAGAGCCTGTCTCTTGGTGGGTTGTGACATCTCCAGGTGTGTGTTGAATGGGCGGGATTTGAACCAGCTTTATCCCCAGTGTTGTTGTCAGGTTGGAGGAAGTACACGAAACAGTCATAGAATCATAGAATCATAGAATATCAGGGTTGGAAGGGACCCCAGAAGGTCATCTAGTCCAACCCCCTGCTCGAAGCAGGACCAAGTCCCAGTTAAATCATCCCAGCCAGGGCTTTGTCAAGCCTGACCTTAAAAACCTCTAAGGAAGGAGATTCTACCACCTCCCTAGGTAACGCATTCCAGTGTTTCACCACCCTCTTAGTGAAAAAGTTTTTCCTAATATCCAATCTAAACCTCCCCCATTGCAACTTGAGACCATTACTCCTCGTTCTGTCATCTGCTACCATTGAGAACAGTCTAGAGCCATCCTCTTTGGAACCCCCTTTCAGGTAGTTGAAAGCAGCTATCAAATCCCCCCTCATTCTTCTCTTCTGCAGACTAAACAATCCCAGCTCCCTCAGCCTCTCCTCATAAGTCATGTGCTCTAGACCCCTAATCATTTTTGTTGCCCTTCGCTGGACTCTCTCCAATTTATCCACATCCTTCTTGTAGTGTGGGGCCCAAAACTGGACACAGTACTCCAGATGAGGCCTCACCAGTGTCGAATAGAGGGGAACGATCACGTCCCTCGATCTGCTGGCAATGCCCCTACTTATACATCCCAAAATGCCATTGGCCTTCTTGGCAACAAGGGCACACTGCTGACTCATATCCAGCTTCTCGTCCACTGTCACCCCTAGGTCCTTTTCCGCAGAACTGCTGCCTAGCCATTCGGTCCCTAGTCTGTAGCGGTGCATTGGATTCTTCCATCCTAAGTGCAGGACCCTGCACTTATCCTTATTGAACCTCATCAGATTTCTTTTGGCCCAAACCTCCAATTTGTCTAGGTCCTTCTGTATCCTATCCCTCCCCTCCAGCATATCTACCACTCCTCCCAGTTTAGTATCATCCGCAAATTTGCTGAGAGTGCAATCCACACCATCCTCCAGATCATTTATGAAGATATTGAACAAAACCGGCCCCAGGACCGACCCCTGGGGCACTCCACTTGACACCGGCTGCCAACTAGACATGGAGCCATTGATCACTACCCGTTGAGCCCGACAATCTAGCCAGCTTTCTACCCACCTTATAGTGCATTCATCCAGCCCATACTTCCTTAACTTGCTGACAAGAATACTGTGGGAGACCGTGTCAAAAGCTTTGCTAAAGTCAAGAAACAATACATCCACTGCTTTCCCTTCATCCACAGAACCAGTAATCTCATCATAAAAGGCGATTAAATTAGTCAGGCATGACCTTCCCTTGGTGAATCCATGCTGACTGTTCCTGATCACTTTCCTCTCATGTAAGTGCTTCAGGATTGATTCTTTGAGGACCTGCTCCATGATTTTTCCAGGGACTGAGGTGAGGCTGACTGGCCTGTAGTTCCCAGGATCCTCCTTCTTCCCTTTTTTAAAGATTGGCACTACATTAGCCTTTTTCCAGTCATCCGGGACTTCCTCCGTTCGCCACGAGTTTTCAAAGATAATGGCCAAGGGCTCTGCAATCACAGCAGCCAATTCCTTCAGCACTCTCGGATGCAACTCGTCCGGCCCCATGGACTTGTGCACGTCCAGCTTTTCTAAATAGTCCCTAACCACCTCTATCTCCACAGAGGGCTGGCCATCTCTTCCCCATTTTGTGATGCCCAGCGCAGCAGTCTGGGAGCTGACCTTGTTAGTGAAAACAGAGGCAAAAAAAGCATTGAGTACATTAGCTTTTTCCACATCCTCTGTCACTAGGTTGCCTCCCTCATTCAGTAAGGGGCCCACACTTTCCTTGGCTTTCTTCTTGTTGCCAACATACCTGAAGAAACCCTTCTTGTTACTCTTGACATCTCTTGCTAGCTGCAGCTCCAGGTGCGATTTGGCCCTCCTGATATCTTTCCTACATGCCCGAGCAATATTTTTATACTCTTCCCTGGTCATATGTCCAACCTTCCACTTCTTGTAAGCTTCTTTTTTATGTTTAAGATCCGCTAGGATTTCACCATTAAGCCAAGCTGGTCGCCTGCCATATTTACTATTCTTTCGACTCATCGGGATGGTTTGTCCCTGTAACCTCAACAGGGATTCCTTGAAATACAGCCAGCTCTCCTGGACTCCCTTCCCCTTCATGTTAGTCCCCCAGGGGATCCTGGCCATCTGTTCCCTGAGGGAGTCGAAGTCTGCTTTCCTGAAGTCCAGGGTCCGTATCCTGCTGCTTACCTTTCTTCCCTGCGTCAGGATCCTGAACTCAACCAACTCATGGTCACTGCCTCCCAGATTCCCATCCACTTTTGCTTCCCCCACTAATTCTACCCGGTTTGTGAGCAGCAGGTCAAGAAAAGCGCCCCCCCTAGTTGGCTCCCCTAGTACTTGCACCAGGAAATTGTCCCCTACGCTTTCCAAAAACTTCCTGGATTGTCTATGCACCGCTGTATTGCTCTCCCAGCAGATATCAGGGAAATTAAAGTCACCCATGAGAATCAGGGCATGCGATCTAGTAGCTTCCGTGAGTTGCCGGAAGAAAGCCTCATCCACCTCATCCCCCTGGTCCGGTGGTCTATAGCAGACTCCCACCACTACATCACTCTTGTTGCACACACTTCTAAACTTAATCCAGAGACACTCAGGTTTTTCCACAGTTTCGTACCGGAGCTCTGAGCAGTCATACTGCTCCCTTACATACAGTGCTACTCCCCCACCTTTTCTGCCCTGCCTGTCCTTCCTGAACAGTTTATAACCATCCATGACTGTACTCCAGTCATGTGAGTTATCCCACCAAGTCTCTGTTATTCCAATCACGTCATAGTTCCTTGACATCACCAGGACCTCCAGTTCTCCCTGCTTGTTTCCAAGGCTTTGTGCATTTGTATATAAGCACTTGAGATAACCTGTTGATCGCCCCTCATTCCCAGTATGAGGCAGGAGCCCTCCCCTCACACTCAGTCACACTCTTAGCTAAAGATTCTGTCCATAAATGAATGCATCCGATGAAGTGAGCTGTAGCTCACGAAAGCTAAAGATTCTGTCCATAAATTGTTAATGGATGACGAGTAAATACCGTAAGCATGTTACAGAGATGAGTAATGGTGCTACAGAGACGACTAGATGCCGAGCAGTAAATGACTAATATTGTTTCACTGTTCCCTTGTTCTCCCCCGTCCATCTGCCTGCACCCACCCATTGTCTCCTCTCATACTTAGATTAGAAGCATGGATCATCCTTGTTCTATGTTTGTCCAGCACCTAGCACAAGGGGATCTTGGTCCACGACTGCGACTCCTACTTGCTGCTGCAATTTCAATAATAATAAAGATGCCGTGGGGCTTATCTACGTGAGAAGGTTGAACTGAAATCAGATTAAAAATTACTCCAGTTTAACTAAACTGAAAACATGCTTTTACTTGCTCTTTTTAGAGTTTGAGTGGCTTGTTTCAGTTTGTCTCAGATCAGATAGGAATAGGTTTAAGATACCTGGAATGAACTGTCCTTAAACTCCAAACCAGTGTCCATGTGGGGTGGGGTTGGGGATGTGCATTTACCAAATCAGTTTAGAAACCAACTTAAGTTAGGTGCAACTTGAGTTGGTCTTCACTAGAGAGTTAGGTCGATGTAGCTATTTCGCTCAGAGGTGTGAAAAATTCACCCCCCAGAGATACATAATTAAGCGAGCCTTACTTCAGGCGTAGACAGCCCTACGTCAACAGAAGAATACTTCCGCCGACCTAGCCACCACCTCTCGGCGAGGTGGATTATCTACCGCTATGGAAGAACCACTTCCGTTGCTATCGTGCCAAGACAGCCGCTGCGCCACTGTAGTGTTTCTAGTGTAGACGTACCCTTTCTCATGCAGACAAGGACTTAGTTACATCTGTGCAACTCAGAACATAGACAAGCATTCAGCCTCGGGAGCTGACTTTGGCTTGTGACCTCACAGGGCAGGATCTCTGTAATTGGGATCTCTGCTGCTGTCATTGGTGGGTTTTCTGTATGTTGCGACTCCGTCTCCAGGGTCCCGTTTTGCGTTTGGTGGCTGACATGTTTCTTTTCTGATGTTGCCACATTACACACATCCGGCAGGTCAGTGTGCTCTGAGGGTGTTCTGATTTTTGTTACAAATAATCAGCGGTTGTCAAGTTAATTACTGCTAAGGTGCTTCCTCCTGGTTGCTCTGGGGATTAGCTCTTTCCAGGTCCCACGTTCCCTTCCTCCGCTCCTTGTGCACCTTGCCGCCTCTCTCCCTCAGTCTCTGAGATACCGGGTGCTCTCCTTTCCTGGCTCAGCCCTCCGGCCAGGTCACTGTTTCCAGGACATCCAAGTCTTTGCCTGAGACAGTTTCTCTGGAGCAGGGGTGGGCAAACTTTTTGGCCCAACGGCCACATCTGGGTGTGGAAATTGTATGGCGGGCCAGGAATGCTCACAAAATTGGGGGTTAGGGTGTGGGAGGGGGTAAGGGCTCCAGCTGGGGTGCAGGTTCTGGGGTGGTGCTGACAACAAGGGGTTGGGGGTGCAGGAGGCTGCTCTGGGCTGGGACCGAGGGCTCAGAGCATGGGAGGGGGATCAGGGCTGGGGCAGGGGGCTGGGGCGCAGGAGGGGGTCAGGGCTGCAGGCTCCTGGCAACACTTACCTCAAGCAGCTCCTGGAAGCAGCGGCATATCCCTTCTCCGGCTCCTGTGCAGAGGTGCAGCCAGACGGCTCTGTGCGCTGCCCCGTTCGCAGATGCTGCCCCTGCAGCTCCCATTGGCTGTTGTTGCCGGCCAGTGGGAGCTGTGGTGGCAGTGTGCGGAGCCCCCTAGCTGCCCCTGCCCGTAGGAGGCAGAGGGGAGACGTGCCGCTGCTTCCGGGAGCCACATGGAGCCCCGGCATGCATGGAGCAGGGCAAGCCCCCACCCCACTCCGCAGCTGGAGCTTGAGGTCTGGATTAAAATTTCTGAAGGGCCAGATGCGGCCCCCGGGCTGCAGTTTGCCCACCTCTGCTCTGGAGCCTTCTCATTCACTGCCCAGGCAGTGCCACTTCCCCTGTGGCCGGGAGGGGAACCCGGGCCCACCCTCTATTCCGGATTCCAGCTCAGGGACCCTTTAATCAGCAGCAAGGAGGAGTGCACTGTCTTAAACCTTGCTGCCCTTTCCCTCAGCCTTTTCCTACACCCTCTCCCCTAGGTTCATTCCTTCTTTCCCTCTCTAATGTCCACAGAGTGGCTACAGGCTCCTTCACTGTAGCCCCTTCTGCTACCAGCTTCCTGGATCTACATCAGCGCTGCCTCTTCCTTCTCAGCTGGCTCCATTATCATTCAGCCCCCTAATTCCCCTCAGCTGTGGTCTATCCAATTAATTGCCCCCTTCCCAGCCTCATTAACCTGCTTCTAGACTAGCGTAGGGGAGAGCACCCCATCACAAGGCCCCAGTCCTGTGAGGAGCTTTGCCTGTCCAGAACTGGCTGGAGAATTTGGGCTTCTGAGTCTAAGACTGACGCCTCGCACCTCAGCTGGATGGAAACCAGCCTTAGCTCATTTGAGGAGGCGGGGGGATTTCTGATTTATCTGCTACATTTTTCCTTGGAAAGAGCAACTGCTGCTTTTGGCCACTCACATTGAAACAAGGGCTTATTGCACTGAAAGGCAGGAATCAGCTAAAATTCTTCAGAAAGTCCTGATCGCAGGGCATCGAGTTTAACTGATGGGGCTGATATTAGAATCATAGGTTTCAGAGTGGTAGCCGTGTTAGTCTGTATCAGCAAAAAGAAAGAGAAGTACTTGTGGCACCTTAGAGACTAACAAATTTATCTGAGCATAAGCTTTTGTGGGTTAAAACCCACTTCATCGGATGCATGCAGTGGAAAATACAGTAGGAAAATATATATAGATAGATATACACACACACAGAGAAGGTGGAAAAAATGGGTGTTGCCATCCACACTATAATGAGAGTGATCAATTAAGGTGAGCTATTATCAGCAGGAGAAAAAACCCTTTTGTAGCGATAATCACGATGGTCCATTTCCAACAGCTGACAAGAAGGTGAGAGTAACAGGGGGGGAGGAGGGGCAATAAGCATGGGGAAATAGTTTTACTTTGTGTAATGACCCATCCACTCCCAGTCTTTATTCAAGCCTAATTTAATGGTGTCCAGTTTGCAAATTAATTCCAATTCAGCAGTCTCTCATTGGAGTCTGTTTTTGAAATTTTTTTTTTGTAAAATTGCGACTCTTAAGTCTGTAATTGAGTGACCAGGGAGATTGAAGTGTTCTCCGACTGGTTTTTGAATGTTATAATTCTTGACGTCTGATTTGTGTCCATTTATTCTTTTGCATAGAGACTGTCCGGTTTGGCCAATGTACATGGCAGAGGGGCATTGCTGGCACATGATGGCATATATCACATTGGTAGATGTGCAGGTGAACGAGCCTCTGATAGTGTGGCTGATGTGATTAGGTCCTATGATGGTGTCTCCTGAATAGATATGTGGACACAGTTGGCAATGGGCTTTGTTGCAAGGATAGGTTCCTGGGTTAGTGTTTTTGGTATGTGGTTGCTGGTGAGTATTTGCTTCAGGTTGGGGGGGCTGTCTGTAAGCAAGGACTGGCCTGTCTCCCAGGATCTGTGAGAGTGAGGGATCATCCTTCAGGATAGGTTGTAGATCTTTGATGATGCGTTGGAGAGGTTTTAGTTGGGAGCTGAAGGTGACGGCTACTGGCGTTCTGTTACGTTACTTTGTTGGGCCTGTCCTGTACTAGGTGACTTCTGGGTACTCTTCTGGCTCTGTCAGTCTGTTTCTTCACTTCAGCAGGTGGGTATTGTAGTTGTAAGAACACTTGTTAGAGATCTTGTAGGTGTTTGTCTCTGTCTCAGGGATTGGAGCAAATGCGGCTGTATCTTAGAGCTTGGCTGTAGACCATGGATCATGTGGTGTGGTCTGGATGAAAGCTGGAGGCATGTAGGTAAGTATAGTGGTCAGTAGGTTTCCGGTATAGGGTGGTGTTTATGTGACCATCGCTTATTAGCACTGTAGTGTCCAGGAAGTGGACCTCTTGTGTGGACTGGTCCAGGCTGAGGTTGATGGTGGGATGGAAATTGTTGAAATCATGGTGGAATTCCTCAAGGGCTTCTTTTCCATGGGTCCAGATGATGAAGATGTCATCAAGTGCAAGTAGAGTAGGGGCATTAGGGGACGAGAGCTGAGGAAGCGTTGTTCTAAGTCAGCCATAAAAATGTTGGCATACTGTGGGGCCATGCGGGTACCCATAGCAGTGCCGCTGACTTGAAGGTATACATTGTCCCCAATTGTGAAATAGTAATGGGTGAGGACAAAGTCACAAAGTTCAGCCACCAGGTTTGCCGTGACATTATCGGGGATAGTGTTCCTGACGGCTTGTAGTCCATCTTTGTGTGGAATATTGGTGTAGAGGGCTTCTGCATCCATAGTGGCCAGGATGGTGTTTTCTGGAAGATCACCAATGGACTGTAGTTTCCTTAGGAAGTTAGTGGTGTCTCGAAGATAGCTGGGAGTGCTGGTAGCGTAGGACCTGAGAAGGGAGTCTACATAGCCAGACAATCCTGCTGTCAGGGTGCCAATGCCTGAGATGATGGGGCGCCCAGAATTTCCAGGTTTATGGATCTTGGGTAGCAGATAGAAGACCCCTGGTCGGGGTTCTAGGGGTGTGTCTGTGCAGATTTGTTCTTGTCCTTTTTCAGGGAGTTTCTTGAGCAGATGGTGTAGTTTCTTTTGGTAACCCTCAGTCGGATCAGAGGGTAATGGCTTGTAGAAAGTGGTGTCGGAGAGCTGCTGAGCAGCCTCTTGTTCATATTCCGACCTATTCATGATGACGACAGCACCTCCTTTGTCAGCCTTTTTGATTATGATGTCAGAGTTGTTTCTGAGGCTGTGGATGGCGTTGCGTTCTGCCCGGCTGAGGTTACTGGACAAGTGATGCTGCTTTTTCAAATGCAGGGCTGGAAGGGACCTCAGGAGGTCAACAAATCCAGCCCCTGCGCTGAGGCAGGACCAAGGTAACCTAGACCAGCCCTGGAAGGTGTTTGTCCAACCTGGTCTTAAATACCTCCAAAGACGGGGATTCCACAACCCCCCCTGGAAGCCTGTTCCTGAGCTGAACTCCCCTTAGAGTCAGGAAGTTTTTCCTAATATCGAACCGGAATCTTCCTTGCTGCAGATTAAGCCCATTATGCAAAGAGGCACCACTGGAACCGGTTAAAGGTCCCAATTAAAATGGCCTTCCGAGTTGTAAGCAAGGTTAAAAAACGTCCCTCTCCTTTTCCTATATGCTCTTAGCTGATTCTGATGCAATAGGGAGCATGTTGCAGGTGTGCCAGCCAGCTGCAGAGGGAAAGGACTGTTCTAGATTTAGCGCTAAATGTGGGGGGAAAAGAAACTTTTTTTCCCCAAAAAGAAATACCCGTATCGATCCCAGATGACACCAGCTGTTAAGCTGAGATGAGGAGGCAGAGATGGGGAGGGGAGGGGATGGAACAGTGCACCAGTGCAGGGGAGAGAAATGGCATTTACAGTGTCGTGGGCCCTTGCAATGGTTTTTTCTCCGCGGGTGACAGGATTTCAGAGGGTGCTGGAGCTCGTCTGGCAAAGCTCCGAGCTTTCTCATAGGAGGGGAAGGGGGAGCAGAGACAGCCCCCCAGCTCAGGGCAGCTCTGCTTTGCCCCTCCCCTCCTGTGAGAAAGACAGACAAGGGGTCCTCTGTGTCTCCCCAGTTCCCCTCTGCAACACCCAGCCTGGGGCCAGGGATAGGGACCCTGCTGCAGCCCCCGCCCCCCCACCTGCCTGGGTGTGTGTGAAGAACTTCAGGAGGTGTAGGAGAAGCAGAGGTTAGGATGGGTGGGGCAGGGCATATGCGGGGGAGGCAGCACTGAGCTTGGGGGGCAGGGCAGAGCTTCGGGGGGCACGGCAGATGAGGGGGCAGCACTGATCGAGGGGCTGAAGGGGCAGGGTGGATTGGGGGGCGGGGTAGATTTAGGGAGCAGCATTGATTGTGGGGGCAGGGCAAATGTTGGGGCGAGGGAGCTGGCCTGATCTCGGGCCTTGGGGGCAGAACTGATGTAGGGGCCTGGAGGAGCAGGTGGGATTGTAGGGTGGGGGGAGGATTAATTGCTGGGCAGGGCGGATGAGAGCTGAGAGCCCCACCTGGCGGAAGGGTTACCGATAAACAGAAAAGGACTCTCAAATTCGAATCAAAGGCGCCTGGATTTTTCCGGGCAGGGCTTTTGTGTTGAAAGGAGCTAGGGCAGAGCGCGGTATTTGTTTTGTCAGCTTGTTAGAGATTGGCATCTACCTTCTCCTTTCCCCCCAGACTAGTCACTCCCGTGTGATTGCGTCCGTGTGACAAGGCAGGGACAGTTTCTTGTACACACGAGCCGCCCACCCCGCCTGAGGGGGACAGGATTCCCCTGCTTGTCATGTCGGCAGCGATTATTCTCTTATTCCTAACCCACCTCGGAGCTGGGCCACATGGTTGGTTGAGAAGGAATCCGAATAGGCATTACTGTCTGCACGCAGAGGGAATTTCAAAGGGATTATAGAGCCGGTTTGGATTCAATTCCTTTCACTTGTGCTGAGCTGCGAAGGAAACCCAGCGGGTGTGTGAATCCGAAGCACGAAGGGGGAATGTTTAGCGTCTCTGGCAGGTAAATACCTTGTAACCAGCTCTGGTGTCTCATTTTAACGGGACTTACTGCAAACACCTCACCTGCGTGAACTCACCTGGGCCCTGTACCAACCCAGATCAAAACAACAGTCCCTGCCCCCAGGGCTTTAGGGTCTCAGAGTCAGCGAGATTCGGGTCTGTCCTGGGGCACCGTCCCACCTCGCCCTGCCTCCCGCCCGTGTGAACGCGTTTCCCAAGCTGAGGAGCGCAGGCGGGCTCTGGAAGCCGGATTGCTCCCGTGGGAGCATCGCTCCGAGAGGGCAGGGCTGCGAGCCGCGTGGCAGGCGGCGGGGTCCAGCCACACGCGTGCCGGGGGAACCGAGTCTCCGGGGAGCGGAGCGGGGCCCCTGGGGGGGGGGAACCGATCGGCACTTGAGCAGCGCAGCGCCGGGACCGGTCGCACCCAGGAGCGAACTGGGGCCTTCCAGGCTCCAGGCAGGAGCGGCTGCGGCTGGAGGGAAAGTCCGGGGGGGACTTTAGCAAAAGGTCCCCGGCCCAGCGCCCGCTCCCCGGGGGTTCACACGTGTTCCCGGCACCGGGGGAGCAGAGCGAACCTGTAAGTGTTTCCCGCTCGCCCCCCCCCCCAACTCTGATTGGAGGAGAACTAGCTCCACCCCCAGCCCCCCCCCCCCCCAGCTTTCCCTTCCCTGCCGCTGAGACCGGCCCCCAGGTCAGCCCGCACCGGAGCGTCTCCCCTTCACCGCGTTGCGAGCCGGGTGCCAGGTGAGAGCGCTGGGGCCGGGGGTTCGGATCCCGGGTTGGGGGGTGTCTGAGCCATAACCGGGGCTGCTCAGGCTCGTGGGGGGCAGCTGGGGCCGGGGCTCATGGAGCCTGCAGACAAGCAGAGCTCCCGGGACACGGGGGGTGGGAACCCTCCTTCCTCCTGCTGCACCGGGCGCCCGCAGGGGGGTGGGCAGGGGGGGCTGGTGTGTGTGTGTGTGTGTTGCGGGGGGGGGAGCGATTTGCCCGAGATGCTGCGAGGCAGCCCAGTGTAGATCCAGACTGGAGAGCGGGTGGCGGGTGCATTGGGGCTGGAACTAGAGGGGTGCCGCCCCCCCCCCCCCCCCCCCAGGCTTGAAGCGGTTTCCATCACAGACAGGGTTTGCTGTTTGGTTCAGTGGCTCTCAGCACCCCTGGGCGGTGGGGTGGGGTGGGGAGATCACGGGGCGCTCTCAGCCCCGAGGCTGGGGTCCCTGGGCAGTGAGGCGGGGTGCGGGGAGGGACGGTGTGGGGGATGGGAGAGCATCGACTTGGCACGTGGCTCCCCTTGGGATGGCCCAGGAGGTGGTGGGGACGCACTGAGTCCTCGTGTGGATGCTCCGGGGGAGCCCCGGGTAATCGGGAATGAGTTGGTGAGACTGTGAGTCATGGCCCCCGGTCTGGGGGGGAAACCACAAAGTGGTTTCAATATAAAGTGACTCAGACAAGCCTTGACCCCCAAATCTATTATCAGATCAGACAACAAGGGAATCGTCTCCTCGTCCCGCAGGAAAAGTCTGCCCCTTGGCCTAGAAATGCTGTATAAACCCTCATCCAGCACATGGACACTGCTGGGTCCAGACACCCGCCCATCCCCATCCCTGACCCTCTCAGGTTAATAGAGAACAAGTGCTGTGCTGGTCTGAGACCACCAGAAAGGGGGTGGATGAGGGGGGAGGGTGCAGAACATCACCAAAAGCAGCATCCCCATAGCAGGATCCAGCCAGCCTCTGGCTGCGAACCTCCTGCCAATTCTCCTGTCTCATAGGATAAGGAATATGCCCGTGCACCCTCCAGCTCCAGACCCTGGCTCACGTTGGCCGTATCCTGCTGTCTTCTAGTTCAAGCTCATGTATGAGACTCCAAAGACGCTGTTTGTTCTGTTGCATTCAGTGGCAACAAGGGGGGTGGGGGGGAATCTTATTTTAAAAAAAAAAGAAGTGGTGAGGATTTTTTTTAATCCCAAACTAAAATTTACACTTGGAAATTTCCCGCTGGCAAGTTTTGTAAAAATGACGCTTTCTTCCCAAACCACCACCACTGCCCCGTTAATTTTGGACCATTTGGATCATTTTTGGGGTGGAAAACACAGTGATCAGAAATATTTCAAGCCGTTCTACTGGAGGGGGCGTTTGGGCCAGTGGGCTGTGCATCGAGGGAAGTCAGGGGTGCAGCTGTCATCTCTGTCTTGTGTTTTCCTGGGGGAGCGCTCCTTGCCCTATGGGAAGGGCTGTCTCGGGGGGCGGGGTGCATTTTGAAAGTAGCTTTTGAGTAAGCCACTAAGGAGTTAAGACAGGCCACTGCACATCTGGCCTCTTTCCAGTTACTTTGTTCTCTTTCGTTTACTGCCCACAGAAAGTTCTGGTTTCAGTATCTGGGAACATATTTCCTTTTCAGTCCTGGGAATTGCAGCTGTGTAGAAGAACTTGATAGCTAGTTAGTGGATAGGAGGGGGGCGTGAGATGGGAGGATTCAGTAGCATAGCTGAAGGCAGTGTGTGTGTGTGTGTGTGTGGTGGGGGGCTGGGAATGCATGGGGTGGGGTTGTGTGCAGGGGGCTCCTGTGTTGAAGAGAAGAGGGCTGTGCACAGGGCAAGGGTCCAAAGTGGGGAGCTTAGTCCCACTATGCTGAGGTATCAGGGCTTAAAGGCTCCACTGCGCACTGAGACAGCACTGATGGGGAAACTGAGGCAGGAGTGCAAGGAGAGCCTGGTGCTTTGGGTCAGGTGTCCTTCCCTGCTGCACCCCTTTCTGGGCACCGGGTCTCCCCCAGAACAATCCTCCTAGCCCCAAAGCTCCCCCCACAGCCTTGCTTCCCCCTCCCACCAGAAGAGTGTGCGGGGGGGGAGAAATGACTATGTGTGAGGGCATAAGGGGCGGGAATATGAGAGGGGTAGGGCAGGGCTGGTGGGGAGAAGGGCTGTGCTTGGAGAAAGTGCTGGGGTACGATGCAAAGGGAGAACCTGCATCTGGGGAGCCCAGTCAGAGCTCCCATATGCTCCTGCCTCACTTTCCCCTGCCTGTGAGTCTGAGGCAGCAGTGTCTTGGGGAGCAGTTTCAACCTAGCATGTGGCCTCAGAACCTTTTAAAGAGCTGGGAAAGTCAGGTCTAGTAATCTACCAATGGGGACTTCCCATGCCCTGTGTCCCAGGTCGATAACAGCAATGACTCCGCGACCCACCTAGTGACGATCCACAGAAACTGCCCTTTACGTATTCCGGCTGTTCCCTCTTGTATTGCAGAGCAGCCACGCGCTGGAAAACGACGGGAGCCAGGAATCTCTCCAGCCGACCAGGACTGAGTCCCTGCACCGATTATAGCAGGAGAGCGAGGAGTCCAGTGTGTGCCCGTGTGTCCCGCTGAGACGGGAGAAAAGAATGGATCCCTCTGGGCAGAAACCGGGGTCAGAGTTTAATCCTGATATCCCTGGAAACCCCGAGAGCGGAGCCAAGCCAGGTAACTGAAGCCTGCTTCTGAGCTCTTAAATGGGGTCTCTAGTTTCATCATCTGTAAAGCCAAAAGGGACCACTCTGATCACCTGTTCTGACACACACACCCCCTGGGCCCCCACACCCCATTGCTGCATAGCACAGGCCATTGACTCACCCTCTGCCCCCTGCACCCAGCCCACGCCTGCTGGGAAGCTAGCGCTTGTTAAAAAACATGGAAACCTCTGGCTATGTACAGACGTGGCTCTGCCATTACCAAAGGGCGAGTGTAGGAGGTGTCTCACCTTTCAGTGCCTATGACTAACACCTGTGGGGGTAGGGGAAATTTCTGGGGTATCTGCTTTGCCTTAACGACGACTGTGGAAAATGCTGGCTAAGGACACGTGGGGAGACACGTGTTCTCTCAGCCCCAGACGGCCTGGTGCCCTGGCTTTATTCCCCCTGGGTAAGCAGTTTGCCCAGATCCCAGGCCATCCGGCTCCCACCAAATCAGGAGGTTGTTCAGGGGTGTGTGTGCGCACATGGGGTTAGGGGCACGGGGAGAGCAGGGGCCCTGGTGTCGGATGTGAGACCTCGCACACACGCATCTACCCGCCCCATTGCAAGCCTTAAGACGCTGATCTGCCTCCAGCAAGCTACAGCTACATGCTCAGGTGCTCATCAAACCCTCTCTTATCCCTTTTGACCCAAGCGACTCGCCAAAAATGTGGCATCTTGCAGTTATGAGGAGAAACGAACAGTGGGGTCTGGTCCCCTTTCATACAGTCTGGCTTATTTACAAAGTACAAAGTCGTGTTACCCCAAACACGGGAGGAGTCAAACGATGGGAGACAGTTTCCTTGCTCGTAGTTCCCAGCCTCTTTCAGCCAGCACTGTGCCCAAAAGCACCCTCTCAAGATTTCTTCTCAGGGTCCCACTGCCAGCGTTTCTGTGTCTGGCTTTCTGGCTGCCTGATCCCTCAGCTTCTCTGGTGCTTTTTTCTTCTCTGTCTTGTGCACACACACATACACACATCTTCTCACAAACAATACCCAGGCAAGCCCCTCTCCTACGTAGCTCAAACTCCTGAGTAGCCCACATGTGCCTCTCTGTTGGGATAGGGGTGCTCTGATTTCATAAAGGAGCTTAGCTGTAAGAAAGAATTATTGTAAAGGAAGGGTGGTGGTTACACCCAGCAGCTTCAACAACAACCACCTAGAACGTGAGCAAGTCTCTTTGGGGGTCTGCTGAGCCTAATAAGGCTGCTTGTTAGTGATGGTTGTCACAGGACAAGCCAGACCAGTGTAGCCAAGGTGTTAGAAGAAGCCAGTCCCCAGGTGTCTGTCAGAGGCAGGTATGCCCCACCCAGGATGGGTTCACATGCAGCGTTTGGGGGTTGAACCCCTGTACCCCGTTACCGTTGCTGTCATTCCTCTTCTGGTGGCAGGTCACTCTGTAGTACGATGTCTCCAGGGTCAGCCTTGGTTTTTCCTTGTTGCTTTTCAATGAGACTTACTACAGTTGAAGACAATGTCTGTCACTCCCTGATATGTGGGACACTGCAGTGAAAAATGCCTCTGTCACATCTAGTCCACAAAAAGAAAAGGAGTACTTGTGGCACCTTAGAGACTAACCAATTTATTTGAGCATGAGCTTTCGTGAGCTACAGCTCACTTCATCGGATGCATACTGTGGAAACTGCAGAAGACGTTATATACACAGAGACCATGAAACAATACCTCCTCCCACCCCACTCTCCTGCTGGTAATAGCTTATCTAAAGTGATCATCAAGTTGGGCCATTTCCAGCACAAATCCAGGTTTTCTCACCCTCCACCCCCCCCCACACACAAACTCACTCTCCTGCTGGTAATAGCCCATCCAAAGTGACCACTGTCACGGAGTCCCTGGGCGATGCTCTGGAACTGCTCCCCATGAAGCCAGTCAGGACTCTGGGGCAGTCGCCTTTCTGTGAGCAGCCTGTCTTCAGGACACACAGCTCACACAGCTTCCACCTTCCTGGGTCTGACCTCGGAGCATTCAGCATCCTCTGCCCCTCCGTGCGCTTCCCCCAGCGAGTCCGCTCAGGCAGGGCTCCTGGGGAAGCCAGAGGGTCCTGTACCCCAACTCCGCAGTCAGACTTGACTCTCAGCCAGCCAGTAAAACAGAGGTTTATTAGATGACAGGAACATGGTCTAAAACAGAGCTTGCAGGTGCAGAGAACAGGACCCCTCAGCTGGGTCCATTTTGGGGGGCAGTGAGCCAGACAACCACGTCTGCCCTTCACTCCATGTCCCAGCCAGCCCCAAACTGAAAACTCCCTCCAGCCCCTCCTCCTCTGGTCTTTGTTCCTTTCCCGGGCCAGGAGGTCACCTGATTCCTTTGTTCTCCAACCCTTTAGCTCTCACCTTGCGGGGGGAAGGGCCCAGGCCATCAATTGCCAGGAAACAGGGTGTTGGCCATTCTCTGTGTCCAGACTCCTGCACACACCTGCCCTCTAGGGCTCTGCAATGACCATACACCCTTACCCCACCCCCTAGATACTTAAGAACTGCATAGGGGAAACTGAGGCACCCCCACAATATTCGGAGGAAACATTAAGAACAGTCCCACTTCGTCACAACCACTCTCTTTACAATGTGTATGATAATCAAGGTGGGCCATTTCCAGCACAAATCCAGGTTTTCTCACCCCCCCCCAACCCCCCTCCAAAAACCACACACACAAACTCACTCTCCTGCTGGTAATAGCTTATCCAAAGTGACCACTCTCCTTACAATGTGCATGATAATCAAGGTGGGCCATTTCCAACAGTACCAGGGAACCTGCTCAGGTTTGTGGAGGGGTGTGTGCTGTGGGGATAGGGTTGGGTTATTTGTTGTTGTTGTTTTTCTGTTGGGGATTTTGTACCACACCCAGAGCCATGGTCCCTGATTGTTAGGATCTATGGTATAAATTAACAAAACAGGATGTTTTCACTGAGAGTAGGTGGGGGAATTGTCAGTTAAGCTGTTTTTTAAACTTAAATGACTGAAACGGTCATCATATTCCCCGCTTCACTAGCTCAAAGCTCGCACGAGTCATGTTCTCCAGTGGAACACAGGCAGAGTTAGGTAAACAGGGGAGGTGGCGAGGAGACTAAGGTGTGTATTTTAGGGCTGAGCTGCATGGGAAATTTATACAGGGTATAACTTCCCATGTGGACATTCTTATTCTGCAGTAAGTCTGGCTTTTTTGGTTTAGCTTGAACCCCTTCCAAAGCAATGTTAGCTGACCTAAAGGCCACTCGTATACTGGAATAAGAGCCTCCCCATGGGAGGCTGAACGGGTATAACTATTGGTTTAAATTCCCACCTTGGCTTATACTGGGATCACTTTCCCATACAGACAACTCTTTATACTCCAGTGGATGGCGACCGGTGGTCTGACGTTTGTGGCTGTCTCCTTGGGTAGGAAGAGCTGAAAAAAGCTGGTTCGGAGGAGACTTCTGGGCATCAGACAAAATCTGCCCTCTGCTCTCCTCGTTGGCTTTAGCTGAGATGGCTTTAGATGAGCAGGCAAAGACCAGTGCCACCTAAGGGATGATTTGAAGCACCATGAAGGGGCCTGATGCTCTTTAGAACTGGAATTTGGGAAGGAAATAAAAGGAACCTAAGACAATTGCCGAGGGAGGCTGTGGAATCTCTGTCATTGGAGGATTTTAAGAGCAGGTTAGACACACACCTGTCAGGGATGGTCCAGATAAGACTTAGTCCTGCCAAGAGTGCAGGGGGCTGGACTAGATGACCTCTCGAGGTCCCGTCCAGTCCTACAATTCTATGAAAAGAGACTGACACAGCAAATCACCAAAAAGCAAAGCCCGGCACGCCCCCTCTGGGCCCTTTGTGACTTCTACTCTCAGCCCACGCCCAGTCACTGGACTTTGGCAGAGTTTTCCAGGCTCTTTTAGCCTGACCATCTTAACTCGAAAACTCAACCATTTCGGGGAGCCTGAAATATGTCAACAGCCTTTCAGTTTTCCCAGCATGCTTAGTGGGACTTGAGCTAAGTGTCTTCAAGCTTCTCCCCAAAATTCCAAGCTAATAGACCGTGCTCCAGAGGCCTCAAATCCATTGGGGTCTTTTTCACTGTCTCCTGGAGGCAGGAGCCACTGAAACAGAGGACGTCCATGATGATAATCCCCAGCTCTGACAGCCCTTGTCATCAGGAGATCTCAGAGCACTTTACCAAGGGAAACCAGTATCGCTCTCCCCGTGTTAGGGAGGGAAACTGAGTCCCAGAGAGGGGACGTGACTTGCCCAAAGTCAGGCAGTAGCAGAGTTGAGAACAGAACCCAGGCCCCCAGTATCCCAGGGCAGTGACCTGACTTAAGCAGGTTGCCCCTAGTGAAGCACTGGGGATAGGTGGGTGTAGGACCCTGCCCCCAGCTTAAGGAGAGAAGCCACTGAACCCAGGCTTTCAGCTGGTCACTGTGGGGACAACAAATGAAAAAACAGGGATGGGAGTGAGGGTCACAGATTCAAAATCCGGGATTCAGAGAGGGACACCGAGAAAAGAACCCAGGACAGCGCCCATCGCACCTCACTGGTGTCCTGGGAGCCATTGGACACGGCGCAGAGGAACTCTGCCCAGAGACGTGACTTCAGGAGGGAACAGGTTGCAGGTGGAGCGATGGGCTGAGATTCCCTTCTCCATTTCCCTCGCTCTCTCTGACTGCTTTTTTCCTGCTCCATTCACCCACCCCAAATTCCATGCTGTCCTCTGCAGACCCCTCCAGCAGAGCAAACATCTGTATGCACCTTAGCAGGGCTGCAGAAGTGGGGTGCAGGGGCTGGAAAGGGGCTCTAGTGAGGGGCAGCCAAGCAGGGAGGTGCCCTGAATTTCACTGTCTAGCAGATGAAGCCAAAACCGACCTTTAACCATCTCACTGTTAAGTTGGGATCTGGGGTTTTTTTACAAATTTTGGGGTTTTTTTAAGTTTCTAACTCGTGACAGTTGCTAAATAAAACTAACTCGAATTATATGAATAGCAGTTTAAGAGGGGAGAGGAGGGGAATTTATTACCCGCCCACTGATTGCAAATGTACTGTAAGTGCCCTATTTTGATTTACCTTAAATTAGTGTTTGGGTTTTTTAATTGGGTTTTTTGAAGTGATTCATTTGCTAATCAAAAGAGGACACAACTCTTAACATCTAAACTAGGATTGTCACTGCACAGACTTGCCAGAGAGCCAACACAACACGAGGGGTGGGTGCAAGTTTGTGTGTTGACCAGTCCCCAACTCTGCAAATGCCTAAGCTTCTGTTTAAGGGACTGTCCGTACTGCAGCCAGGGGCGAGTGTTTGCAGACCTGAGCTAGCTTTCATTTAGCGAGTGGCACTAAAAACAGCAGCGGAGCAGTGGCCCGGCTTTCAGCATGGGCGGTGTGAGCCCCTCTGACCCCCCCCCACGTATGTACCTGCCTTCCTAGCTCGCACCAAACCCTGCACTGACACTGCTTCACTACTAGATTTTAGCGACACTCACTAGATCCGGCACGTCCACCCGAGCTGCAGTCACACCTGCCGACTGCAGTGTAGACGTCACCTGGTCCCCTCCACGCCAAGGTCTGGCTGACGCTGGAGGAGGGTGAATGAGCAGCGGGAGGGATCGAGGGCAGGGAGGATGCAGCGGTGGGTGGGGAAAGGGGTCATCAGCCAGTGGATCAGCAGTGGTTAGGAAGGGAAGGTGTCAGCTGTGGGTGGGAGAGATGTGTGTGTTGGGGGGGCGGGAAGCAGCAGCGGTGGGAAGGGAGGGGAGGAAGCAGCGGGGTGGGACAGGAAGCCAGTAGCAAGGGGGGAAGGTGTACGGGAGGGGAAGGGGCCAGCAATGGATGGGGTGGGGATGATGGAGCAGCAGTGGTGGGGAGTGGGCTGTGACTATGGGGGAAGCAGGGGGCCTGCAGTGCTCAACGGAGGGGGATTTAGACCGTGAGCAGTCAGGAAGGGGATGTGGTAAGAACGGTGTAGTGTGTAGTAAATCGGAAAAGCGTCGATGCCAGCTGCTTGCTTTTGCGGTGAAGTCTTTCCCTGCCAGTGCTCTCCAAACCTGTGGGCGATGCAGACTGGAAACCTCTGAGCAGCGTGACTGGTGCATAAAGCGATCACAGGGTGTCACACGCACGCCCATGCCCTACAGGAGCGTTGGAGCAGTTCCTTGCTTGTGACTCAGTGTTTCTAGCATCTCGGTCCCTGTGTAGATGTCGGTGCAGACGGCTGTTAGCTGCGGCTCTGGGGCTGTGACACTCGGACGGCCTGGGAAAGCGGGGAAGGGAGCTGAGATACAGCAGCCCCTTGACCGCCATAGAGAGCCAGGCAGCGAAGGGGAACCGGCTCGCTGGAGCGTCCCTGGCTGGAGAGAGGCTGCGGCTTGCACAGGTGGGGTTCTATTTTCAGCGTTGGCTGTAAACGGCCAGGCCCTTTGGGGCAGTGGGGAGCTGATCACAGTTATGAGCAGGGCAGCTGGTTTGCACTCGCAGCTGCTATATCCTGTGTGTGCATCTGGGATCAAGGCCGTGTCCTGGGGGGGGGGGGACTTGGCAATAGCCCCTTGTCTCCCTTTATTCTCCTGCCTTCCCGATCCTCTTCCTTCTGTTGTTGAGGGTGAGATTTTCACAGGTGCATCCACCCCAGTGGGCCCCTACAAGCCTGAACAACCAGCTGGGATTCTGACTGGGGGGAGTGTGGTGGGGAGGGGCGGAGCAGATATATCCTGCGGGGCCTCATCTTGCACCCCCATTTGAAGATCGTCCCTGTCTCTCTCCCTTCACCACCTCATGTTCCTTTTTCCTGCTGTTCTTTGGGGCCAGTTTTTCCCCGTCCGTGTGTGTGGACACAGGCGGTCCTGCCGCATGTTTCCTGTTCCCGTGTGTTACGAACCCCCCTGTGTGAACCCCACCGTCCTGCACAGCTGCTGGGACTGCAACTCCCTCAGCTCATTGTGCACTCCTGACTCTTTGTAGCTGTGAGTCACATTGACTGGGGGGCAGGTTTTTTTCCCATTCACCCCAGCGCTGACTGTTGAGGGAAGGGTGGCCTAGTGGTTTGGGGGCTAGGCCAGGCGTTGGAAGACCTGGGTTTGATTCCCTGTGTGACCTTGGGCAAGTGTTAGTCTCTCTCTGCCTCAGTTTCCTGTCTTTACAATGGTCAGAACAGTAATTCCCACTCTCACAAGGCTGCTGTGTGGGTAAATTCATTAACAGACTGTGAGGTGTTCACATGTTGTGGAGGGAGGGGCCAAAGAAGACCTTACCTAGATAAGGCAGGAGATTTTTTATGTTGGGAGCTGATCTAGTTCCCCCAGACCCCGAGGACTCCTCTCCCCCAGGGGCTGCCTGGGTTCATTCCGTCCATATCTGAGATCATCATGAATCATCAGTGAGCAAAGATTCAAAACTCCTTCAGAGGAAATGAGTAAAGCTGGTGGGAACATTTTCCATCAAAATATGTAGCTTCATTGAAGCTAAAATGTTTTGCATAGTTGTATCAATTTTGATGGGAAGGTTTCTGAGGTCCACAGTGCTCTGGTCACTTCTGAAGAGAGAGAGGAGATATGTCTACACTGCAGGAAAAGGTGTGTTCTTAACTGGGGTGGGTAACCCGCATTAGCTCACTTGGGTGAAAATAGCAGTAAAGACATGGCAACTCGGGCTAGCAGCTCACATTAAAGCCTGAAATGGAGCCTGGGGTTGAACTTGGGGGGCTAACCCCAGTTGCTTTAAAGGTCTTTGCTGCCATTTTAACCCGAGTTAGCTCATACAGGGTAGCCAACCCCACTTCAGAACACCCCTTTTTCTTTGCAATGTGGACGTACACAGAAAAAGGCACTTTTGAAAAATTTGTGGTTTGAACTAAAACATATGAAAACTATTTTCCAAACTGAGAAAACTATCACAAAAAGGAATGGACATCAGCTGGCCAGCCCAAGATAGGTTTCTTGAGTGAAGAAAGATACTCATTGCTGTCTCTGGAGCAGCCCAGCCTCTTAGGCACAGCTAGGCATGCAGACTTAGTGTCTGGGAGAGGGCACAGGCTGGGCAGGGGCACAGACTGCCAAGTGAGGGTGAGTCCCACACTCCTTTCTCCCGTGTTCGCTTGGAGCCAGTCGCCCTTGGGACATTCTGCGTGCCAGCTCTGGGAGAGTCCGGGATGGAGCAGGGAGTGGAATTAAACAGCCCCATTCATCATGTGGCACAGGCCCGGCAGCTGGGCTAAGTAAGCCACCATCTGTGCGGTCATCCCTCATGCAGCCAATGAAACTGTTGCATGCAAACTGCATATAGAGTAAGGATGGCGATTGGTTGAGTCACCTCTGACATCACAATGGTCGAGGCCAGAGGTGCATTCGGGATGGTTATTTTTTATGGCCGGGAGCGCTCTTCCCCCGGCGATAAAGCGACACTACACTGCCCACGTCACAGCGCTGCCGTGGCCGTGCCCTACCATGGGCCCTGAGGCCCCCCCATCATGCTATAAAAACTCCACGGCCCACCAGTGCCACGACAACTGTTTTTCCGCATATAAAACCCAGGGCTGGCATTAGAAGGTAGCAAGCAGGGCGGCTGCCCGGGGCCCCAAACCACAGGGGTCCCCCAGGCTAAGTTGCTCAGGTTTCTGCTTCAGCCCCAGGTGGGAGGCTCAGGGCCCCGGGCTTCAGCCCTGCACAGCAGCGCTTGGGCTTTCGGCCCTGGGTCCCAGCAAGACTAACGCTGGCCGTGCTCGGCAGACCCCGGAAACCTGCTTGCGGCCCCCAGGGGGCCCCGTATCCCTGGTCGAGGACCGCTGGTCTAGGCTCTGGGCATGGCATAGATATATCCCTTACTGTAGCTGCACGGTGTAATCTGTAAAGTCTAAATGGCTGAGAGCTTAAAAAGTGGGCGGTAGCAGGCCGGGGATGTCAGTGGTGAATGAACCTGGTGATATTCCGAACAAAAAGAGCTTTCGGCCATATTAGTAGCTACTTCCATTGCTTCCCAGTGACTCTGCAGACATCGTAGGCTCCAGAGTGACACAGACAGACAGACTGACACTCCTGGGGTCCTATTCCATCGATCGCTAAGGGCAGCCGTTCAGCGCGATGCTCCTTGCACCAACGCAGCTCAGACCCTGGTGCCGCTCCTGACTCTGGGTACCCCGCTCTCAGGAGGATTAAGGGCTTTTTCTCTTTCAGGTGATGGCCGAAGCTGCAGGCTCAGGAAACGTGCTGCGTGGACAGTCGCAGTGAGCGTTGTACTTGTCATTCTGATGGTTGCTGTTGTGGCTCTGGCAGGTGAGTGGCTAATCCCGGGGCCTGCGTGTTCCATTTACGTCGAGCCGGCCACGCCGCTCAGGGCTGTGAAAAATTCCATGCCCGGAGCACCACAGTTAGGTCAACCCACCCCCCGGGGTAGACACGGCTGGATCGACAGAAGGGTCCTTCCATCAGCCTAGCTACCGCCTCTCGGAGAGGTGGGTTAACGACCGCGATGGGGAAAAACCCTTCTGTTGATGTAGGACGTTTCTACGCTCCGGCACTACCATGGCACGGCTGCAGCCGCGTAGCAGTGCCATTTCGTGCAGACGTACCCAGAGTCACAGGCTGTCTCCTCTCAGGCATCAGCCGTGGGGGCCAGGAACGCATCCTCAGACTCTCCTTCCTTCCTGCTCCCTTCTGGAGCCTTGTTTGTGATGACAAAACTGGCCCTTTACACTGTCTTCCTGGGGAAGTATGTATCTTTGTAACGAAAGGGAAAAACGTCAGTTCCTGAGATAATACAAACAGGAAAGGAATTTCTCCTCCAAAGAGCCTCCCGTGTCGGGGATGTCTGCCCTACGGAGACTACACTGGCATAGCTGTGTCGCTCTGGCTATGCCGGCATAACACCATAGTACAGACCCAGCCTACGCTGACAAAGATTTTCCCTCGGTGTTGGAAAACCCCCTCCCTGAGCAATGGTACCCACATGAACACCAGCCCGAGCATGGGACAAACCACAGGTCATGCCCCGAAAATCATGAGATCGGCTTAGAAATTATGTAACTTTAAAAAATAAATTTGGGTTTCAACATCTGCACTGCAGTTTATAGCCCTGCAGGCCGAGCCCCATGGGCCCAAGTCAGCTGATGTGGGCCAGCTGCGGGCGTTTTACTGCAGTGTAGATAAATGCTAAACTGCAGCTCCAAGAGTATGTCTACACTGCACTGACAAGGAACAGCGACAACTAAAGGCCTGTTACATTGATTCTGGGTTTGACCTGGACTCTAGAAACTCCCCTGTACTTATAGTGTCGCCTAGTGGCTGGTTAGAGTAATCCCAGAGGTGAATAAGACAGATCTCATGACCTTTAATATTGCCTCACCATCACCAGTACGGATAGAGGATTATGTTCTCACCAATGTAGAAACATTCACATACTTGGGCAGCACCATCCACCATCAGTGGAACAAGCCAGGACATCTGGAACAAAATCAATAAAGGCAGGAACACCTTTAGGAGCTTACATAAGGTCTGGAAACAACACCAAAACCAAACTCAAGATTTATCAGAGCTGCATGCTTTCAACACTACTTTATAGTGCAGAATGCTGGGGAATGAGAAAGTATCACATGCCCAGACTGTCTTCATTCCATACGACCTGCCTCAGAAAAATCCTCCATATCTTTTGGCCCAGAACAATCTCAAACCAAGGTCTATTGACGCGGTGCAGCCAAGAGGATATGAGCACCATCATTGCCAAGAGGTGTTGGAGATGGATCGGCCATGTGCTTTGGATGGAAACTGATTCCATCACCAGAGTAGCAATAAGATGGACTCCTGAAGCAAGCGAAAACGAGGCCACCCGAAAACAACGTGGCAAAGAGCTGTGGAAGCCGAGCTAAAAAACCTGGGGCACAGCTGGGGAACCATTGAAAGACTTGCCAGAAACATACAGGCGTGGAAGAGCTTTGTCACGGCCCTAAATGCCAGAGGCGTAATAGGAACATGATGATGATGAACTCCCAAAGCTGATTTCGGTATAGAAAGGTGGTAGGTGTGTGTCTCATTTCTAGCCTGCAGGGGACAGTGGGCCAAGCTCAGCTTTCCTGTTTAACAGTGGGCGTTTGACTGTGATGTGGGATTTTGGTTTCTAACTGCCGTATCCCCCAGATTTCCTTTTCTACCTCCCCACTCTCAGGGGAGCAGCCAGATTTTTCAGGACTGTGGACCCCAGATAGGGTGACCAGACAGCAAATGTGAAAAATTGGGACGGGGGTGGGGGGTAATAGGAGCCTATATAAGAAAAAGACCCAAAAATCAGGACTCTCCCTATAAAATCGGGATATCTGGTCACCCTAACCCCAGATGAATTCATCACACAACGCTGCCCTGTTCTTTGCACACTGAATGAGGCAGGGGTCCTGTGGAAAAACATAACAGGTGACCACACATAGTATCATAACTAGTGCCCTGTCAAATTCACGGTAGTGAAAAACATGTCACGGACTGTGAAATCTGGTCTTTTGTGTACTTTTACCCTTTGCTATAAAAGTCCCCTATACTATATGGTAAAAGTACACAGAAGTACACAGCGTTTCTCAAACTGGGGGTCCCACTCCCAAAGGGGATTGCAAGGCTATTGTGGGGGGGGTCACGGAATTGCCATCCTTACTTCTGAGCTTCTGCTGGTGGCATCGCTGCCTTCAGAGCTCAGCACCCGGGCACCCACCTCTGCACTCCGGCCACCCAGCTCTGAAGGCAGAGCAGAAGTAAGGGTGGCAATACCATAACCTCCCTACAATAGCCTTGTGCCCCCCTTTTGGGTCAGGACCCCCAGTTTGTGAAACGCTGAGTCTTAAGGGCTTTACATGTTTATATTTTGCCATTTTTAAATACATATTCATGTTTTGTTGCAACACCATGAAATGTAAGTTTTAAATATCTGAAACCGTGAAATTCAAGATTTTTAAAATGCTGTGACCATGAAATTTAGGAAAATGAACGGTGAATTTGGTAGGGCCCTAATCATAACTGATACACATAAAAAGGAAGGAGCAGGGAAACCTTTGGAGCCTTTCCTCATTTCCGTCTTGTGGGTATTTGCATCTGGGGGAGGGAAAGGATGAGCTCTTACCCTTATGTTGCTCTCTCAATTTCAGTGCTGGTACTTAAAGCACAGCCCCAATTCATGGCCTGGTGCCCGGACGGCTGGATCGGATACCAAGGGAAATGCTACTATTTCTCCAAGGCTGAAGAGAACTGGAACAACAGCCAGAGACACTGCTCTGCGCTCGGCGCTTCCCTGGCTCTGATTGACAGCGAGCAGGACCTGGTGAGAAGAAAAACAGACCCATTCTGGGGGCAATAGGCTATGCTAGAGTTATGGTCAAGGTCTTCAAGGCGTTCCGGGGCCTGGGCCCAGGGTGTCTAAAAGAGCGTAAGGCTCCAGGATGAAGACCTTGGTTGACAGCTCTGCTCCTCTGGCACCATTTAAGGGCAAAACTTCTCAGTGAGGGAGATGGAGCTTCCTTGGTGGCTGGTCCTAGTTTGCGGAATGGACTCCCCCAGGAACTAAGGATCCTCCAGAACCTCACCACCTTCTGCTCCGAGAGCGAGGTGCACTTTGTGCTGTCTTCTTGGATATCAGTGTAACCCACTGGTGAGTGTCTCACTGGTTACACTCTGCTCGTCCACAGAGGATCTGTGCTGACTGGAGAGGGTTGCTTCGTCAACTCCAGCGGGCGTGACTTGGGCTTTTTCTCTATGGAGGTTCCCAGTGTGTCAGCCAAGATGGCCGCCTTCACATAACCACGTAGCGTGTACACTTCAAATAGCAAAACCCTACCAAAACAAACTGCTCCCCACACACACACCAATTCTCCCCCTTAGGGGAGAGAACGAATCACATGTAACTTGTTAATCGTGTCACTTAATTCATGAGTGGAAGATGCTCAACTACAAGGGGGATGGGGTAAGACCCCACGTAGAATAGTGCAGGCACACGGGATGATGCATATTGTTAAAATTGCCTAAGCCACTGGTCCCCAAACTGTGGGGTGTGGCCTCCCCTAGGGAGGTGCGGAGGAATGTGTGTGGGGGGGTGTATGGTGGGGCTTGAGCCAGACCCCATGGGGGGCGGGGAGGAAGCCCCAGCCGAGGTCTGGCCCCAGCCGCAGGGCCGCCCCGCCCCTCAGCGGCAGCCCCACCCCTCAGCCGCTGGGCCACCCCATCCCCAGTCCAGCTCCGCCTCCCAGCCACAGCTCCGCCCACCCCGCCCCCAGTTCCAGCTCCAGCCACAGCTCTGTCCCAGCTGCAGCTCCGCCCTCAGCCTAGCTCCGCCCTCATTCCCTCTCCTCCCCCAGGCCAGTTTTGGCCCCAGCTGCAGCTCTGCCCCGCCCCCAGCTCCTCCCCCATCCCCAGCTCCGCCTCCCGCTCAAGCTCCCCTTCCGACAGATTCCGTCACTGGGACGTGGGGACACGACAGGAAACGTTTGGGCACCGCTGGTCTAAGCAGTTCCATTTTTCAGTTGCTTATAACTGTGCCCCGGGTTTTCCTTTTGTGTTCTTTGGGGCAGGGCAGGCAGGGGTTCTCTGAACTTTACTCTCTCGAGGGGAGGTTTTTTCCTGAAAGTTTCAGCAAATCCACTTGATTATTTTTCTCGGGGTCGCACCTAGGAACTCCAGCCCACAATTTTTCAGTGAATTTACAAGTCACCAAAAACTTGCCCAGCTCTAACTGGAAATAAGTCAAAGCTCCCAAGTGCCACCTTAACTCTGGTTTTCCTTTTCCTTCTTTTTGGTGTGGATCAGTTATGATCCAGTCTTTAGTTATGTGATTCCCCTGCTGTGTTTTCCCATGGGACCCCTGCCTCATTCAGCAGGCAAAGAATGGGGCAGGGTTGTGGGATGAATTCCTCTGGGATCCGCAGCTTCTTGCCACGTTCGCTGCACCAGTTGTACGAGGTGCCGTGACTGAGACGGGGCTGAAGGGATGGGCTTGAGGTTAAGCCACTAAAGTGAAACCCAGGAGTTCTAGTTTCAGCTCCACACTTTGCTTTAACTAACTTGGGAAATTTTCTGTATAACGTGACTCTGTGCTGCCCGGAGCCCTGTGAGCAGCGCACGTGGAATCCAACTCTTTCCTTTTTCTCTGTTACAGGCTCTCATGATGCGATACAAAGGCGTCTCCGAGCACTGGATTGGCCTCTGGAGAGAGCAGGAGGGGCAGCGCTGGAAATGGGTGAATGGCTCTGATCTCAACAGCTCGTGAGTCCTTTTTCTATCTGTTTAGGTTCTGAACACTAGGTTGTAGGGCTGAATTCAGACGGAGCCAACATTCACCATGTAAACCTCAACAATCTCCCCCTTTACGGGCTGGGCTCCCCAACTGGACTACAACTCCCATGGTGCAGCATGGCCAAGGGACCCCATGATGCATCACCTCCCCTCACCAGTAGAGATCGGGGGCACCATGGGAGATGTAGTTTGGACATGGAGCTCGGCCTATAGAGAAGAATGGGAGTCTGAGGCAGTTGCACTGCATCTCCCATGATGTATTGCCTCCTCTTGACCAGTAGTGTGACCATGGTGCACCCTGGGAGATGTAGTCCGAACGGGGAACCTGGCCTATAGAAGAAAAGGGGAGCACGAGGCACCTGAACTACAGCTCCCATGAGGCACCACGGCAGCCTTTCCAAATTGAAATATTTTAAGTTGTGATTTTTTTATTTTTTTTTTTGGTCAAACTTGTCCGGGCCAAATCCACCCACCTCATTTCCTCCCACTCAGACTCCAGTCCCTGGAGAGCTGCAGGCCCGATGCCTTTGGAGAGTCTAGAGGGAGTCGGAGGCGGGAGGAAAGGGGTGATACCTGGTCCGGGGCTGTACGTTTGACACCCGTATCTTAGACTGAGACAACGTTAAAAAGAGGGAGCAGAGTTTGCGTGTGCGTCAGGATGACTGAACACAAAAGCGACCACCTGTCTCCACAGACTGCAGAGTCCTGTGAGATTCAAGGGAAAGCAAAAGGCACCACAGTGAGTCAGTTCCACCACAGCTAACAGACCTCACGGTTTGAGTTACTCACATGGCGGCGACCGTCCATACGAAAGGAGCTGCAGAGAAACCCTCCTGAGTGGAGACTGATTCCCATGCTCACAGCCACACGGGGCCACCTTTAGGAATTGGGTTGCTCAGTGCAGCCCAGCTAGGCCAGGTCCTCCATGAGCCTGTCACATACCCAGGAGCACAGGAAGTCCCAGGCTGGTTCTGACCAAAGGTCCATTTGGCCCCATCTCCTGTCTCTGACAGTGGCCAACGCAGGCTGCCTCAGAGGAAGGTGTATGATCTAGAGCTGTCGGAATGAGCGATATTGCCGTTCGCTGGCTGAACTGAAAATTGGGAGCAGAAGAACCTGCATCAACCAGAAACTAAACATTTTCAGTTTTCTGGGCAAAACAAAGAGCCAAAGATTTTACTTTCACGTCAAATGAAATTTCTTTTGTTCAACCCGAAATGAAATGTTTCGTTTCAGTTTCAGGCATTTTTAAACTGCCCCCCTTTTTTTTTTTTTTTTTTTTTTTTAATTAAAAGCAAAGGAAATTTGGAAGCACCAGGCACAAACCCAATGGTGGTGTCCGTCCTCCATCCCCCGTACTCCCTAGCCCCTGGTTAGGGCACTCCACCTGGGTCTTCTGTATCCCAAATCAAGTCCTCGCCCTGTCTGATTCGAAGTAGGGACTTGAACCTGCGCTATTCTCATCCCAGATAAGCAGGCTAATGACCTGGTGGCTATCGGGTTTACCACCCCGTCTTTCTCCAGTTTTGTGAAGGGCACCCAAGTCCCCTTGTCAATTTAGCCTGAAGAAAAAATTAATTTAGGGCCAAATGTTTCAGGAGACCTAAAATTCCATTTTTCGGTGAATAAATTCTTCATCTGAAAAACGTTACCTGGCTCTAGCTAGAAAATCCTTCCTACACGCACCTGCAAGAGTAGATGTGGGCTCATTTGGCCCCCCTCACACACTGGGGAGAGCTACCGTGGTCCAGGCTGCAGGTGTTAGATCAGCAGTTCCCAAACTGGGGGTCGTGCCGTCAGCAGATGGGGGGGTGGTGACCCCTAGTGTGCAGCGGGTGCCACTTTGCTCCACACGGCATCCCCTCGCATGTACAGTTCCTGCGAGGGCACGGTGCATGGAGGACGCCATTTTGCTCTGCAAAGTAGCATCCTCCACACCGCATGACCTTGCATGACCTAGGCTTCAGCTCGCGCTGTGGGGCGGATGCCATTTTGTAGAGCAAAATGGCGTCCTCCGTGCAGCGTGACTTTGCACAGGAGACCACGCTGTGCCATAGGTGCCGAGTTACTCAGATCCCGGGGGGTGTTCAACCCCCCCGTTCTGCCCCAGGCCCTGACTCCACTCCTCCCCTGCCTCCCCCCATCCCTCTTCCTGCCCCTGCTCTGTCCCAGGCACTGCCCCCGCTCACCCCTTCCCCCAAGCCCCCAGCCCGGCCCCTCCCCTGCCTCTTCCTGCGGCTGTTCCTCCCCCTCCCCGTAGTGCATCCTGCACACCGCTGAGCAGCTGATCCGCGGTGGGTGGGAGGCGCTGGAGCTGATCCCCGGGGCAGGCAGGAGGCGCTGCGGGAGAGGCGCTGATCCGCAGGTGGCTGGTGGGTGCTGAGCACCCACGATTTTTTTTTTCCCCATGGGTGCTCCAGCCCCGGAGCACCCACCGAGTCAGCGCCTATGCGCTGTGTGGAGGACACCATTTTGCTCTACAAAATGGTGTCCTCCATGCTGCCTGGGAGGAAATAATTCATTAACATGGGGTCATGCTGGCAACTGTGTCAGGCGCATTCTCCAACTGGCAGTAACAGGACAGGCCCATCTGCTGGCTGACAACGGCTTCGTTCTCTCTCGTTGCAGGCTCCTGATAAGAGGAGGAGGTGACTGCGCGTACCTGAACGACAAGAACGTCAGCTCTTCCAGGTGCATCACCGAGAGAAACTGGGTCTGCAGCAAACCTGATGCGTTTACAAGCCAGAAAAACGCAATACAGAGCAGTCAGGAGCTGAAAAACCTCACGACGGACTATTAGAGAAACTCTATCTCGCACAACCGGTCTACAGCCGAGCTTATAAACAAGGATTAAAAAATAAAATAGCAAAATTTCCAGTGGACCCTGAATTATTAGGTTAATCAAACTGAAAAACAGGAGGAACTTCAGCAGGATCTAGCCACGTGAGGGGAACGGGCCACCCACTGGTAAATGAAATAGTCTGACAAATACAGATAGGGTCCAGTGGAGGAACAATTGAGGATTACTCATCCCTCTTCCTAGCTTCTAAAATAACTACAACAGCTCAGGAGAAGGAGCAGGGGTGAACTGCTGACCCCATTGAAATTTATGAGCATTTTCCCATTCAATTCAAGGAGGCCAGCATCTCACCCAGGGGTGTCATTGGAGATCGCCCAGCGCAGACCTCGGCTGAGCGTGCAGCAGCTGACAACAAAGCAAACAAGATGTTGGGGTACGTAAGGAACGCACTAGGTGAGAATACAGAAAATTCTCTGATGTCATTGTATGAATCAAAGGGACACCCGGATGGGGAACACTGTGTGCAATACGGGTCACCCATCTCCAAAAGGATGCTGCAGAGCTAGAGGAGGTTCAGAGACTGGTGACAAGAATGATGGGAGGCCACGTGGGACTTCCGTGTGCCGAGATTGGAGCAGTTCTTGTCAGAGAATAAGGGGACGTGAACAAGGGGAGAAAAACAAAGACTGGGCCGGGGAAGGTAGATTGGGGTGCTGCTATTCAGTCCATCTCTTGATACAAGAACGGGGACACTTAACAAAATTGAAAAATCAGCAAATTTGAAACTGATCGAAGGACCTATGTTTTCCCACAACGCACAATTAGCCTGCGGAACTCACTGCTGCAAGATGTCATTGAAGCCAAGAGCTTGGGAGGATTTGTTTTTAAAAGGACTGGTTCATTAACTACTGTTCTTCATACAAGAGAGGAAATGAACAGGAGTTTGGGAAGGGATCCAAACCTTCTTTCTTCAGGGCATGAACCACCATCTAAGTAATGAAGATCAGGAACAAACTTCTCCATTTGGCCGGTTATTCCATCACTGTCCACTAGGATTTCTCTTGACCTGTCTTCTGAAGCCGCTGGTGCGGGCCACGAATGCACTACAGCTCTGAATTAGTCTTGCACTTACTATGTTAATTGCCTCGACCCCGTGACCTTGCCCTTTAATAACCGATGGTTTTTTTTTTCCTGAGCCAAAGACTAGTCGTGCTGCTTTTAGATGTGAATTCAGCGTTAGTTTTGCTTCCTGGGGCAGGACCCCTGGGCTGTGTGGATTTTTGCCGAGCAGTGCGGCTGGATAGCACCAGATCTTCCGGATGTCCTGAACGAAGCTTCCAGCCCTGGGGCTCCTTTTCAATAGAGCATTTTCCCTGCTGGAGCTGCCCAGTGCTTGGGAAGGAGCATTTAAGAGAGTGCTCCTAAGCTCCATGGTGGATTATGCATGATGGAATTGCTTCGTTTGATCTCATTTAACTTATTTATTATTAGGGTGACAGTTCTGAATAGCTGATAGACGGTTTGGAAAACAGGGTTGGTTTCACTGAATCTCCTGACTCCAAATTTATTGGGGGAAAAATATTTTGAAATGTTCAAAACAAAATGTTTTGACACATTCAAACCAGAATGTTTTGGGGCTTTAGAGCCGGAACGATGTTTTCTTTTGACATTTTTAGGAATTTTAACTGTGGGGAAAAAAAATTACAATGGAAACATTTTGAAATTATCGAAACCAGCGGTTTCAATGGACCCAGAATGAATTTTTGGTTTGGTTTATTGACTCTTGACAATTTTCTAGAGTTTGACTCTTCACCTTGATTTGGGATGGGATAAAATGTTGAAATCTCCCAAATTCTCATGCATGGGAAAGGAGTTTCCCACCTAGCTCCACTCCAAAGCCACACAGATGCTTTTGAAAATCACATCCTCTGGGCCCACTTGTGTAGAACGAGGCATCTCCAAGCTCTGCCTATACACCAGCTCAGCTGAGTCTCCAGTGTTGGCAACTCCTGCAGTTTATGGCACTGTATTTGTTGCTTTTTGGCAAAGCCTGGTTCTTGGAATGAGCTGATCTGAGAACCTCAGCTTTCTGCTGTTATTTTTTTAAGCAAGTTTTTAGCCCACAGCATCATGGCGAAAAGCTTAAAATTGTGACTCGAGTTCTCCCTAAAGACTCGCAAACCAGAAGGCAACGAAAAAGAACCCAAAATTTTTAAAGCAAATTTCATTTTTCATTATTTTTGTACATCTGGAGTTGGCAGTAGTGGGTCTCGGGCTGTCAGAGACTTGTAGATTCCAAGACCAGAAGGGATCTCTGTGAGAATCTCAGATGACCTGTGTAACACAAGCTGTACCACTGCCCTGAATTAATTCCTGTTCGAACTAGAGCAAATCTTCTAGAAAAACATCCAATCTTGATTTTAAAAATTGTCAGTGATGGTGAATCCATTGCAATTCTGGGTAAATTGGTCCAACGATTAATTATCCTCACTGGTAAAAATTTGCATGTTCTTTCTAGTCTGAACTAGTCTAACTGTTACTTCTTTACACATTGCCTTCATTGTACTATGTGTTTGTTTGATTCTGAAGTGTAAGGAATGGATAACTGGGTTACTACTATGCAAATGTTATTTACTGTTCATAGCCTTTATCCACGTGTCTTTACCTCACTGTATATTCATGTGGGTATTCATAGAATCATAGAATATCAGGGTTGGAAGGGACCTCAGGAGGTCATCTAGTCCAACCCCCTGCTCAAAGCAGGACCAATCCCCAATTAAATCATCCCAGCCAGGGCTTTGTCACGCCTGACCTTAAAAACTTCTAAGGAAGGAGATTCCACCACCTCCCTAGGTAACGCATTCCAGTGTTTCACCACCCTCCCAGTGAAAAAGTTTTTCCTAATATCCAACCTAAACCTCCCCCACTGCTACTGTATTGCCTTTCGTTACCTCCTTGACACAAAATAAAATTAAATCCTGTTTGTAACTGCGTGGCATCCACCTCTCACCTCACCTTCTAGCCGGAAGGGTCTGCAGTCTTTCAGTTTGTGATGAGCCCTGTCGGTGATTTCTCAGGCGTTTTTCAGTGACTCAGCCCCCTGGCCGAGTCTCACTCACCGTCCGGGGTATGCAGCCCACCAGAGGCCTATACCACTACCCCTCTGTTGGTATCGCTGTAGCCCTCCCTGGGATACACTGAAAGGGTTAAACTTCAGCCATCCACTGACTTGCATGGTCATCTTTCCCGGCTGCTGGGTCTGAGGAGAGCAAGGTCTCACTGAGTATAAACTGGCTTGGGTTAGAGCCACTCTCAGAGCAGGTTAGAGCAGTTCCCAGAGCAAGCCACGATTATGAAAACTTGACATTGGTTACACAGCTGAGATCCCAGCCAGTCATGCTGACCACGATTGTCCCATTGTTTCTTTGTACTCCCCCTGTCTCTGTCTGTCTGATAGATTCCAAGGTCAGAAGGAGCCACTGTGACCATCCACTCTGACCCCCTGTATAACATCGGCCACACAACATCCCTGAATTAATTCCTGTTGGAGCCAGAGCAGATCTGTTAGAAAACATCCACCTGATGTCTCTTGTCTTAGATTGTGGGGCAGGGACTGTCTTTTTCTTCTGTGTTTGTCCAGCGCCTAGCACAATGGTGTCCTGCTCCAGGAGGGGGGCTCCTAAGCACTGTGGTAATACAAATAGCTACTAATCATTATAATAATAAAATCTCCCAGCCCGCTGCCACTCCTGAAGTTCTAGCGCCACCCTGTGCCCATTTCATGTCACTGGGTCTAAATTACAGCCTATTTCTTGAGAGACAAAGTGGGCGGGGTCTATGAGGGTACGTCAACACGGCAACTAGACACTGCGGCTAGCCCGGGCCAGCCGACTCGGGCTCGCGGGGCTCTTCCATTGCTGTGCAGATGCCTGGGCTTGGGCTGGAGTCTGGGTTCTAGGACCCTCCATGGTGGGAGGGTCCCAGAGCTTGGGCTCTGGCTGGAGCCCAGATGTCTACACAGCAATGAAACAGGCCCCAGCCCGAGTCGGCTGGTTTTTCTTTGTTGTGTAGACATACTCATAATGGACTCATTTTGGCTGGTGAAAGAGTCAAGTTCTCGGGGCCAGACCTGATCCAGACCTGAATAAGAGCTCTGTGGATCCTGAAAGCTTGTCTCTCTCACCAGCAGAAGTTGGTCCAATAAAAGATATCACTTCCTCGACCTTGTCTCTCATATCCTGGGACCAACACGGCTATAACCCTGCAAACAGCATATATCTGATCTCTTTCCCCTCCCTTTTATGCCAGGTTCCGCCCTGTGCCTACATAGCTGAGGTCCTCTTAATATACGCAATTATCATATAAACCACCACGTCCCTCGACTGCCCTGTGGTACTAAATCATTGGGCTGTCTCTCCAGGGCACATTTCTCCTCAAGTTTAGATCCAGACAAACCTGTTTCATCACTACTTTTTTTCTTTAACAAAAAAACGGCTTTTGGAATCAAATGATATTTTTGCGAAAAAGAAGTTCAATTTCTTTTCAAAGTTCTCAGCCCCGCCCCTGGCCCTGCCCCCACTCCTCCCCTGCCTCCAACCCCCCTTCCCCCATGCCTCCAGCATCAAGGGAACAGTTCCAGACCAAACAGGAAGCAGATGAAAGTCTCCAGAGAGCTTGGATGGCGGCACGGAGCAACCCACTGCCTCTCAGCTCTTCTAATTGATCCAGGTTTCTTGTAGAAAGAGGACTTTTATACAAGGAAACTCTATCCGGTGGACACCAGGAAGACTGGCATCCTCAGAGACAGTTGGTAGTTCCAACTAAGTACCGGGTCAAGCTCTTGAGCTTAGCCCATGATCATCCTAGTGGCCACGCTGGGGTGAACAGGACCAAAGACCGTTTGGGGAGGTCATTCCACTGGGAAGGAATGGGCAAGGATGTTTCTACCTATGTCCGGTCTTTTGAGGTATGCCAAAAAGTGGGAAAACCCCCAAGACCAGGTCAAAGCCCCTCTCCAGCCACTCCCCATCATTGAAGTTCCATTTCAGCGAGTAGCTGTGGATATTCTGGGTCCTTTTCCAAAAAAGACACCCAGAAGAAAGCAGTACACACTGACTTTCATGGATTTTGCCACCCGATGGCCAGAAGCAGTAGCTCTAAGCAACACCAGGGCTAAAAGTGTGTGCCAGGCACTAGCAGACATTTTTGCCAGGGTAGGTTGGCCCTCTGACATCCTCACAGGTGCAGGAACTATGGAAAGCCTTTGGGAAGCTCATGGGGTAAATCACTTGGTTGCCACTCCTTACCACCATCAAACAAATGGCATGGTGGAGAAGTTTAATGGAACTTTGGGGGCCATGCTACGTAAATTCGTAAATGAGCACTCCAATGATTGGGACCTAGTGTTGCAGCAGTTGCTCTTTGCCTACAGAGCTGTACCACATCCCAGTTTAGGGTTTTCACCATTTCAACTTGTATATGGCCGCGAGCTTAAGGGGCCATTACAATTGGTGAAGCAGCAATGGGAGGGATTTACACCTTCTCCAGGAACTAACATTCTGGACTTTGTAACCAACCTACAAAACACACGCAAACCTCTCTAGCCCTTGCTAAAGAAAACCTACAGGATGCTCAAAAAGAGCAAAAAGCCTGGTATGATAAACATGCCAGAGAACGTTCCTTCAAAGTAGGGGACCAGGTCATGGTCTTAAAGGCGCTCCAGGCCCATAAAATGGAAGCGTCGTGGGAAGGGCCATTCACGGTCCAGGAGCGCCTGGGAGCCGTTAATTATCTCATAGCATTCCCCACCTCCAACCGAAAGCCTAAGGTGTACCATATTAATTCTCTAAAGCCCTTTTATTCCAGAGAATTAAAGGTTTGTCAGTTTACAGCCCAGGGAGGAGACAACGCTGAGTGGCCTGAAGGTGTCTACTACGAAGGGAAATGTGCTGGTGGTGTGGAAGAGGTGAACCTCTCCATGACCCTTGGGCGTATGCAGCGACAGCAGATCCAGGAGCTGTGCACTAGCTACGCGCCAATGTTCTCAGCCACCCCAGGACTGACTGAACGGGCATACCACTCCATTGACACAGGTAATGCTCGCCCAATTAAAGTCCAACCTTACTGGGTGTCTCCTCAAGCTAAAACTGCTATAGAATGGGGGATCCAGGATATGCTACAGATGGGTGTAATCCGCCCCTCTGGCAGTGCATGGGCATCTCCAGTGGTTCTAGTTCCCAAACCAGATGGGGAGATACGTTTTTGCGTGGAATACCGTAAGCTAGATGCTGTAACTCGCCCCAACAACTATCCAATGCCACGCACAGATGAACTATTAGAGAAACTGGGACGGGCCCAGTTCATCTCTACCTTGGACTTAACCAAGTACTGGCAGGTACCACTAGATGAATCTGCCAAGGAAAGGTCAGTCTTCACCACACGTCAGGCTGTATGAATTTAACGTACTCCCTTTCGGGCTGCGGAATGCACCCGCCACCGTCCAAAGACTTGTAGATGGTCTCCTAGCGGGATTAGGAGAATATGCAGCCATAAGGAACGGGCCACCCACTGGCAAATGAAATAGTGTGACAAATACAGATAGCGTCCAGCGGAGGAACAATTGAGGATTACTCATCCATCTTCCTAGCTTCTAAAATAACTACAACAGCTCAGGAGAAGGAGCAGGGGTGAACTGCTGACCCCATTGAAATTTATGTGCATTTTCCCATTCAATTCAAGGAGGCCAGCATCTCACCCAGGGGTGTCATTGGAGATGGCCCAGCGCAGACCTCGGCTGAGCGTGCAGCAGCTGACAACAAAGCCAACAAGATGTTGGGGTACATAAGGAACGCACTAGGTGACAATACAGAAAATTCTCTGATGTCCTTATATGAATCAAAGGGACATCCTGGTGGGGAACACTGTGTGCAGTACGGGTCACCCATCTCCAAAAGGACGCTGCAGAGCTAGAGGAGGTTCAGAGACTGGTGACAAGAATGATGGGAGGCCACGTGGGACTTCCGTGTGCCGAGATTGGAGCTGTTCTTGTCAGAGAATAAGGGGATGTGAACAAGGGGAGAAAAACAAAGACTGGGCCGGGGAAGGTAGATTGGGGTGCTGCTATTCAGTCCATCTCTTGATACAAGAACGGGGACGCTTAACAAAATTGAAAAATCAGCAAATTTGAAACTGATGAAAGGACCTATGTTTTCCCATAACGCACAATTAACCTGCGGAACTCACTGCTGCAAGATGTCATTGAAGCCAAGAGCTTGGCAGGATTGTTTTTAAAAATGGACTGGGTCATGAGATACTGTTGTTCATACAAGAGAGGAAAGGGACAGGAGTTTGGGAAGGGATCCAAATCTTCTTACTTCAGGGCATGAACCACCATCTAAGTCAGAGGTGGGCAAACTGCGGCCCGCAGGCCACATCTGGCCTGTGGGACAGTCCTGCCCGGCCCTTCAGCTCCCAGCCAGGGAGTGCTATTCCCCCTCCCCCGCAGCCTCAGCTCGCCGTGCTGCAGTGCTGTGGGTGGTGGGGCTGCGAGCGCCTGCTGGGCAGTGGGGCTGCGAGAGTTGCCAGCCTGCCCCGGTGCTCTAGACTGCGTTACGGCACGGCTGGCTCCATCCGGGCAGTGCGGCTGCCAGTTCTGGTGCTCTGAGCCGCATGCTAAGGGGGCGGGGGGGTGGGGTTGGATAAGGGGCAGGGGCGTCCGGGGGTGGGGGGGGAAGTCAGGGGGCAGTTAGATGGGGTGGAGGTTCTGTGGGTGGGGGGGCGGTCAGGGAATGGGGAACAGGGGCAGTTGGATAGGCGTGGGAGTCCCGGGGGGCCTGTCGGGGGTGGGGGTGTGGATAGGGGTCAGGGCAGCCAGGGGACAGGGAGCAGGGGGGGTTGGACAGGGGGTGGGGTGCTGTGGGGGGCATTTAGGGGCAGAGGGTTCCGGGAGGGGGCAGTCAGGGGACAAGAAGCAGGGGAGTTTGGATGGGTGGAGGGTTCTCAGGCGGGCAGTCAGGGGGCGGGAAGTGGGAGGACGGGGATGGGGGCGGGGGCCAGACTCTTTGGGGAGGCACAGCCTTCCCTACCCGGCCCTCCATATAGATTTGGAACCCCGATGTGGGCCTCAGGCCAAAAAGCGTGCCCACCCCTGCACTATATACTCGTTTGATTCCGAGGAGTAAGAAGTAGGTAACTAGCTTATTAGTATGCAAATGTTAGTTACTGTTCATATCCTTTATCTATAGTCCTACTCGTGTCTTTGCCTCACTGTATATTCATTTGTATTTCCATCAGTTGCCTCTTTGAAATTAAATAAAATTTAATCCTGTTGTTCACAATGGACTGGGGAGTTGTGAATAAAGCACACTTCACGGTCACACTGACTCCACTTTGACTGCCTCTGCACCTTTGTCATTATCAAAATTGGACTGAACCATTTTTTGCCTTTGCTTAGACTTCACCAGAAAAAATTCCCCTTTAGGCAAGAGCTCAGACGTGACCGTTTTCAGCCCAAAAGGCACGAGGAAGAGTTCGGCAGGTGGTGAGCTAGAGGAGTCAGGGATATGCTCATGAGCTCCGTCAACAAAAGTGAACTCTGCCCATTCCGCATGCCAGAATGAGAAGCCACTCCCAGGAGCTGGTGCACATGTTCAGAAGGTGACCATGCATGATCCTTGGACTCCCTGGGTTTAGATAAAATATATTTTTCTATAGACTTGTTTTAAGTGATTACAAGTAATGAGGCATAAAAGTCAGAATTGGTTACAAAGCAAATAAGATAAACCGCATGGTAATACTTAACTCAACAAGCTAAATGAACTTAAAAGCAAAGCATTTCTCTCACCATAAACTTACAGCTGTCTGGCTGGATTGCTTCAGCCAGGACCTCCCACACAGTTCAGTGATGCTTCCTTTGTCTTTCAAACATTGTAGCTGCCATGAGTAGAGATGAGGGGAGAGAAGTAATTTGTGTTGTGTGTGTTCTCTATTTTTATACAATTCTCCCCTCTTTGAGGATTAGCTCCAGCTGGCATTCAGGCGACAGCCCGTCTGTTTACACAGGATGTCCAGCTGTTTCCGTTGCCAATATGTAAAGTTCTTGCTCACACCATTCTTCCTGCCATAGAATGGCCGCTTAACTAGCTGATAGTCCATGACAGTTCATTTGATTATGCCGATGCCTGCCTGGGGCACCAGTGTGTCTTTGTCTCTGAAGAACAGGTTTGGGCCTGATTGTCTAACTCTGGAATATGTCACAGCAATGTTATACAGTAGAATCTCATAAATTTACAAACAACGATACTGCAAATATTTTACCTGGACAATAATGTTCAGCAGATTATGAGTTCTCAAATGATACCTCACAAAAATTATCATTAGCTGGTAAAAAGGATGAACAGTCTGTCCTACCCATTATTAAGCTGGCTGCACCAGATCAATAATCATCCTGTGACACTCTCAGACTCCTGGAACAAAGCTGTATACTGTGGTCGTGGACATTCAGCGCTATGGACCTCCGCCATCTAAGTGTATTGTTGTTGTCAATGTCCCCCTGGAAAATCCAGAGCCAAGCCAGCTTCCCGGTATTATTATGTATATTACTATAGACCCAGATACCCCAGTAAAGGTATGGGTCCCATTATGCCAGGTGCTGCCCAGACATACAGTGAGACAGTCCCTGCCCCAGCTGAGATCAGGGCCCCAGTGTGCTGTGCTGCACAGACACACGGAGACACAACCACAGTCCCATCTCCTTCTGCATACAGCACCCACATATGAGCGTTCTAATTCCCAAAAGGTTAACATGCTTTGAGCTGTAGATAACACAGAGCTGTGTTGCAATTTGACTATTTTCTCATTTAATGCTAGTTTATGGCATTACATTTGTGAGAGCAGTGAAATCTGGTGGCTATGCAAGGTACTACAATGTATAAAATGCAGTAAAATAAGTCTTTTTATTTGCTAATTTGCTGCTTTGTGGTGTAAAGGGCTTGGCAGTTTTAATTTTTTTTTTTTGCTTTGTCTTAAATAGATCAGCAATATCAATTTTTGTAATTTTTAAAAAAGTTTTATTTGGTCAATATTTTTGAAATATAAGTTGGTTTGTTTGGGGGAGTTTTTGGTCAAAAATGACCTTTTCTCAACATCAATATTTTTCATTAAAAATAATTTCTTTTTAAAATTTTCCCCCTATTTTTAGCAAATTTTCCCTTGAGCATTTGTTGTTTATTGCTTTCCTTTTGCAAACAAATTTTTACAAAAAATGTGAAATAATTAAATAAAAATCCACCATGTGCCTAAACTGCCAAAAACATTACAATAGCCTTATTCTGAAAATGAAAGATTATAAAATGTTGATAATTTATTAAAAATGGGAAATGAAGAGAGGTGGTTAGAAATTACAAATGATTAAAAATTCACAAAAATCTGAGAAACGCGTAGTTGTGGTTAGCAACGTTCTGATTTTTTTTTTTTGTCAGAAAATGCCAACTCCTCGAAACTGAAACTGTTCGAGAGCCATTGTCAGCTTTCATGAAACACGTGATTTGAAAAACATTGGGTTAAAAAGGTTTCAAGGTTGTCAAGGAGATGCCGAAGGAAGGATAGTCAGAAAAGCAGGAGAAGACCCAGGAGAGCTGAGGAGATGGCAGAGAGACCAGATCCAGGAGAACAAGGATGTGAAAGCGTCCCTCCCACTGAGCTAGGTGGAGAACAAGGGAATTAAAGTACCGGGCGTGAGAGCCAGAAAGCAGAAGAGGCAACGGGGGTGAAGGAGGAAGGGGTGGAGCTAGGGAATCGATGATGGTGGAAGGGAAGACAGTGGGAGGAAGAGCTGTGTTCTTGCTGGGCCAGAGTCAGTGATGCAGTGTTCACGTCCATGAGATGCGCCTTTGGCCTTGGGCCTGCTTTGCACACGCATTTACCTGAGCTGAAGATACACATAGCTGGTTTGAGGATGCACGTACATGTCTCCTCAGGCACATCCGGTCCTGAAAGTCTGGCCCGAAGACTGAAACCCAAGGCAGTGTACCAGTCTGTTACAGGAATGAGTGTCCCTAATGCCACTGTTTATAGCGGCATGGCTTCCTTCTGGCAAATCCATTTGAATTCAGCACTGCAGGTTTCAGAGTGAATCCGATTCCCTTTTATCACCCCGCAGCTGTTCATGTCGGCAGGCCCCGTTACTGGGAACCTGTAAAACAGAGGAGAAAGGAAGTCAATGAGCCAAATTCAGACCCTCTGTAACTCTGCCGAAATCAATGGAGTTGATTACATCAGGGACAAATTTCTCCTTATGTGCTTCGATTAAACGAAAGGAACCTAAAGTAGTGGGGTCTTCATTCTAATCCAAAAGGGCAGTTTGAATTCTTTCATGAGCTCTGTGTAATCCATGCTCACGCAGGGTCTCTCTTTGTCCCTGTCTAGTGGCTACACCACAGACAGAGGCTTATGAGGCTGCTGCCAGAGCTAAGCAAATCATTGATTTTTTTTCAGTTTGGGAGCTGACCTGAAAAATACAATAAAAATAAAAAATTTGTTTGGTTCAAACCAAAACTGATTTTTGCCCCCTAGGTTTTTCTTTCTGGAATGAAAAACTGAAGAGGGAAAAAAATCATTGCAAGTTGAAAAACAACCCTACATTAAATGAAATGAAGATAGATATATATTAGTCTTTGTTTTGTTTTGGGAACTTTTACATCTTTTCTTTTTAATACACATCGCTAAATTTTGAAACAAAACATCATTTCGAAATGAAAAGTTGCAACACTGCATTTCAAACAGTCAAGCAAACCATTTAAACATTTTTTGAGGGGGGGGAATTGACAGCCAAAACTATTGGCTAATTTGTGTTGACTTCACAACTAGGTTCATTGCCCCGAAAAATACATTATTTTTTCCAGTGAATTTACTGGTCACTGACAAACATTCACCGTTGTAGTTGCTAGAGTCCGTGCGCTCACAGAGTTGGCCCTGGTGCCGAAGCAATCTTGCAGTTTGGTTTGTTGAGATGCACGGCTACATGTGCTCAAGGCCGAGGAATAGCTAAACCAGAGGGTACCATTACATATGCTTTTTAAAAAAAAATAAATAAAATAGCAACCACTGGGCAACACTCACAGAGTTTGGTCTAACATGGAGCTGTCCACCCAGGTCCAGTTCTTCTCTGGAGATGTAACCCGGAGCCCGAGCCAGACATGATATAGACCCCGTGTGATGTTCTGTATGAACGCCTGTGGGGTGAAGACAAAGGGTGAGTGCAACCTGCTAGAGTTCTAGGATTCTTTGCTTCAGCCAGCAAACTTGGCAGACTGTTCTCAAAACAGGCACTTAAGTATTTAGGCCCCATCTGCACTGGAAGTTCTTCTGTTGTTATGTCCCAGCATTTCTACCATCTGTGTAGCAGCACCGTAGGAGCGCTCATGTAAACGGGGCTCAGGGCTAGATGACACAAGTGTCTCCGGGAATTAGGAGCAGAAGTAACCGTGACAGTCACTTGTCACCCCATTGACCGGGACTGATGCTCCTAACTCCCTTTTGAGCTTCTGAAAATCACACCCAGAGTGGTTAATATACCTCTCTACCTCCCGCCTTGCTGTTCCCCATGCTTGGATCCTGATGGGGAAGGAGCATCCATCAGCTTGAGACAGGACGAGGAATAAGCGGAGGCAGGGGGACAGATGGGGTTGGGGCTCTCCCGGTTCTCCAATCCCCCCGTTGATGGGGAGCAAAGCATGTGGGAGCTATGCCAGCTGTAATGCTGCATTAGCATCCTCAGGAAGAAATCCCCTTCACCTCTGGCACATCTGGGACCATGTAACCAGTGACCCACTCCAGCAGAAGTCTAGCCCCCTCTGTTTTACTTTACCATCTCCTCCCCGTCCTGGATCACTAGCTTTCGAGAGCTCTTCGCTGAGCAGTCAGCACGGCTCTCGTTCCAGGTTTTGCTGTCTTTGGAAAACCAGTAACACTTTCCCCTGTGCGACAGCCAGTCCATGGGGCAGAGTTTGCAGCTGGAGCCGTCTGCAGAGAGATGTGGCAAGACAGAGCATTAATGATTGTTAGCCCCAGGGAACATGCTTACAACAGCTCAGAGAGGGTACAAATCCCACTGAGTTAGGCACTATCGGTGATCCCATCCAGAGACTTTCTCAATATTTAACAATGAGAGCTGGTCAGAACATTTTCCTCAAAACCCTTTTTCAGTGCAAAAGCTGTTTCAACAACATGTTCTCACGAAACCGTGTCAATTTCGAGACATATTCTCACAGAAAAAGAAGTTCCAGAAAAACAAGTTTTTTTTATTGTGGGAAATGTTCCGTTCCGAACATTTCAAAATTTCACTTTGAAGTTCATTTTATGGATTCTTAATTTTATACGATTGGTATAATTCTTTACATTGTTTCATGCCGTGTCATAATAAGTTGAAAGAGTCTGTGATTTAATTTTATAATTCCTTAAGGGCAGCTGCTACCTTGTGCTGATCAAAAACAATGTTGATAAACTGCAGAGGGTTCAGAGAAGAGCCACGAGAATGATCTAAGGATTAGAAAACCTTTTGCACGGCGATAGACTCAAAGAGCTAGAGCTACTTAGCTTAACAAAGAGAAGGTTAAGGGGTGACTCGATCACAGTCTGTAATTATCTATGTGGGAAACAAATATTTCATAATGGACTACTAGCAGAGAAGTATAATGTGATCCAATGACTGGAAGTTGAAGCTAGACAAATTCAGATTAGAAATAAGGTGTAAATTTTTACCAGTGAAGGTAATTAACCATTGGAACCATTTACCAAGGGTCGTGGTGGATTCTCCATCACTGACCATTTTAAAATCAAGATGGGATCTTTTTCTGAAAGATCTGCTCTAGGAATTATTTTAGGCAGTTCTCTGGCCTGTCATACCGGGGGTCAGACTAGCTCAGGGGTTCTCAAACTTCACTGCACTGCGATCCCCTTCTGACAACAAATATTACTACACGACCCCAAGAGGGGGGACCGAAGCCTGAGCCCTTCCCAGCCTCACCGCCCCGGGAGGGGGGACCAAAGCCAAAGCCTGAGACCCATCACCCAGCGCTGAAATCCTCAGGCTTCAGCCCCGGGCGCTGGGGCTTGGGTTTGGGCTTTGGCCCTGGGCCCCAGCAAATCTAACGCCAGCCCTGGTAACCCCATTACAATGGGGTCGCGATCACTTCAGGGTTCTGACCCCCAGTTTGAGAACTGCTGGACAAGATGATAAGAGTGGTCCCTTGTGGCCTTGGAATCTACGAATCTATGCTTGAAACATCTGGTTGTCTTTTCTTTTCTAGATCAACAGGTCTCCGGTTTGCGTTGTAATGAAGCAGTCTGGCACTTTGTGTCAAACTCTTTTCATTGCATGGCAAAGAGGAGACACTTTGATCTCACTGGCAAACTGTTTCACTGTTTAATTATGACACAAAGTGGAACAGTTTCAACAGGAGAGATTTCCCCTACAAGACTCAACAGCCCAGGGTTTGGAGCACTCAGCTGGGAGAGCTGGGTGCAATCCCCAGTTCCAGATCAGGCAGCATTCAAACCTGGGTTTCCCACCTCCTGGCAGAGGGCTGTAAGTGGGCGTAAGAGAGACGCGCTACCAGCCAAAATCCTGCTCTGTGCAACCCCAGCTGTCCTTTATGCTACTCACCTACAGGGTTAAGTGGCAGCTGGGAGTGGGTGTTGAGGATCTCAGCAGTATCGAAATGTTGGACTTAGTCTCCTCGATGGCAGTTAATCATCTAAGTCCCTTTGTGGATCTAGCCCTAGGGTCCTCGCTCAGCATTACGCCCGTCACTATCGCTGCCCCCTCGACCGTCACCCAGAACCACCCGGGCATTCCCAGCCCCAGGCATCAGCCACAACTAGCCCGACACGCTCAGCCTCAGCCATACCCGGCTGCCTCCGCGCTGCCCCGATCTCTACTCCTCTCGCAGGCCGGAGCAAAACCCGAAGGACGCCCTCAGCCCCGACAAAGCAGATCCGCTTGGTTCCCAAACCAGGGGCTGTGTAACAGGCAGACGTGCTGCTCTGTTGTTACAAGAGAGCATCTGAGGTCACTGCTCAGGTTTCTGTGTGAGGGTTGGGGGAAGCTGGGATGCCTAGGGCTTTCTGGTAGCCGCTGGAGGTGGGAGTGAAGGCCTCAGAGACCGCTGGAGTGTGTTTCTGACAGTGCTGTAGGCAACGTGACTGTGCCTTTGGGTGGATGGATACTGAGTACCCCGATGAAATCTTTACGATCACTAAATACAGTCTTTCTTGGAATTCATTATACTAGTATCATAGAACAACCTGTCCTGCTCACTAGAGCTGGGGGAAATTTCAGTAAATAGTAAAATTGCCAAATTATGCATTTTTTTTGCACTCAAGCTGTTCACAATTTTGGATTGAATTCTTCCACCAATCGTTTTGGCCCCCTACATTGTTTGTTTTCCGAAAAAAGACAAAATGGTTCATTTCAGCCATATCAAAATGTGTCATTTCGACCTCTCATTTTGAAACAGTATTTCAACTTCCAAATTTGGCTATTATAAAAATAAATACATTTTAAAAGGACAAAATACCCCTGAAAAATGAAAAAAATAAATTAGTGTTAGGTTGACAAAATGAAGCTTTTTCATTTTTTTCCAATACATTGAAAATCTTCCAAAAAACGCAGTTTTGGTTTGAACCGTTGTTTATTTTTTCTCCCTCCTGCCCCCCTTAGCCCTTAGTTTTCTTGGTTCAGCCCCTGTAACGAAAAATCAATTATTCGCTCAGCAATCCTGCTCATCCTGAGAATTGCCCTGACTGACCCCTAGAGGTCACTGTGCCCCACAATCCCCACTGAGAGGTGTCTGACCAGCAGGGCTAGTTGGCCAGCAAACATTGTCCAAGTTAGATCACAAAAGTATTTGCTTGTCTGTCCGTAGCCAGCACTTCCCACCTTCCCTTGACGCCTCCAGACAAGGAATTCAGGCACCCAGTGTCTACCCTACCTCCGGCCACTGCTGGCACTGGGGAGACTTGGAAAGAAATTTCCTTCCTCTGAGCCCACTTGGATGGGGGAGGTCGGAAATGGCCGTGTCTCCTACCCCTGGCCAGTGCTTTTTCTGATGGCCTGGCCTCACTGGGATCTGGTGCCAGATGCTAATATCCATGTTTCTGCTCCACCTCCGGCCTCCCTCCCGTTGCTGGGGAAGGGGAAAGATCCCCCAGGCTCATCTTCTCCTGGTCTGAGGTTGGCGGAAGGAGACTCTCTCTCAGCAGCACCACTTCTCACAGACTCATAGAAATGTCTGGTTGGACGGGACCTTAAGAGGTCATAAAGTCCAGTCTCCTGTGCTGAGCATGACCAAGTAAACCTAGATCATCCCTGGCAGGTGTTTGTCCAGCCTGATCTTAAACACCTCCAGTGACTGGGATTCCACATCCTCCCTAGGAAGCCTGTTCCAGAGTGTAACTCCCCTCAGAGTTAGAAAGTTTTTCCTAATATCTAACCTGAATCTCCCTTGCTGCAGATGAAGCCCACTGCGTCTCATCCTGCCTTCAGTGGCCACAGAGAACAATTGATCCCCGCTGTCTTTATAACAGCCCTTGACGTATTTGTTATCCTTGGAGGAAAGATGGGAGAAGATCCCCTTCTTGCCTCCCCCATCCACAGTGCCCCCCCTCTGGCCTCGCTGAGTGAGAGAAAATCTCCATGGCCCCCTGAGAACTGGGATGGGAGGAGGAAAGAGGCTAGCAGGCTGGCCTGCCCATAGCCTGCCTCCTTCAAACAGGCCCCTCTCTACCTGCACGGTGCATGGAACATGCCAAGGGGCTCAGAGCCACCGCGAGCCGCAGTTACCTGCTGAGGGGCTCTGGGCTGAGTGACACAGACCCTGCTTCAGGCGAGACACCAAGTCCTCCAGGCTCCTGTTGCATTCTGTGCCGGGGAAGTGTCTCTGAGCGACACTGCTGCTCTCGGGGACCGATGAGACGGCGCCAGTGTCCGTCTGCGGGGAGCGGCCCTGGAAAACTTCCAAGCAACAGCCAGGTGAGCGGTCGTTCCTGTTGCCGTTATGGCTGCAGGAGCTTGGGTTGTGCACTTGAACGGTCACTGATGTACGAGCTCCCAGGGGCCCCTGGAGTCCCAGGGGCCCCTGGAGTCCCAGGGCTTTCCCGAGGTCCCTTGTGCTGCACAGCAGCTGCCCCCAAAGAGGGCTAATGGCCAGGGCACCCATCCAGACCATGCAGTCCTAGGTGAGCGGCTTGGACTATGGGGGTTTCCCCAGGGCTGAGGCAGGAACAAGGAACAGGGTGAGAGTGCAAGAGACAAAGAGGATACCTGCTTTTTGGTGACTGGCACTGGGGCTTCTGCCAGGGGGCATTGCGAGGGAGCAGTTTATGACCAGGAACCAAGATATCTATCTATCTATCTATCCCCACGCACACCCTATCTATCTATCTATCTATCTATCTATCCCCACGCACATCCTATCTATCTACCTATCTATCTATCTATCCCCACGCACACCCTCCCTGTCTATCTATCTAGTAAATAAACAAATTGCACTAGGAAATACCCTGGGATCTGCATTACCAATCTCTCCTCCAGACAGGAAACTGACCTGTCAGACCCTGAAATCTGCCAGCGCCCCGCAAAGGGGTAAGGAATTGGAATGATCATCACGATTTAGGGATCTGAACAGTGAGAATGTGATGACATGAAAAATCACCAAGGAGCGTCTGTTGACCCTGGTAGGGACAGAGGTGACGGCGTGTGGCAGGAAGGAAGGAAGAGCTTTGCTCCTGATGAATATTCTAATCCATTCCATGTTTTCCTTCATATCGTGATGTTGAAAGTCCTCTTCCAGGGGGTGTTTGACCCAAGGACAATCAGTGGCCTAATGAAAGCCAGTGGGAGCCAAGCAACCTCCTTCAGGCTCAACAAGAGAAGCAATTAAGCCCTCTTCTATGGCAGAGACAGCTGCAGGCAGCAGAGGTTACCACCCATTGCAACAGGCCACGTGGGAAATCAGAGCTAAGCCAGGTGGGCGGAGAGGTTTCCTGGTTGGAAACGCAGGGGCTAAGTTATCAGTTGTAGCCTCCATAGGCGCCGACTCCATGGGTGCTCCAGGGTTGGAGCACCCATGGGGAAAAATTGGTGGGTACTCTGCCCCCCCACCTCACCTCAGCTCCACCTCTGCCTCCTCTCCTGAGCGCGCTGTGTCCCCACTTCTCCTCCCAGCGCTAGCCGCTGCAAAACAGCTGTTTTGCGGCATCACAAGCTCTGGAAGGGAGGGGGGAGGAGCGGGAATGTGGCGCACTAAGGGGAGGAGGCCGGGAAGAGGTGGGGCCAGAGCGGGGATTTTGCGGAAGGGGTTGGAATAGGGGCAGGGAAGGGGCGGAGTTGGGGCGGGGACTTTGCGGAAGGGGTTGGAATGGGGGCGGGGCGGGGTGGGAGGGGCAGGGCGGGGAGTTGGGGCGGGCCCATGGGCAGAGGGGGGTCAGGCAACCACCGGTGCCAGCAGAAGTCGGCGCCTATGGTAGCCTCTATGTGTTGGGGATGAGAGGGAAGCCAAGGAGAAGCAGTTGTGAGCATGACCCCTGAGAGGAATCACAGGGACAGAAATTCTTGGGCACAGAGCTCAGTGGAGAGGCAGGCTTGGGGATTTCTGAGCAAGGAGACTTCCTGCTGCTGTTTGTTTCTCCTGTGATTAGAGAAACAGGACTTTATGCACATTTTTTGTAAATAAACAAGATGACACGAGAACAGACCTGACTCATACTGATTTCTCCTAACGGCAACAGCCCTGCAAGGCCATGAACAGCAATAAACCATTCGAAGCAAAGGGGCAACAATATCTGACAAAGATCAAATTTCCCCCCAACTGGATGACCTGAGTTTCAGGAACCAAGCTCAGTCTGGACCTTGTTCTTGTAGCACTTTGCCCAGGCTGTGATGAAGCGTCCAGTCATCTACTGACAAGTGGAGCAAAACCTCAAGGGCACCATGTCGGGACAGGAGAATTGGGGCTACATCGCTGAAGAGTTAATCAGCAAACGGATTCTCCGTTTCCAACATTTAGAAATTTGTTTCCATTCTGAATTGGAATGAAAAGTCGAAATTTTGACAAAACTTCCCGCAAAATTTTGACGAAATTTCCCGCAAAATGGAAACTCTAAAAAAAACTCCGTTCAGAAACAGTTGTTTCGATAATGTCAAAAGGTTTCACCGTGGTAAGGTAAAAAGGCATTTCATTATGACAAGTCAAAACATTTTCATATCGTATTCAATATGATGTTAAACGTGTAACATTCGGAGATATAAATATATCATTAACATTTAGCTTTTTATGGACTATAAATGTAGAAACAAAATGAATCAAAATGGGAAAGTCAAAACGAAACATTTTACCTTATCGGAATGAAACATTTTGAGCTTACTGAAACCAAATAAGTCAAACTGAAACATGTTTACCTCATCAAAACAAAACATTTCAACATTATTGAAACCCAAGGAGGAAATTTAAAGATTTATTTGGATCGTTTCCTGGTGACAATTTTATTGACACTGACGCATTCCCCCAAAACTCGTTCGGTTCTGATGCACCTGCATTTCCCAATGGAAAGCCGATCCAGTGAAAATTTCCCAGCCAGCCTCCGTCACAAGGGACCTGTTCCAATGGATAGCAGGCCATGAGCTACTCACCCTGCAGCCCCAGTGCAATTACCGCTGTAGCCAGGATCACGTCGCCAGCCAAAGCAATCCACAGAACGAACCCGGGCCAGTGTGAAAATCCCCGGAGATCTGTGAGATGCAATATTTAGTGAAGCACTTTCTGTAGCTACTTAAACAAAGAGGCGTATGTGCTTATCTGGCTTTCTGTCTCTCTGGCCACACGGGGGGATGTCTACACTGCAAACAAAAACGCGCAGTGCCAAATCTCAGAGCCTGGATCGATTGCCTCGGGCTCGTGGGGCTTGGGCTGTGGGATCAAAAATAGCAGTGTAGACGCTCTGGCTGGATCCCAGGCTCTGAGACCCTCACAGGATTTCAGAGCCTGGGGTCCAGTCCAAACCTGGATGTCTACACTGCAATTTTTAGACCTGCAGCCCGAATCCGTTGGTCTGGACACTCAATGCCATGGGTATTTCTTTGCAGTGTAGACATACTCCTGACTTTAAAGGCAATATGCTGCTGGAGCCCGTTGTAAAGCCGTCAGACAGGGATATGCTATTCTTAGGAGCCCCCCCATTGACCAGCTGGCCAGAGTGTTTGACCGGTATTTCCAGAGCAATGTGAAACTATTGGAGAAGTGGGTCAGATTTCAGCGAGGGTTTTAATCTTCCTGTCCCCACCGCAGTCCCGTCCGGTCAGCCCAGGAGAAAAGCCGCCGGCACCAGAGTGATTTGGGGCTATCTACCAAACAGACATATGATCCATTGCAGTTCATGGGCCAGATCTGAATTGTATCCAAACATACTGCTCCTGATGCATGCTCAGCATTCCTGCTTGTTGGCTTAGTCCATGCTTTCAGCGCTGGGCCACGAAGCAGAACCCTTCAGCCTCTGTTCAGACTCCTCATGTCCTTCTCTTCGCTATGGGCTGGCTCGACTTGCCATCACTGGCAATGCTGAACATAACAACTTGGCTCAGAGGTGAGAGCTGCTCTGGCAAGGAGGATAGGTACTCCTCGGGCTGAGCCTCCCACACAGTCATCGGGCTAACTTTGTTGTGAGTTGTTGTCAGTTTCTGGTGGTGTGAACCCTGATGGAAATTCTGCTGTGGGAACAGGTGGCAGCCGCACAAAACATCCTCCCCCACTGGTGCGAAGGGGTGAATGCACACACACACACACACGCACGCACACACACACACGCACATGCATGCACACACACACTCAGAGACACACGCGCGCACACACATACACACACAGGCAACAGGCTTAGCTGGCAGGGAGAGAGACACTTTAGAATTCCCTGCCCCAACAGTGATGAATTTGGCCCACTGCCCTACGATTAACGCGCTCTGGATTTTCTTTGAGCCTTTGAGCTGAGAGAACTAAACAGTTTCTAAATCCAGTGACGTTTCACTTGCTAGTAAAAGGGAAGAGAGTCATTTCTCGGCAGCCGGTTCAGATGTGAACACATCTAATGGCAGCCACTGGGATAACCTCACTTTGTCCTTCTGGTCCTTCCACCCTTCTACACAACTTCCATCCATCCCAGCCCCTGCCGGACTCCCTAGCTAGTTTTATTTGCAGCCCCAAAGCCTGTCTCTGCCGCGCTCGCCCTGCATCACCTTCCGCTGGCTCCTGATTCGGATCTCAGTTGCACTCACTGAATTCAGAACAAGAAGTGAGAGCAGAACCTGGGCCTGAGTCTGAGGACTGCAGTGGGGTCACCGGGTTTACACTGGGCTCACCGACATCAGGAACTTGGCTCCTCCCTCCAAATCCAGTAATCAACTTCTGCTCACTGAGTCTCCCAGGGTGTTTGTGCTCAATTGCCACCCTGAACTTGCCCCTTCCTTCTTTTCTCACTCCCAGCTAAACCAGCCAGAGGTCCATGGGAGACAGCAGGCCTGATCCCCAGCTGGTGTATCAATATAACTTACTGAAATCCCCCAGAAGATGTATAAAAGCTATTACATTTTACTGCCTTGGCATGTGAGTGTAAATGATGAACAAACCAAGTGTTCTGTGTTATGCCAAAGAATGGCAGATACCAGGAGAAGCTTTTCCTATGGCAACGAGCAGCGCCTGGCAGCTAGAAAATTGCTCTCTGAACTCTGCCGGCTAAACTTTAATAAACGCAAAACGCATGTGTGGAAAGCAGAATCCTGAACTCAGGACAAATAGGGGGAGAATAAAATCGAATACACTTACTGTGGTGCTTAGGGGGAGAGGGTTGGCTGGTGGGGGATGCGTCTTCCAGAACATTTATATCAGCGTAGATAATTTCCTCAGTCATGGTCCAGGCAGCAAACGAAGGCAGCACCCAGCAAGGGATGCTGTGTGGAAGGCCAGCCGCTGAGATATACGTGCACACCAAGGCGAGCGATGCCTCCAAAATCAAGAAGTAGCATCTGTCAGGGGCTGGTGGATTTCCTTCCTATCTCTGCGCTGGGGATTTCCTTCATTAGCAGGTCTCACATCCTTACCCAAGAGCAACTGACACCAGAGGGAGAGGCAGTATTAGAACCTTCGGGGTGCCAACAGAAAGCCGTCCAGTTGGGCAGCGAGCCCCCGGCACGAGAAATTCTGCCTTCAAAATGGCCGTGACAATAAAGTGTTCAAAGATTCAGTGGCGGTTTCCTGCTGGGCTTGGCCATCTTGAATCCAGACACGTTGCCCTTTCTCCCCCAACGGGTTTGGGATGGCCAGGCCCATGCATTGATGCTCCCTTGTCTACACAGCTGGTGCGTTCGAGGGACGCTGGGCGTGAATCCCCCTTCGCAGGGGCGGCTGCTCTGCTGGAGCGAGGTGAACTTGAGCGTGAGTCACAGCCGTGTAGAACCAGGTGTTAAGTCACCGGGTTCCCACAAGCAGCGGGGGCTGAGTTTTGAGGGGTCCTTCTCACCTTTATACGCCCCCGAGGGCCCTGCAGCCGTCCCCGCTCATGTCAGCATCGTGACGACTGACTCGATGGCCACCCAAAAACAGCAGGGGTGGAAGTTCAAGTTAAGTTTCCGTTGCACCTAACTCAGCCACCGCTCTGCTGCCGCTGGGCCAAAGTGTGGCTTGGAAGCGAAGAGGCCAACGACTGGGCCCGTCCTGTGGAGAGAACGATTGTTATTTCATCTTTTCCCCAAGGCCCTGGCACTTGGCGCTCCCCAGAAACGAGCTGTGCCCCTGCCTGCCAGCACTGGCCACGTACGCTCGGCTGTGAGACACCGAGCGAGGGTCGCCCACGGGCCCAGGCGAGAGGAAGGATGAGGGTAACACTAACAGGTTCCCACAGTTGCTCAGTGTATGTGTGAAGGTCGTTGCTTATGCAGCTGACAGCCCAGTGAGCTATTAGGAGGGCTTAGAATGAGGCAACCTGGTGATGGGGTTTGGCCACCATGCCCCAGGCATAAGGGAGAAGGTATGTTCGCGGCCACTCCCCTCCCTGCTAACTCAGTGGTCCCAAAGGCAGCCGGCTGTGGGAGCTGCTTATGTTCACAGCTACAGGCCTTGGCAAACCCCTTCTCTGCTCAGCTACTGGACCTGCCTGCACCCACCTGCTGCTGGAGACCCCTCCACGGCTTTCGGGGAGAGGGGAGCATGGACGAAATGAGCAAGAAAAGACAAGAAGGGAGGAAAGGCAGGAAGGAGAGAGAGCAAAGAAGACTCCAGACTCCTTGATGAGCCGCTGTTCCATTTCCAGCCTGCAGGGGAGCCCCAGTTTGGGACAAGCGAGCTTGGGAAGGGGGTTCCCCAGAATTGGGAGTGTCCCGGAACAAGAAGAACTCTGGGGCGCAGGGCAAGCTCATTAATCCGTGCAGACCGCATTCACCCCACAGGGGTAGGTAACTCCCTGGGAAAGAAAACTACGCGCAGAACATGAATGGCGTTACCAGCTCTCCCAGTGGCAGGACTGGACTGAGGTGCCTTGGCAGAAATGTGGGTGAGATGACCCAAGGCTGAGACAATGGGGGGCCTGTGCATTGGGATTGATGGGCGCAGCAAAGTGACATTTGTGTGGGAGAAGCTGGCATCTGCCAACTCCCCAGGCTTGGTTCTAATCAGCCCCTGAGTGAATTCACTCACATGAACATTTTAAGAATAAAATGCAGATTTTTTCAGAGGCAGCCCTGCCAGTCACTGGCCAACAGGAACTGTGGCATCAGCAGCCCAGATTTTTTCTCTTATCAGCCAGAACTCATTCTGCTTTCCATGGGAGGAAAGGCGCTGATCCAGGACGCAAGGGATCGAGGTACCCATCTCTGCCACAGGCTCTCTTTGTGCCCTTGGGTGAGACACTTAAAGTGGGCTGTTTCCCTTTAAGAACATAAGAACGGCCATACTGGGTCAGACCAAAGGTCCATCTAGCCCAGTATCCTGTCTGCCGACAGTGGCCAATGCCAGGTGCCCCAGAGGGAATGAACGGAACAGGGAATCCTCAAGTGATCCATCCCGTCACCCATTTCCAGCTTCTGGCAAACAGAGGCTAGGGACACCATCCCTGCCCATTGATGGGCCTATCCTCCATGAACTTATCTAGTTCTTTTTTGAACTTGTTATAGTCTTGGCCTTCACAACATCCTCTGGCAAGGAGTTCCATGGGTTGACTTTGGCAGCATTAGAAAAAAACCCGCCAATCTTTGTGCCTCAGTTTCCCTTCTGTAGACTGGTCCTCCTGTTGAGAGAAAGTGTGGCCTGGTGGCTACTGGAGAGGGACTCAGGAGGCCTCAGTTCTGCCAGCTGGGTGACCTTGGGCGCCACTCTGTGACTCAGTTTCCCCATCTGTAAAATAGGGATAATAACACTGGCATTCCTTTGTGAAGCGCTTGGTGCTCTATGGATGAAAAGTGCTACCTAGGAGCGAGGGATTATTATCAGTCTATGTGAGAGGCTTAGATAGTACAGTGAGAAGGGACTGAGTCTGTTCTTGCGCCTTCGGCCTGGCAATGTGCTTCCATACTAGTCATTTCCCTAGCGCTAAAAGCAGGCAGGATTTTTAGAACAGACTCAACTAGTCTGCTTCAAGGCCTGTTTCTATGCAGGTATTGGTCAGTGAGCGCTGCAGTCTGTCTGGAAATTACCTTACCACACACACTGCAACAACAGCGATTGACCCCGGCTAACCCACAAATGACCTTATGGGCTTGGTTTTTTTCCTGTGCTCTGTGCACCATCCTTCCACTTGCAATAGGTGAGGAAAGATGTCGTCTCTCAGATCTAGCTTGTGATGGCAGCCCCCTGACTTGCACCCTCTTGATATGTGGACCTGCCTCAGAACGTTGTTACTCTGTGTCCGCACTCGACAGCAGCCCCTCGGGGTGAAGACCGTTGCTGGGAAATGGTTTTCTTTTACCTCTGTGGAAATGTCAGGTTGGTGAAAAAAATCAACCCCCAAAATATTGAAGAGTCCCAAATGTCGCTGCAGTGCCTCGTGAGACCTGTAGTTCCCCATAATTCAGAGATTTCAGAGCCAGAAGGGACCATTGTGATCCGCTATACCTCTGGTATAGTAAACACCATAGAGCTTCCCCAAAATCATTTTGATCTGAACTAGTGCAGGTCTTTTAGGGCTAGTCTACACTAGAAGTGCTACAGTGGGGCAGCTGTATCTATCCTGACAGGAGAGAGCTCTCCCGTTGGCATAACAAAACCACCTCTGCGAGAGGCAGTTGCTATGTCGGTGGGAGAAGCGCTGTCATACACTGGTGCTTAGGTTGGCGTAATTTATGTTGTTCGGGGATGGGGGCGGGGAGGTGGCTTATTCCCACCCTGAGCAACATAAATAATACCGACATAACCTGTAGTGTAGACAAGCCCTTAGAAAACATCCAGTCTTGATTTAAAAATTGCTAGTGATGGAGAATCCACCGCAGCCCTTGGTAAGTTGTTCCAATGATTAATTACACTCGCTGTTAAATATCTTGCACCTTATTTCCAGCCTGAATTTATCTAGCTTCAACTTCCAACCACTGGATCTTGTTAGATCTTTTTGCCTGCAAGATTGAAAAGCCCATTATGAAATATTTTTCCCCAGGTAGATACTCACAACCTTCTATTTGTTAAGCTAAATAGATTGAACTCCTTGACTCTATCACTATAATGATATGACCCAGTTGCAACTATGTGGACGAATCCAGACAATCACTGTGCTGTCTAATGAACTCACACAGGAAAATGTTAAAAAACAAAAACACCCCGTCACCTGTGGATGAACACTTTTCACAGAGTGATCACTCCATATCTGACCTCTCAGTGCTCCTTCTCAAAGGAATCCTGCACAAAACCTTCCAAAAAAACGAGCCTGGAAGCTTAAATTCATTACTCTGCTTGGCTATGTCTACACTACCGCAGTGTGGACCTAAGTTATGCCACTCCAACTATGTGAATACGGTAGCTGGAGTTGACGTAGCTTAGGTTGACTTACTGTGGTGTCTACACCGCACTGGGTCGACAGGAGACACTCTCCCGTTTACTTACCTTACTCTTCTCATTCATGGGGGAGTACTGGGGTCGATTGTAGAGCGATCTGTGGGTGATTTGGCAGGTCTTCATTAGACCTGCTAAATCAACCCCCGGTGCATCGATCACTGGAGCGTCGATCCGAATGTAGTGTAGACATAGCCTAGACACTAAAAATCCTGGACTGAACAGAGACACTGGATTTATGGCTTATTACAACAATTGGTAACCCACTAACCCCGTAACTGCCTTTTTTGTCCTGTGACTGCAGAGGTGTTAATGGGCCATTCCACCTTGAATAGTCCCTTTCAATATATGCTAACTAGTTATGCTACTTATGGACAACAGAATGGCAGCTGAAATTCAATGTTGATAAATGCAAAGTAATGCCCATTGGGAAACAGAATCTCAACCCTACATAAGAAATGATGGGGTCTAAATTAGCCGTTACCACTAAAGAAAGAGATCTTGAAGTCATTGTGGCTAGTTCTCTGAAAAGATCCACTCAATGTGCAGCGGCAGTCAAAAAAGCGAACAGAATGTTAGGAATCATTAGGAAAGAGAATAACACAGAAAATATCATATTGCCTCTATATAAATCCATGGTACACCCACATCTTGAATACTGCTTGCAGATTTGGTTGCTCCATCTCCAAAAAGTTATATTGGAACTGGAAAAGGTTCAGAAAAGGGCAACAAAAATTATTAGGGGTAGAGAACAGCTTCCATATGAGGAGAGATTAATAAGCCTGGGACTTTTCAGTTTGGAAAAGAGACGACTAAGAGAGGATATGATAGAGGTCTATAAAATCATGACTGGTGGAGAAGGTAAATAAGGAAGTTTTATATACTCCTTCTCATAACACAAGAACTAGGGGTCACCAAATGAAATTAATAGGCAGCAGGCTTAAAACAAAGAAAAGGAAGTATTTCTTCACACAATGCACAGTAAACCTGTGGAACTCCTTGCCAGAGGATGTTATAAAGACCAAGACCATAACAGGGTTTAAAAAGGAACTAGATAAATTCATGGAGGATAGGTTCATCAATGGCTATTAGCCAGGATGGGCAGGGAGGCAAAACCATGCTCTGAAGTGTCGCTAGCTTATTTTTGCCCAAAGCTGGGAATGGGCGACAGGGGATGGATCACTTGATGATTCCCTGTTCTGTTCATTCCCTCTGAAGCACCTGGCATTGGACAGTGTCAGAAGACAGGACACTGGGCTAGATGGATCTTTGGTTTGACCTAGTATGGCGGCTCTTATGTTCTTAATCTGTTGCACCCTGCATTTTGCTATGACACTCGGAGAACCTTTCCTAGCCCTGAAGAAGAACTCAGGGTGCCTCAAAAGCTTGTCTCTCCCCCCCAGCAGAATTTGTTCCAATAAAAAAATACCAGCTCACCCACGTTGTCTCTCTATCACTCTCTGGCAGGTTTTCTAATCATTCTCGTGGCCCTCCTCTGACCCCTCTGCAAGGTATCAATGCCCTTCGTGAATTGTGGGCACCAGCACCGGACACAGGAGTCCAGCAGCAACGGCACCAGGGCCAAATCCAGAGGTAAAACCATTTTCTATTCCTACTCACGATTCCCCTGTTCACGCATCCAGACATCACAGGGTCGCACTGGGAGCTCGTGTTCAGCTGATTATCCACCGAGACCCTCCCAGGACTTTTTCAAAGTCCCAAGATAGAGCCCCCAGCCTCTCGGCAAGGCCTGATTTCTTTCCTCCTACATGGATAGACTTACATTTTTGAAGCATTATCATTAAGGGACCGAGCTGCAGGTTGGAGTAGGAAATTCCCTTTGATCAATAAGCCCTGTGGTATGTGGGCAGTGTTAGTATTTGCACTACAAGGCATCCTGCAGATCATATGAGCATTTGAATATAGGTCGATGCAGGAAGCAGTGGGTGGGTTACTGCTGATGCTGCTTCCTGTCATTCTAACTAATATTGTCTCAAAAAGAAAAGGAGGACTTGTGGCACCTCAGCGATGAACAAATTTTTTGGAGCATAAGCTTTCGTGAGCTACAGCCCACTTCATCGGATGCATGATGAAGTGCGCTGTAGCTCACGAAAGCTCATGCTCTAATAAATTGGTTAGTCGCTAAGGTGCCACAAGTCCTCCTTTTCTTTTTGCGGATACAGACTAACACGGCTGCTACTCTGAAACCTAATATTGTCTCGTTTCCTTGTAAACCTCCCTGCCCCACCCCCATCTGTCTGTATCCACCTCTTATCGCTTGTCTTAGAATCATAGAATCAGAAGGGACCCCAAGGGTCATCTAGTCCAGCGGCTCTCAACCTTTCCTGGCTACTGTGCCCCTTTCTGGAGGCTGATTTGTCTTGTGTACCCGAAGTTGCTCCTCACTTAAAAACGACTTGTTTACAAAATGAGACAAAAAACACAAAAAGGTGTCAGCCTCTATTATTGAAAAAACTCTGCCTTTCTCATTTTCCCCGTAGAATGATCAAATAAATCAGCTGGAATATAAATACTGTACTGACATTTCAGTGTGTAGTCTATAGAGCGGTGTAAACAAGTCATTGTCTGTATGAAATTTTAGTTTGTACTGACTTTGCTAGTGCTTTTTATGTAGCCTGTTGTAAAACTAGGCAAATATCTAGATGGGTTGATGTACACCCTGGAAGACCTCTGCGTACCGAGGTAAGCGTACCTCTAGTTGAGAATCACTGATCTAGTCTAACCTCCTGCCAAGAAAGAGGCAGGATTTGTTGTGTCTATTCCATCCAAGACAGATGGCTTAGACTTGGATTGTCAGCTTTTTGGGGGCAGGGACTGTCTTTTCACCCTTCATTTGTACAGAGTTTAGAGCAACAGTGTCCTGGAACATGCCACTACGATAATGCAAAATAATAAATAATAATAATAATTCTCTGGCAGTGGAGCCTAGTGGGTCAAGCACAGGACTGGGACTCAGGAGACCTGGGTTCCATTCCCTGCTCTGCCACTGGCCTGCTGGGTGACCTTGGGCACGTCACGCCTCTCTGTGCCTCAGTTTCCCCATCTCTAAAATAAGGATACTGCCCTCTTTTGTAAAGTACTTTGAGCTCTACTGCTGCAAGGCACTAAAGAAGAGGGAGGTGTTATTCGCCAGGAGGTCTGACTCAGTACTGCCAACCTCAAACGTCCAAAAATCGTGAGTCAGACACTAAAACAATCTCAGGAGATTGGTTACGATTCGTTAATAAAGCTCCCGCTTTCATCTAGCCCAAAGCAGGAGTCCAGACTCTCAGCTGGCAGCGTTTGCTTTGATTAAAGACAGGCAGCAGAGCTGGAAGATAAAGGGAAGTTGCTTTCAGGGCTTGTCTACACAGGGGGATAATGCACACGTACAGGAGTGTGATTTCTGAAACCCATTAATGTGTTACGTGCTAACTAGTCCATGTAGGCCCTGCTGGTACACCCTAAAGTTTCCTTAGTGTGTTTTAACATCATGCTGACTACATTAAAGTGCACTAGGAAACCTTTAATGCACACCAGCCGTGCCTGCACAGACCAGTTAGTGTGCAAGGTGGTAGTGCGTTGTAGAAATCACCCCCCGGTAGCGTGCATTGCAGCACTGTGTAGACAAGCCCACTGCATCATTTAGATCTAGGCTGAGATCTTCAAACGTGACTAGTGATTGCAGGTGGCCAATTTGAAATACTTTAAAGGGGCCTGATTTTTAGAAGGCGAGTGCTCTGGCCCCTTTAAAGTGTCACAGGTTGGGCTCTCAAAAAGCACTCGTCACTTTTGAAAATCACAGCCAGATAAGGTGCGTTTTTCAAACGAGTGTAAAGTCACATAGGTGCCACCAGTCCCATGGATTTTCAGCAGGACCTGTGCTCCTAGGTAGAGCTCAGCAAAATTTTTCAGGTGAAACTTGTTTTGGAGAAAAAAGTGCAGATCCAGGTTTGACAGAAACATTTCATGAATTCATGTCAAATGCGCCAAATTATTTCAGTCCATGCCCACCTCACCCACATCTGAAAACGTTTTGTTTCAACGGTTTTTTAAATGAATCATTTTGATGTTTTGATTCAAAATGACTTTTTGTTTAAAATTATTTTTATAACGCTGAAAGAAATTTTTTTAAAACCCCTTAAAATGGCTCACAGTCAAAACAATTGTTTTAATTATTATTATTATTATTTGGAACTGCCCCAGAACCAAAAACTCCGTTATTCACCCAGCTCTATTCCTAAGTCACGTAGGTGCATCTGGAAAATTCCACCCACTTAATAAAGTTCGAGGCAGGGCTAAATTTGTAATGAAAGAGGTGCCGGGGCTCACGCAATTTTGTGACATCCATAACTGCAGCAAGCCCAGAGATGCCGGGGCTATGAACTGCCAAGCCTAGAGGTGCCGGGGCTCAGCCCTGGCACAACTTAAGCACTGGTTTTAGGGTATTTTTCATCCTGCAGTCAATCTTTTGAGTCATTTTTGTCTTCCGCCTCACAAAAAACAACTCTCCCTCGTTTTACAGAGCTGAGAGGTCCGGTTTAACAGCCGTAGCTCTCTCTCTTTCTGTTGCCCTACCTGGGTGTCCTTCATCTGAGCTTCCTGTGTGGTTTCAGCCAGATTCTTTGAGGAGCTCTGTGGGCGGCCCCGCTCAGGGGAGAGGCACAGACAGGGGTAAGGTGGGGCACGACCCTGAAACATTTGGGGACCACTGCCCGAAGGACGAATTTAAACCCACTTCTTGGTATTTATAGTAGCAGTGCAGGAACGTTCTGCTTTTTGTTCCACTAAGGAAGGGGAGTGGAAATCTCTCTGGATTTACACGACAGCCGGACATGTGAATCCAGTTCAAGTCGACATACCTGAGCTAGCGCCGATCGAGCTCGCACACTTCAAAGTAGAAGTGGAGCCTGTTGTAATAACTGGGCCCACCCATTGAGACTAATTTATCCTCAGCTGTAAAAAGTTTATAAAATGTCACAATAACCTAGAACGACAAATGATGGGTAAAGGTAAGCAAGGGAAACAGAAAGGCTAAATCAGTCCAAACAAAAAGGCTTCCTGATATAATTCAAGGAGTGAGTTCAGATCAGGCCTAATGAACAAGAAAAGGGTGGGCCTGGAAATTGAGGAACAAAGCTTGGTCTGTTGGAAATCAGGCCTAATGGGTGGACCAAATACCGAGAGGCTGGGCTATTCCGCGCACCGCTCCCACCCGGGGTTGTCGGAAAGAGACTTTGGAGGCGGATGAAAATTAGTAGAGGTACCCATTGCGACGCTGGGCAAGTTGAAAGACGGGGAAGGAGCGAGCTTTGCCATCGCGGCTACCACCCCCACGGTCTTCTGGGACCCCAGACACAGGAGCCGGCTTCCTTCTTTCCCCGGGGGGTGCTCAGCCCCTGCTCAACGCCAGGCCCCGGCCTCACTCCACCCCTTCCCCCAAGCCCCCAACCCTCCTCTTCCTTCCCTGCCCCCTGCCCCCACTCCACCCCTTCCCCAAACCCCTATCCCCCCACCCTGTCTCTTCCCACCCAGTTCTGCCCCCTCCCCAGAGCGCGCCCCACCCTCGCTCCTCCCCTCCCCCCTCAGCGCCTCCTGCATGCCACAAAACATGATCATGGTGGTCAGGAGGCACTGGGGGGAGGGGGGAGGAGTTGATCAGTGGGGCCACCGGTGGGTAGGAGGCACTGGGGGAAAGGTGGGAGCTGGCTGCCAGTGGGTGCTAAGCACCCACTAATTTTTTTCCACGGGTGCTCCAGCTCTGGAGCACCCACGAAGTCGGGGCCTATGACCCCCGGACTTTCTTCATCCCACTCCTGAGAGGGGGCTTCCCCGGACTGGGCCAGAGAGAGGAAGCCAGAGGACATCACCACCTCTGGCTAAATCCTGAATATCACCTGGGATACGAGACTTGGTCTTCCCCTTCTGCCCCTGTGCGTCCATTCCCTGCCTTACCTTTTTTCTTTCCTTTCCTATCCCTCTTCTGCTGCTTTCTGTTTAATGAGAGCCTGGCTTAGCCGGGCTAGACTGTACAATTTGCAGCACGGCTGTAAGCCTGAGACCAGAAAGAGACAGGTTAAAAGCAACGCCCTAACCAGCCCGATGCTGGTACGAGTTTGCCAGGTCTCAAGACTGGCTGATCAGATTGTGCCCTGGGCTTGCATTTCTTCAGCATCCAGGTTGCAAGTGAGAGTCAACATCAGAGACAGCAGCTGCATTGTCAATCTTTGCTGTTCTCATCACCCCATCGTGTGTGTATTTGTCTTCTTTTGTCTTCTATGCAACGGGATCGGGCTTTAACAACAGCAGCCGCAGTGACGCCGCCAGCGCCAGCCCATCTCACGTAACTCCTTCTCTTTTCCCAAAAAGGACCCTTTGATACCATCTAAAAGGCTTCCAACACGTGCGGTTTTTTTCCTTCCAAAGACTCCCTCCAGCTAAAGGAAAGGGGACCAGGAGATGTTGTTCTAAATGAAAACCTGACTTCATACTTTACATTTCAAACGCTTTAATTATTCTTTTCTTTTCTGTATCCTTAATAAAAGGTTAAATGGAGTTTTCATGGCGTGTTTGCCGTGGTACGTAGCAGGCTGAAGTCCGCGTATCAGGAGCTCTGGAAGCTCCCTAGAAGGGGGGGGGCCACCAGCACCCAACCTGTGGCCCCACCCCTGCTCCGCCCCTTCCCCCGGGGCCACGCCGCCTCTTCCCTCGAGGCCCCGCCCCACGCTGCCTCTTCCCCCTCAGGCCCCGCCTCCTGCTCACTCCTCTCCCCCCCCCCCCCATCACTCACCCTTAAGGCAGGTAAAAAGTCATGGGGCCATGGCCTGCTGCCTTCCCCCCCCCCAACCCTGTTCCGTATACCAAACCCTGGGTCTTGTTTAACACTGTTTAATGATGGAGAGTGACAGGATCACGTTAACACCGTTGGCTCTTTGGACCTATTAGAGTTCATCTAAATTAATACACCAAGCCACAAAGACATGAGCCGCAGGACAGGCTAGCCGCTCCAAGTACGTACCTAGGGTCGTGGACACACTCGTTCTCAGGGCAGCTAACTCCTTGTGCCTCTGCGGCTCTGCTTCTATTTTAATGTGCTAGCGTGGGAGGTGTCTCCACACCGGCCGCTCAAAGTATAGACATGTCCTCAGACAGAGTGTCCTGTGAATGCAGCGATATTACCCTGAAAGCGGTGCAGGGCAAAGACGAGAGAGTTTACTATTCGTGCTGCTATGAAGATATTGGACCTTTGTTCTTCCATTTGCACCGAACTTCAGATGTTGAGGGACAACCCACAGGATTTAGCCGTCTGCGTATCTAATTATCAAGACCCAGTATTGCTATGTTTGAGATTGACAAGATGGTACAGCTGCAGAATCTTCCCTGTCCAGATGAGCTAGCTACCCTTCATTCAGGAAAAATGTAAGAAGCAATTAAGCTCCTTTATGGACTAAGATAGCTGAAACAATAGAAGCCACCACCCAAGGGACTAGGCCACCTGCAAGGCTAAGCAAAAGCAGAGCTGTGTGGATGGAGGGGTTTTCTCAAGGGTTGATTGCATATGCAGGGGCTGTGTGTGGGGAAGAAGCAGACAGGAGCAGAAATTCAGAGAAGCACAAGTAGCATAGCCCTGAGAGGAGGCCAAGAGAGAGAGCTTCTTTTTGGGCAGAGTGCTGACTGGAAAGAGGCTTCGAATTGTAAGCAGGGAACCTCCTCTTTGATTCCTGCTGCATTCAGGGAAACAGAACTTTGTACATTCTTTGTGAATAAACAGGATTGCAGCAAAGAAATACTTGACTTGTAGCATAAATTTCTCCTGCTAATGGAAACAATCCAGCAAGGCCCTGGATAGTGGTGAACCTCTTGGGTCAAAAAAGGTAGCAATAAAAGCAATCACAGGACGAGAGGTAACTGGTTTTGCTCTGTTAAGGAGAGCCTCGTGGTGAGGATGTTTCGCTTGCAATCTCAGCATGCCGTCACTGAGGTTGTGCAGTTCCTGGAAGCCCAGCTGGACACTGTTTAAGCAGCGTTTGCTGAGGAGACCCCCAGCCCAATCCGAGGGACTGGTCCTTAGCTCCGTAGGGGCCTCACATTATGAAAGGGCCAGGCCACTTGGGACAGAGGCACCGTCTGCCGTGCTGTCGTGGGGCCAGATCTCAGTGGAGCGGCATATCAGCACTTCTGCCGCATGGAAGGTGCCATTTGGTAGAGTATGACACATAGCATGACCTCACACTTCTGCGGGTCTCTCTAATATCCTGGGACCAACACGGCTACAACCACATGGCATAGGAGAAATGTGTGACCATTAATGTAGACTGCACAGGGCTGTCTAGCGGAGACACCCCCGAGGGAGGTAGTCTCGAGCTTTCGCATCACAGGGGAGCTGGGAGACGCCGCAGCTGTTTGCATGATCATTGCATGTAACAAAGAACTCTAACCCAGCTCAGCGCATGGGCTCCTGGCAATGCACAAGGCTCAGACTGGCAGGTGCGATCGAAGGGAGGGGCTGTAATTGACAGTCAGTGACATGAAACGGCCACAGGGTGGCCCCACAACTTCAGAAATAGGAAAGAGCCACAATGAGTCTGGTCAAAAAAGAAATGATTTTGAGAAAATCAATAAATAAATTGGTTTATTTGAATTTTTTGGTGAAATTGTTTCATTTTTTTGATACAACAATTTGAAACAAGACTAACGCGACATTTTTGTTTTGTTTCCAGTCGAAGTATGTTTATTGGGTTCAAGTTTTGAAACCTAAACTATTTTGGGGTTTTGATTTTCAGGGGCGATTGAATTTTTTTTCTTTATTGTCTGTTTTTCAAAGACAAAGAGGAAAAAGAGAGAGAAATGGAGGAAGACAAAAAAACCAAGCTCATGCTGAATAGAAAACCAAAATCCAACCCCTCCCTCCCGCCCCCCCATTTGAGCTGGGACAAACATTTTGGTGGAGTTTAATTTACTTTTAATTGCATTTGGTGGGATTTGATGCCAGACCAAACCCATTTCATTTTGCTGAGAACTTTCAAAAGAAATTGAACTTCTTGTTTGCAAAAAATATCATTTGATTCCAAAAGCCGGTTTTTTGTTAAAGAAAAAAAGGAATGATGAAACAGGTTTGTCTGGATCTAAACTCGAGGAGAAACGTGCCCTGGAGAGACAGCCCAATGATTTAGTACCACAGGGCAGTCAAGGGACGTGGTGGTTTATATGATAATTGTGTATGCATCCGATGAAGTGAGCTGTAGCTCACGAAAGCTCATGCTCAAATAAATTGGTTAGTCTCTAAGGTGCCACAAATACCCCTTTTCTTTTTGTGAATACAGACTAACACGGCTGTTACTCTGAAACCTGTGTATATTAAGAGGACCTCAGCTCCGTGTGTTGCATTCTGTGTAGGCACAGGGCGGAACCTGGCATAAAAGGGAGGGGAAAGAGATCAGATATATGCTGTTTGCAGAGTTATAGCCGTGTTGGTCCCAGGATATGAGAGACAAGGTCGAGGAATTTTTATTTTTATTGGACCAACTTCTGCTGGTGAGAGAGACAAGCTTTCAGGATCCACAGAGCTCTTATTCAGGTCTGGGTCAGGTCTGGCCCCGAGAACTTGACTCTTTCACCAACCAAAATGGGTCCATTATGAGTATGTCTACACAGCAAAGAAAAAGCAGCCGACTCGGGCTGGGGCCTGTTTCATTGCTGTGTAGACATCTGGGCTCCAGCCAGAGCCCAAGCTCTGGGACCCTCCCACCACGGACGGTCCTAGAACCCAGACTCCAGCCCAAGCCCAGGCGTCTGCACAGCAATGGAAGAGCCCCGCAAGCCCGAGTCGGCTGGCCCGGGCTAGCCGCAGTGTCTAGTTGCCCTGTTGACATACCCTCATAGACCCCGCCCACTTTGTCTCTCTCAAGAAACAGGCTGTAATTTAGACCCAGTGACATGAAATGGGCACAGGGTGGCGCTAGAGCTTCAGGAGTGGCAGCGGGCTGGGAGATTTTATTATTATAATGATTAGTAGCTATTTGTATTACCACAGTGCTTAGGAGCCCCCCTCCTGGAGCAGGACACCATTGTGCTAGGCGCTGGACAAACACAGAACAAAAAGACAGTCCCTGCCCCACAATCTAAGACAAGAGACATCAGGTGGATGTTTTCTAACAGATCTGCTCTGGCTCCAACAGGAATTAATGCAGGGATGTTGTGTGGCCGATGTTATACAGGGGGTCAGAGTGGATGGTCACAGTGGCTCCTTCTGACCTTGGAATCTATCAGACAGACAGAGACAGGGGGAGTACAAAGAAACAATGGGACAATCGTGGTCAGCATGACTGGCTGGGATCTCAGCTGTCTAACCAATGTCAAGTTTTCATAATCGTGGCTTGCTCTGGGAACTGCTCTAACCCGCTCTGAGAGTGGCTCTAACCCAAGCCAGTTTATACTCAGTGAGACCTTGCTCTCCTCAGACCCAGCAGCCGGGAAACATGACCATGCAAGTCAGTGGATGGCTGAAGTTTAACCCTTTCAGCGTATCCCAGGGAGGGCTACAGCCATACCAACAGAGGGGTAGTGGTATAGGCCTCTGGTGGGCTGCATACGCCGGACGGTGTGTGAGACTCGGCCAGGGGGCTGAGTCACTGAAAAACGCCTGAGAAATCACCGACAGGGCTTATCACAAACTGAAAGACTGCAGACCCTTCCGGCTAGAAGGTGAGGTGAGAGGTGGATGCCACGCAGTTACAAACAGGATTTAATTTTATTTTGTGTCAAGGAGGTAACGAAAGGCAATACAGTAGCAGTGGGGGAGGTTTAGGTTGGATATTAGGAAAAACTTTTTCACTGGGAGGGTGGTGAAACACTGGAATGCGTTACCTAGGGAGGTGGTGGAATCTCCTTCCTTAGAAGTTTTTAAGGTCAGGCGTGACAAAGCCCTGGCTGGGATGTTTAATTGGGGATTGGTCCTGCTTTGAGCAGGGGGTTGGACTAGATGACCTCCTGAGGTCCCTTCCAACCCTGATATTCTATGATTCTATGAACACCCACATGAATATATAGTGAGGTAAAGACACGTGGATAAAGGCTATGAACAGTAAATAACATTTGCATAGTAGTAACCCAGTTATCCATTTCTTACACTTCAGAATCAAACAAACACATAGTACAATGAAGGCAATGTGTAAAGAAGTAACAGTTAGACTAATTCAGACTAGAAAGAACATGCAAATTTTTACCAGTGAGGATAATTAACCGTTGGACCAATTTACCCAGAATTGCAATGGATTCACCATCACTGACAATTTTTAAAATCAAGATTGGATGTTTTTCTAGAAGATTTGCTCTAGTTCGAACAGGAATTAATTCAGGGCAGTCGTACGGCTTGTGTTACACAGGTCATCTGAGATTCTCACAGAGATCCCTTCTGGTCTTGGAATCTACAAGTCTCTGACAGCCCGAGACCCACTACTGCCAACTCCAGATGTACAAAAATAATGAAAAATGAAATTTGCTTTAAAAATTTTGGGTTCTTTTTCGTTGCCTTCTGGTTTGTGAGTCTTTAGGGAGAACTCGAGTCACAATTTTAAGCTTTTCGCCATGATGCTGTGGGCTAAAAACTTGCTTAAAAAAATAACAGCAGAAAGCTGAGGTTCTCAGATTAGCTCATTCCAAGAACCAGGCTTTGCCAAAAAGCAACAAATAGAGTGCCATAAACTGCAGGAGTTGCCAACACTGGAGACTCAGCTGAGCTGGTGTATAGGCAGAGCTTGGAGATGCCTCGTTCTACACAAGTGGGCCCAGAGGATGTGATTTTCAAAAGCATCTGTGTGGCTTTGGAGTGGAGCTAGGTGGGAAACTCCTTTCCCATGCATGAGAATTTGGGAGATTTCAACATTTTATCCCATCCCAAATCAAGATGAAGAGTAAACTCTAGAAACTTGTCAAGAGTCAATAAACCAAACCAAAAATTCATTCTGGGTCCATTGAAACCGCTGGTTTCGATAATTTCAAAATGTTTCCATTGTAACTTTTTTTCCCCACAGTTAAAATTCCTAAAAACGTCAAAAGAAAACGTCGTTCCGGCTCTAAAGCCCCAAAACATTCTGGTTTGAATGTGTCAAAACATTTTGTTTTGAAAATTTCAAAATATTTTTCCCCTAATAAATTTGGAGTCAGGAGATTCAGTGAAACCAATCCTGTTTTCCAAACCGTCTATCAGCTATTCAGAACTGTCACCCTAATAATAAATAAGTTAAATGAGATCAAACGAAGCAATTCCATCTTGCATAATCCACCATGGAGCTTAGGAGCACTCTCTTAAATGCTCCTTCCCAAGCACTGGGCAGCTCCAGCAGGGAAAATGCTCTATTGAAAAGGAGCCCCAGGGCTGGAAGCTTGGTTCAGGACATCCGGAAGATCTGCTGCTATCCAGCTGCACTGCTCGACAAAAATCCACACAGCCCAGGGGTCCTGCCCCAGGAAGCAAAACTAACGCTGAATTCATATCTAAAAGCAGCACGACTAGTCTTTGGCTCAGGAAAAAAACCATCGGTTATTAAAGGGCAAGGTCACGGGGTCGAGGCAATTAACATAGTAAGTGCAAGACTAATTCAGAGCTGTAGTGCATTCGTGGCCCGCACCAGCGGCTTCAGAAGACAGGTCAAGAGAAATCCTAGTGGACAGTGATGGAATAACCGGCCAAATGGAGAAGTTTGCTCCTGATCTTCATTACTTAGATGGTGGTTCATGCCCTGAAGAAAGAAGGTTTGGCTCCCTTCCCAAACTCCTGTTCATTTCCTCTCTTGTATGAAGAACAGTAGTTAATGAACCAGTCCTTTTAAAAACAAATCCTCCCAAGCTCTTGGCTTCAATGACATCTTGCAGCAGTGAGTTCCGCAGGCTAATTGTGCGTTGTGGGAAAACATAGGTCCTTCGATCAGTTTCAAATTTGCTGATTTTTCAATTTTGTTAAGCATCCCAGTTCTTGTATCAAGAGATGGACTGAATAGCAGCACCCCAATCTACCTTCCCCGGCCCAGTCTTTGTTTTTTTCCCCTTGTTCACGTCCCCTTATTCTCTGACAAGAACAGCCCCAATCTCGGCACACAAAAGTCCCACGTGGCCTCCCATCATTCTTGTCACCAGTCTCTGAACCTCCTCTAGCTCTGCAGCGTCCTTTTGGAGATGGGTGACCCGTATTGCACACAGTGTTCCCCACCAGGGTGTCCCTTTGATTCATACAATGACATCAGAGAATTTTCTGTATTCTCACCTAGTGCGTTCCTTATGTACCCCAACATCTTGTTGGCTTTGTTGTCAGCTGCTGCACGCTCAGCCGAGGTCTGCGCTGGGCCATCTCCAGTGACACCCCTGGGTGAGATGCTGGCCTCCTTGAATTGAATGGGAAAATGCGCATAAATTTCAATGGGGTCAGCAGTTCACCCCTGCTCCTTCTCCTGAGCTGTTGTAGTTATTTTAGAAGCTAGGAAGATGGATGAGTAATCCTCAATTGTTCCTCCGCTGGACCCTATCTGTATTTGTCACACTATTTCATTTGCCAGTGGGTGGCCCGTTCCCCTCACGTGGCTAGATCCTGCTGAAGTTCCTCCTGTTTTTCAGTTTGATTAACCTAATAATTCAGGGTCCACTGGAAATTTTGCTATTTTATTTTTTAATCCTTGTTTATAAGCTCGGCTGTAGACCGGTTGTGCGAGATAGAGTTTCTCTAATAGCCCGTTGTGAGGTTTTTCAGCTCCTGACTGCTCTGTATTGCGTTTTTCTGGCTTGTAAACGCATCAGGTTTGCTGCAGACCCAATTTCTCTCGGTGATGCACCTGGAAGAGCTGACGGTCTTGTCGTTCAGGTACGCGCAGTCACCTCCTCCTCTTATCAGGAGCCTGCAACGAGAGAGAATGAAGCCGTCGTCAGCCAGCAGATGGGCCTGTCCTGTTACTGCCAGTGGGAGAATGCGCCTGACAGTTGCCAGCATGACCCCATGTTAATGAATTATTTCCTCCCAGGCAGCATGGAGGACGCCATTTTGTAGAGCAAAATGGCGTCCTCCACACAGCGCATAGGCGCTGACTCGGTGGGTGCTCCGGGGCTGGAGCACCCATGGAGAAAAAAAAAAAACTGTGGGTGCTCAGCACCCACCAGCCACCTGCAGATCAGCGTCTCCCCCGCAGCGCCTCCTGCCTGCTGGCGGCCCCGGGGATCAGCTCCAGCGCCTCCCACCCACCGCGGATCAGCTGCTCAGCGGCGTGCAGGATGCACTACGGGGAGGGGGAGGAACAGCCGCAGGAAGAGGCAGGGGAGGGGCCGGGCTGGGGGCTTGGGGGAAGGGGTGAGCGGGGGCAGTGCCTGGGACAGAGCAGGGGCAGGAAGAGGGATGGGGGGAGGCAGGGGAGGAGTGGGGGCAGGGCCTGGGGCAGAACGGGAGGGTTGAGCACCCCCCGGGATCTGAGTAACTCGGCACCTATGGCACAGCGTGGTCTCCTGTGCAAAGTCATGCTCTACAAAATGGCATCCGCCCCACAGCGCGAGCTCATGCCTAGGTCACACAAGGTCATGCGGTGTGGAGGATGCTACTTTGCAGAGCAAAATGGCGTCCTCCATGCACCGTGCCCTCGCAGGAACTGTACATGTGAGGGGTCACCGTGTGGAGCAAAGTGGCACCCTCCGCACGCTAGGGGTCACCACCCCCCCATCTGCTGACGGCACAACCCCCAGTTTGGGAACTGCTGATCTAACACCTGCAGCCTGGACCACGGTAGCTCTCCCCAGTGTGTGAGGGGGGCCAAATGAGCCCACATCTACTCTTGCAGGTGCGTGTAGGAAGGATTTTCTAGCTAGAGCCAGGTAACGTTTTTCAGATGAAGAATTTATTCACCGAAAAATGGAATTTTAGGTCTCCTGAAACATTTGGCCCTAAATTAATTTTTTCTTCAGGCTAAATTGACAAGGGGACTTGGGTGCCCTTCACAAAACTGGAGAAAGACGGGGTGGTAAACCCGATAGCCACCAGGTCATTAGCCTGCTTATCTGGGATGAGAATAGCGCAGGTTCAAGTCCCTACTTCGAATCAGACAGGGCGAGGACTTGATTTGGGATACAGAAGACCCAGGTGGAGTGCCCTAACCAGGGGCTAGGGAGTACGGGGGATGGAGGACGGACACCACCATTGGGTTTGTGCCTGGTGCTTCCAAATTTCCTTTGCTTTTAATTAAAAAAAAAAAAAAAAAAGGCAGTTTAAAAATGCCTGAAACTGAAAGGAAACATTTCATTTCGGGTTGAACAAAAGAAATTTCATTTGACGTGAAAGTAAAATCTTTGGCTCTTTGTTTTGCCCAGAAAACTAAAAATGTTTAGTTTCTGGTTGATGCAGGTTCTTCTGCTCCCAATTTTCAGTTCAGCCAGCGAACGGCAATATCGCTCATTCCGACAGCTCTAGATCATACACCTTCCTCTGAGGCAGCCTGCGTTGGCCACTGTCAGAGACAGGAGATGGGGCCAAATGGACCTTTGGTCAGAACCAGCCTGGGACTTCCTGTGCTCCTGGGTATGTGACAGGCTCATGGAGGACCTGGCCTAGCTGGGCTGCACTGAGCAACCCAATTCCTAAAGGTGGCCCCGTGTGGCTGTGAGCATGGGAATCAGTCTCCACTCAGGAGGGTTTCTCTGCAGCTCCTTTCGTATGGACGGTCGCCGCCATGTGGGTACCTCAAACCGTGAGGTCTGTTAGCTGTGGTGGAACTGACTCACTGTGGTGCCTTTTGCTTTCCCTTGAACCTCACAAGACTCTGCAGTCTGTGGAGACAGGTGGTCGCTTTTGTGTTCAGTCATCCTGACGCACACGCAAACTCTGCTCCCTCTTTTTAACGTTGTCTCAGTCTAAGATACGGGTGTCAAACGTACAGCCCCGGACCAGGTATCACCCCTTTCCTCCAGCCTCCGACTCCCTCTAGACTCTCCAAAGGCATCGGGCCTGCAGCTCTCCAGGGACTGGAGTCTGAGTGGGAGGAAATGAGGTGGGTGGATTTGGTCCGGACAAGTTTGACCAAAAAAAAAAAAAAAAATCACAACTTAAAATATTTCAATTTGGAAAGGCTGCCGTGGTGCCTCATGGGAGCTGTAGTTCAGGTGCCTCGTGCTCCCCTTTTCTTCTATAGGCCAGGTTCCCCGTTCGGACTACATCTCCCAGGGTGCACCATGGTCACACTACTGGTCGAGAGGAGGCAATACATCATGGGAGATGCAGTGCAACTGCCTCAGACTCCCATTCTTCTCTATAGGCCGAGCTCCATGTCCAAACTACATCTCCCATGGTGCCCCCGATCTCTACTGGTGAGGGGAGGTGATGCATCATGGGGTCCCTTGGCCATGCTGCACCATGGGAGTTGTAGTCCAGTTGGGGAGCCCAGCCCGTAAAGGGGGAGATTGTTGAGGTTTACATGGTGAATGTTGGCTCCGTCTGAATTCAGCCCCACAACCTAGTGTTCAGAACCTAAACAGATAGAAAAAGGACTCACGAGCTGTTGAGATCAGAGCCATTCACCCATTTCCAGCGCTGCCCCTCCTGCTCTCTCCAGAGGCCAATCCAGTGCTCGGAGACGCCTTTGTATCGCATCATGAGAGCCTGTAACAGAGAAAAAGGAAAGAGTTGGATTCCATGTGCGCTGCTCACAGGGCTCCGGGCAGCACAGAGTCACGTTATACAGAAAATTTCCCAAGTTAGTTAAAGCAAAGTGTGGAGCTGAAACTAGAACTCCTGGGTTTCACTTTAGTGGCTTAACCTCAAGCCCATCCCTTCAGCCCCGCCTCAGTCACGGCACCTCGTACAACTGGTGCAGCGAACGTGGCAAGAAGCTGTGGATCCCAGAGGAATTCATCCCACAACCCTGCCCCATTCTTTGCCTGCTGAATGAGGCAGGGGTCCCATGGGAAAACACAGCAGGGGAATCACATAACTAAAGACTGGATCATAACTGATCCACACCAAAAAGAAGGAAAAGGAAAACCAGAGTTAAGGTGGCACTTGGGAGCTTTGACTTATTTCCAGTTAGAGCTGGGCAAGTTTTTGGTGACTTGTAAATTCACTGAAAAATTGTGGGCTGGAGTTCCTAGGTGCGACCCCGAGAAAAATAATCAAGTGGATTTGCTGAAACTTTCAGGAAAAAACCTCCCCTCGAGAGAGTAAAGTTCAGAGAACCCCTGCCCTGCCCTGCCCCAAAGAACACAAAAGGAAAACCCGGGGCAGTTATAAGCAACTGAAAAATGGAAATGCTTAGACCAGCGGTGCCCAAACGTTTCCTGTCGTGTCCCCACGTCCCAGTGACGGAATCTGTCGGAAGGGGAGCTTGAGCGGGAGGCGGAGCTGGGGATGGGGGAGGAGCTGGGGGCGGGGCAGAGCTGCAGCTGGGGCCAAAACCGGCCTGGGGGAGGAGAGGGAATGAGGGTGGAGCTAGGCTGAGGGCGGAGCTGCAGCTGGGACAGAGCTGTGGCTGGAGCTGGAACTGGGGGCAGGGTGGGCGGAGCTGTGGCTGGGAGGCGGAGCTGGACTGGGGATGGGGTGGCCCAGCGGCTGAGGGGTGGGGCTGCCGCTGAGGGGCGGGGCGGCCCTGCGGCTGGGGCCAGACCTCGGCTGGGGCTTCCTCCCCGCCCCCCATGGGGTCTGGCTCAGGCCCTACCATATACCCCCCCACACATTCCTCCGCACCTCCCTAGGGGAGGCCACACCCCACAGTTTGGGGACCAGTGGCTTAGGCAATTTTAACAATATGCATCATCCCGCGTGCCTGCACTATTCTACGTGGGGTCTTATCCCATCCCCCTTGTAGTTGAGGATCTTCCACTCATGAATTAAGTGACACAATTAACAAGTTACATGTGATTCGTTCTCTCCCCCAAGGGGGAGAATTGGTGTGTGTGTGGGGAGCAGTTTGTTTTGGTGGGGTTTTGTTATTTGAAGTGTACACGCTACGTGGTTATGTGAAGGCGGCCATCTTGGGTGACACACTGGGAACCTCCATAGAGAAAAAGCCCAAGTCACGCCCGCTGGAGTTAACGAAGCAACCCTCTCCAGTCAGCACAGATCCTCTGTGGACGAGCAGAGTGTAACCAGTGAGACACTCACCAGTGGGTTACATTGATATCCAAGAAGACAGCACAAAGTGCACCTCGCTCTCGGAGCAGAAGGTGGTGAGGTTCTGGAGGATCCTTAGTTCCTGGGGGAGTCCATTCCGCAAACTAGGACCAGCCACCAAGGAAGCTCCATCTCCCTCACTGAGAAGTTTTGCCCTTAAATGGTGCCAGAGGAGCAGAGCTGTCAACCAAGGTCTTCATCCTGGAGCTTTAGGCTCTTTTAGGCACCCTGGGCCCAGGCCCCGGAGCGCCTTGAAGACCTTGACCATAACTCTAGCATAGCCTATTGCCCCCAGAATGGGTCTGTTTTTCTTCTCACCAGGTCCTGCTCGCTGTCAATCAGAGCCAGGGAAGCGCCGAGCGCAGAGCAGTATCTCTGGCTGTTGTTCCAGTTCTCTTCAGCCTCGGAGAAATAGTAGCATTTCCCTTGGTATCCGATCCAGCCGTCCGGGCACCAGGCCATGAATTGGGGCTGTGCTTTAAGTACCAGCACTGAAATTGAGAGAGCAACATAAGGGTAAGAGCTCATCCTTTCCCTCCCCCAGATGCAAATACCCACAAGACGGAAATGAGGAAAGGCTCCAAAGGTTTCCCTGCTCCTTCCTTTTTATGTGTATCAGTTATGATTAGGGCCCTACCAAATTCACCGTTCATTTTCCTAAATTTCATGGTCACAGCATTTTAAAAATCTTGAATTTCACGGTTTCAGATATTTAAAACTTACATTTCACGGTGTTGCAACAAAACATGAATATGTATTTAAAAATGGCAAAATATAAACACGTAAAGCCCTTAAGACTCAGCGTTTCACAAACTGGGGGTCCGGACCCAAAAGGGGGGCACAAGGCTATTGTAGGGAAGTTATGGTATTGCCATCCTTACTTCTGCTCTGCCTTCAGAGCTGGGTGGCCGGAGTGCAGAGGCGGGTGCCCGGGTGCTGAGCTCTGAAGGCAGCGATGCCACCAGCAGAAGCTCAGAAGTAAGGATGGCAATTCTGTGACCCCCCCCACAATAGTCTTGCAATCCCCTTTGGGGGTGGGACCCCCAGTTTGAGAAACGCTGTGTACTTCTGTGTACTTTTACCATATAGTATAGGGTACTTTTATAGCAAAGGGTAAAAGTACACAAAAGACCAGATTTCACAGTCCGTGACATGTTTTTCACTACCGTGAATTTGACAGGGCACTAGTTATGATACTATATGTGGTCACCTGTTATGTTTTTCCACAGGACCCCGCCTCATTCAGTGTGCAAAGAACAGGGCAGCGTTGTGTGATGAATTCATCTGGGGTTAGGGTGACCAGATATCCCGATTTTATAGGGAGAGTCCTGATTTTTGGGTCTTTTTCTTATATAGGCTCCTATTACCCCCCACCCCCGTCCCAATTTTTCACATTTGCTGTCTGGTCACCCTATCTGGGGTCCACAGTCCTGAAAAATCTGGCTGCTCCCCTGAGAGTGGGGAGGTAGAAAAGGAAATCTGGGGGATACGGCAGTTAGAAACCAAAATCCCACATCACAGTCAAACGCCCACTGTTAAACAGGAAAGCTGAGCCTGGCCCACTGCCCCCTGCAGGCTAGAAATGAGACACACACCTACCACCTTTCTATACCGAAATCAACTTTGGGAGTTCATCATCATCATGTTCCTATTACGCCTCTGGCATTTAGGGCCGTGACAAAGCTCTTCCACGCCTGTCTGTTTCTGGCAAGTCTTTCAATGGTTCCCCAGCTGTGCCCCAGGTTTTTTAGCTCGGCTTCCACAGCTCTTTGCCACGTTGTTTTCGGGTGGCCTCATTTTCGCTTGCTTCAGGAGTCCATCTTATTGCTACTCTGGTGATGGAATCAGTTTCCATCCAAAGCACATGGCCGATCCATCTCCAACACCTCCTGGCAATGATGGTGCTCATATCCTCTTGGCTGCACCGCGTCAATAGACCTTGGTTTGAGATTGTTCTGGGCCAAAAGATATGGAGGATTTTTCTGAGGCAGGTCGTATGGAATGAAGACAGTCTGGGCATGTGATACTTTCTCATTCCCCAGCATTCTGCACTATAAAGTAGTGTTGAAAGTATGCAGCTCTGATAAATCTTGAGTTTGGTTTTGGTGTTGTTTCCAGACCTTATGTAAGCTCCTAAAGGTGTTCCTGCCTTTATTGATTTTGTTCCAGATGTCCTGGCTTGTTCCACTGTCCTGGCTGATGGTGCTGCCCAAGTATGTGAATGTTTCTACATTGGTGAGAACATAATCCTCTATCCGTACTGGTGATGGTGAGGCAATATTAAAGGTCATGAGATCTGTCTTATTCACCTCTGGGATTACTCTAACCAGCCACTAGGCGACACTATAAGTACAGGGGAGTTTCTAGAGTCCAGGTCAAACCCAGAATCAATGTAACAGGCCTTTAGTTGTCGCTGTTCCTTGTCAGTGCAGTGTAGACATACTCTTGGAGCTGCAGTTTAGCATTTATCTACACTGCAATAAAACGCCCGCGGCTGGCCCACATCAGCTGACTTGGGCTCATGGGGCTCGGCCTGCAGGGCTATAAACTGCAGTGCAGATGTCGAAACCCAAATTTATTTTTTAAAGTTACATAATTTCTAAGCCGATCTCATGATTTTTGGGGCATGACCCGTGGTTTGTCCCATGCTCGGGCTGGTGTTCACGTGGGTACCATTGCTCAGGGAGGGGGTTTTCGAACACCGAGGGAAAATCTTTGTCAGCGTAGGCTGGGTCTGTACTATGGTGTTATGCCGGCATAGCCAGAGCGACACAGCTATGCCAGTGTAGTCTCCGTAGGGCAGACATCCCCGACACGGTAGGCTCTTTGGAGGAGAAATTCCTTTCCTGTTTGTATTATCTCAGGAACTGACGTTTTTCCCTTTCGTTACAAAGATACATACTTCCCCAGGAAGACAGTGTAAAGGGCCAGTTTTGTCATCACAAACAAGGCTCCAGAAGGGAGCAGGAAGGAAGGAGAGTCTGAGGATGCGTTCCTGGCCCCCACTGCTGATGCCTGAGAGGAGACAGCCTGTGACTCTGGGTACGTCTGCACGAAATGGCACTGCTACACGGCCGCAGTCGTGCCATGGTAGTGCCGGAGCGTAGAAACGTCCTATATCAACAGAAGGGTTTTCCCCATCGCGGTCGTTAACCCACCTCTCCGAGAGGCGGTAGCTAGGCTGATGGAAAGACCCTTCTGTCGATCCAGCCGTGTCTACCCCGGGGGGTGGGTTGACCTAACTGTGGTGCTCCAGGCATGGAATTTTTCACAGCCCTGAGCGGCGTGGCCGGCTCGACGTAAATGGAACACGCAGACCCCGGGATTAGCCACTCACCTGCCAGAGCCACAACAGCAACCATCAGAATGACAAGTACAACGCTCACTGCGACTGTCCACGCAGCACGTTTCCTGAGCCTGCAGCTTCGGCCATCACCTGAAAGAGAAAAAGCCCTTAATCCTCCTGAGAGCGGGGTACCCAGAGTCAGGAGCGGCACCAGGTTCTGAGCTGCGTTGGTGCAAGGAGCATCGCGCTGAACGGCTGCCCTTAGCGATCGATGGAATAGGACCCCAGGAGTGTCAGTCTGTCTGTCTGTGTCACTCTGGAGTCTACGATGTCGGCAGAGTCACTGGGAAGCAATGGAAGTAGCTACTAATATGGCCGAAAGCTCTTTTTGTTCGGAATATCACCAGGTTCATTCACCACTGACATCCCCGGCCTGCTACCGCCCACTTTTTAAGCTCTCAGCCATTTAGACTTTACAGATTACACCGTGCAGCTACAGTAAGGGATATACCTATGCCATGCCCAGAGCCTAGACCAGCGGTCCTCGACCAGGGATACGGGGCCCCCTGGGGGCCGCAAGCAGGTTTCCGGGGTCCGCCGAGCACGGCCAGTGTTAGTCTTGCTGGGACCCAGGGCCGAAAGCCCAAGTGCCGCTGTGCAGGGCTGAAGCCCGGGGCCCTGAGCCTCCCACCTGGGGCTGAAGCGGAAACCTGAGCAACTTAGTCTTGGGGACCCCTGTGGTTTGGGGTCCCGGGCAGCCGCCCTGCTTGCTACCTTCTAATGCCAGCCCTGGGTTTTATATGCGGAAAAACAGTTGTCGTGGCACTGGTGGGCCGTGAAGTTTTTATAGCGTGTTGGGGGGGCCTCAGGGCCCACGTTAGGGCACGGCCACGGCAGCGCTGTGACGTGGGCAGTGTAGTGTCGCTTTATCACCGGGGGAAGAGCGCTCCCGGCCATAAAAAATAACCGTCCCGAATGCACCTCTGGCCTCGACCATTGTGATGTCAGAGGTGACTCAACCAATCGCCATCCTTACTCTATATGCAGTTTGCATGCAACAGTTTCATTGGCTGCATGAGGGATGACCGCACAGATGGTGGCTTACTTAGCCCAGCTGCCGGGCCTGTGCCACATGATGAATGGGGCTGTTTAATTCCACTCCCTGCTCCATCCCGGACTCTCCCAGAGCTGGCACGCAGAATGTCCCAAGGGCGACTGGCTCCAAGCGAACATGGGAGAAAGGAGTGTGGGACTCACCCTCACTTGGCAGTCTGTGCCCCTGCCCAGCCTGTGCCCTCTCCCAGACACTAAGTCTGCATGCCTAGCTGTGCCTAAGAGGCTGGGCTGCTCCAGAGACAGCAGAGTTTCTTTCTTCACACAAGAAACTCATTCCAGGCTGGCCAGCTGATGTCAATTCCTTTTTGTGATAGTTTTCTCAGTTTGGAAAATAGTTTTCATATGTTTTAGTTCAAACCACAAATTTTTCAAAAGTGCCTTTTTCTGCGTACGTCCACATTGCAAAGAAAAAGGGGTGTTCTGAAGTGGGGTTGGCTACCCTGTATGAGCTAACTCGGGTTAAAATGGCAGCAAAGACCTTTAAAGCAACTGGGGTTAGCCCCCCAAGTTCAACCCCAGGCTCCATTTCAGGCTTTAATGTGAGCTGCTAGCCCGAGTTGCCATGTCTTTACTGCTATTTTCACCCAAGTGAGCTAATGCGGGTTACCCACCCCAGTTAAGAACACACCTTTTCCCGCAGTGTAGACATATGCTCCTCTCTCTTCAGAAGTGATCAGAGCACTGTGGACCTCAGAAACCTTCCCATCAAAATTGATACAACTATGCAAAACATTTTAGCTTCAATGAAGCTACATATTTTGATGGAAAATGTTCCCACCAGCTTTACTCATTTCCTCTGAAGGAGTTTTGAATCTTTGCTCACTGATGATTCATGATGATCTCAGATATGGACGGAATGAACCCAGGCAGCCCCTGGGGGAGAGGAGTCCTCGGGGTCTGGGGGAACTAGATCAGCCCCCAACATAAAAAATCTCCAGCCATATCTAGGTAAGGTCTTCTTTGGCCCCTCCCTCCACAACATGTGAACACCTCACAGTCTGTTAATGAATTTACCCACACAGCAGCCTTGTGAGAGTGGGAATTACTGTTCTGACCATTGTAAAGACAGGAAACTGAGGCAGAGAGAGACTAACACTTGCCCAAGGTCACACAGGGAATCAAACCCAGGTCTTCCAACGCCTGGCCTAGCCCCCAAACCACTAGGCCACCCTTCCCTCAACAGTCAGCGCTGGGGTGAATGGGAAAAAATCCTGCCCCCCAGTCAATGTGACTCACAGCTACAAAGAGTCAGGAGTGCACAATGAGCTGAGGGAGCTGCAGTCCCAGCAGCTGTGCAGGACGGTGGGGTTCACACAGGGGAGTTCGTAACACACGGGAACAGGAAACATGCGGCAGGACTGCCTGTGTCCACACACACGGACGGGGAAAAACTGGCCCCAAAGAACAGCAGGAAAAAGGAACATGAGGTGGTGAAGGGAGAGAGACAGGGCCGATCTTCAAATGGGGGTGCAAGATGAGGCCCCGCAGGATATATCTGCTCCGCCCCTCCCCACCACGCTCCCCCCAGTCAGAATCCCAGCTGGTTGTTCAGGCTTGTAGGGGCCCACTGGGGTGGATGCACCTGTGAAAACCTCACCCTCAACAACAGAAGGAAGAGGATCGGGAAGGCAGGAGAATAAAGGGAGACAAGGGGCTATTGCCAAGTCCCCCCACCCCCCAGGACACGGCCTTGATCCCAGATGCACACACAGGATATAGCAGCTGCGAGTGCAAACCAGCTGCCCTCCTCATAACTGTGATCAGCTCCCCGCTGCCCCAAAGGGCCTGGCCGTTTACAGCCAACGCTGAAAATAGAACCCCACCTGTGCAAGCCGCAGCCTCTCTCCAGCCAGGGACGCTCCAGCGAGCCGGTTCCCCTTCGCTGCCTGGCTCTCTATGGCGGTCAAGGGGCTGCTGTATCTCAGCTCCCTTCCCCGCTTTCCCAGGCCGTCCGAGTGTCACAGCCCCAGAGCCGCAGCTAACAGCCGTCTGCACCAACATCTACACAGGGACCGAGATGCTAGAAACATTGAGTCACAAGCAAGGAACTGCTCCAACGCTCCTGTAGGGCATGGGCATGTGTGTGACACCCTGTGATCGCTTTATGCACCAGTCACGCTGCTCAGGGGTTTCCAGTCTGCATCGCCCACGGGTTTGGAGAGCACTGGCAGGGAAAGACTTCACCGCAAAAGCAAGCAGCCGGCATCGACGCTTTTCCGATTTACTACACACTACACCGTTCTTACCACATCCCCTTCCTGACTGCTCACGGTCTAAATCCCCCTCCGTTGAGCACTGCAGGCCCCCTGCTTCCCCCATAGTCACAGCCCACTCCTCACCACTGCTGCTCCATCATCCCCACCCCATCCATTGCTGGCCCCTTCCCCTCCCGTACACCTTCCCCCCTTGCTACTGGCTTCCTGTCCCACCCCGCTGCTTCCTCCCCTCCCTTCCCACCGCTGCTGCTTCCCGCCCCCCCAACACACACATCTCTCCCACCCACAGCTGACACCTTCCCTTCCTAACCACCGCTGAGCCTCTGGCTGATGACCCCTTCCCCCACCCACCGCTGCATCCTCCCTGCCCTCGATCCCTCCCGCTGCTCATTCACCCTCCTCCAGCGTCAGCCAGACCTTGGCGTGGAGGGGACCAGGTGACGTCTACACTGCAGTCGGCAGGTGTGACTGCAGCTCGGGTGGACGTGCCGGATCTAGTGAGTGTCGCTAAAATCTAGTAGTGAAGCAGTGTCAGTGCAGGGTTTGGTGCGAGCTAGGAAGGCAGGTACATACGTGGGGGGGTCAGAGGGGCTCACACCGCCCATGCTGAAAGCCAGCCACTGCTCCGCTGCTGTTTTTAGTGCCACTCGCTAAATGAAAGCTAGCTCAGGTCTGCAAACACTCGCCCCTGGCTGCAGTACGGACAGTCCCTTAAACAGAAGCTTAGGCATTTGCAGAGTTGGGGACTGGTCAACACACAAACTTGCACCCACCCCTCGTGTTGTGTTGGCTCTCTGGCAAGTCTGTGCAGTGACAATCCTAGTTTAGATGTTAAGAGTTGTGTCCTCTTTTGATTTAGCAAATAAATCACTTCAAAAAAGCCAATTAAAAAACCCAAACACTGATTTAAGGTGCATCAAAACAGGGCACTTACAGTACATTTGCAATCAGTGGGCGGGTAATAAATTCCCCTTCTCTCCCCTCTTAAACTACTATTCATATAATTCAAGTTAGTTTTATTTAGCAACTGTCACGTGTTAGAAACTTAAAAAAAAAACAAAAGTTTGTAAAAAACCCGAGATCCTGACTTAACAGTGAGATGGTTAAAGGTTGGTTTGGCTTCATCTGCCAGACGGTGAAATTCAGGCCACCTCCCTACTTGGCTGCCCCCCACTAGAGCCCCTTTCCAGCCCCTGCACCCCATTTCTGCAGCCCTGCTAAGGTGCATACAGATGTTTGCTCTGCTGGAGGGGTCTGCAGAGGACAGCATGGAATTTGGGGCGGGTGGATGGAGCAGGAAAAAAGCAGTCAGAGAGAGCAAGGGAAATGGAGAAGGGAATCTCAGCACATCGCTCCACCTGCAACCTGTTCCCTCCTGAAGTCACATCTCTGGGCAGATCCTCTGCGCCATGTCCAATGGCTCCCAGGACACCAGTGAGGTGCGATGGGTGCTGTCCTGGGTTCTTTTCTCGGTGTCCCTCTCTGAATCCCGGATTTTGAATCTGTGACCCTCACTCCCATCCCTGTTTTTTCATTTGTTGTCCCCAGTGACTAGCTGAAAGTCTGGGTTCAGTGGCTTCTCCCCTTAAGCTGGGGGCAGGGTCCTACACCCACCTATCCCCAGTGCTTCACTAGGGGCAACCTGCTTAAGTCAGCTCACTGCCCTGGGATACTGGGGCCTGGGTTCTGTTCTCAACTCTGCTACTGCCTTACTTTGGGCAAGTCACGTCCCCTCTCTGGGACTCAGTTTCCCTCCCTAACACGGGGAGAGCGATACTGGCTTCCCTTGGTAAAGTGCTCTGAGATCTCCTGATGACAAGGGCTGTCAGAGCTGGGGATTATCATCATGGACGTCCTCTGTTTCAGTGGCTCCTGCCTTCAGGAGACAGTGAAAAAGACCCCAGTGGATTTGAGGCCTCTGGAGCACGGTCTATTAGCTTGGAATTTTGGGGAGAAGCTTGAAGACACTTAGCTCAAGTCCCGCTAAGCATGCTGGGAAAACTGAAAGGCTGTTGACATATTTCAGGCTCCCCGAGATGGTTGAGTTTTCGAGTTAAGATGGTTGGGCTAAAAGATCCTGGGAAACTCTGCCAAAGTCCAGTGACTGGGCGTGGGCTGAGAGTAGAAGTCACAAAGGGCCCAGAGGGGTGGTGCCGGGCTTTGCTTTTTGGTGATTTGCTGCGTCAGTCTCTTTTCATAGAATTGTAGGACTGGACGGGACCTCGAGAGGTCATCTAGTCCAGCCCCCTGCACTCATGGCAGGACTAAGTCTTATCTGGACCATCCCTGACAGGTGTGTGTCTAACCTGCTCTTAAAATCCTCCAACGACAGAGATTCCACAACCTCCCTCGGCAATTGTCTTAGGTTCCTTTTATTTCCTTCCCAAATTCCAGTTCTAAAGAGCATCAGGCCCCTTCATGGTGCTTCAAATCATCCCTTAGCTGGCTCTGGTCTTTGCCTGCTCATCTAAAGCCATCTCAGCTAAAGCCAACTAGGAGAGCAGAGGGCAGATTTTGTCTGATGCCCAGAAGTCTCCTCCGAACCAGCTTTTTTCAGCTCTTCCTACCCAAGGACACAGCCACAAACTTCAGACCACCGGTCGCCATCCACTGGAGTATAAAGGGTTGTCTGTATGGGAAAGTGATCCCAGTATAAGCCAAGGTGGGAATTTAAACCAATAGTTATACCCGTTCAGACTCCCATGAGGAGGCTCTTATTCCAGTATAAGAGTGGCCTTTAGGTCAGCTAACATTGCTTTGGAAGGGGTTCAAGCTAAACCAAAAAAGCCAGACTTACTGCAGAATAAGAATGTCCACATGGGAAGTTATACTCTGTATAAATTTCCCATGCAGCTCAGCCCTAAAATACACACCTTAGTCTCCTCGCCACCTCCCCTGTTTACCTAACTCTGCCTGTGTTCCACTGGAGAACATGACTCGTGCGAGCTTTGAGCTAGTGAAGCGGGGAATATGATGACCGTTTCAGTCATTTAAGTTTAAAAAACAGCTTAAGTGACAATTTATCCACCTACTCTCAGGGAAAACATCCTGTTTTGTTAATTAATACCATAGATCCTAACAATCAGGGACCATGGCTCTGGGTGCGGTACAAAATCCCCAACAGAAAAACACAAATAACCCAACCCTATCCCCACAGCACACACCCCTCCACAAACCTGAGCAGGTTCCCTGGTACTGTATAGTGAGGGGAGACTGTGGACTAGATGTGACAGAGGCATTTTTCACTGCAATGTCCCACATATCAGGGAGTGACAGACATTGTCTTCAACTGTAATAAGTCTCATTGAAAAGCATCAAGGAAAAGCCAAGGCTGACCCTGGAGACATCATACTACAGAGTGACCTGCCACCAGAAGAGGAATGACAGCAACGGTAACGGGGTACAGGGGTTCAACCCCCAAACGCTGCATGTGAACCCATCCTGGGTGGAGCATACCTGCCTCTGACAGACACCTGGGGACTGGCTTCTTCTAACACCTTGGCTACACTGGTCTGGCTTGTCCTGTGACAACCATCACTAACAAGCAGCCTTAGTAGGCTCAGCAGACCCCCAAAGAGACTTGATCAAGTTCTAGGTGGTTGTTGTTGAAGCTGCTGGGTGTAACCACCACCCTTCCTTTACAATAATTCTTTCTTATAGCTAAGCTCCTTTATGAAACTACAATGCCCCTATCCCAACAGAGAGGCACATGTGGGCTACTCAGGAGTTTGAGCTATATAGGAGAGGGGCTTGCCTGGATATTGTTTGTGAGTAGATGTGTGTGTGTGTGTGTGTGTGTGTGCACAAGACAGAGAAGAAAAAACACCAGAGAAGCGGAGGGAGCAGGCAGCCAGAAAGCCAGACACAGAAACGCTGGCAGAGGGACCCCGAGAAGAAATCTTGAGAGAGCGCTTTTGGGCACAGTGCTGGCTGAAAGAGGCTGGGAACTATGAGCAAGGAAACTGTCTCCCATCGTTTGACTCCTCCCGGTTTAGGGTAACACAACTTTGTACTTTGTAAATAAGCCAGACTGTATGAAAGGGGACCAGACCCCACTGTCCGTTTCTCCTCATAACTGCAAGATGCCACATTTTTGGCGAGTCGCTTGGGTCAAAAGGGATAAGAGAGGGTTTGATGAGCATCTAGCTGTAGCTTGCTGGAGGCAGACCAGTGTCTTAAGGCTTGCAATGGGGCGGGTGGATGCGTGTGTGCGAGGTCTCACATCCGACACCAGGGCCCCTGCTCTCCCCGTGCCCCTAACCCCATGTGCACACACACACCCCTGAACAACCTCCTGATCTGGGGGAGCTGGATGGCCTGGCATCCAGGCAAACTGCTTACCCAGGGGGAATAAAGCCAGGGCACCAGGCCATCTGGGGCTGAGAGAAGAGTTTCTGTCTCCCAATGTGTCCTTAGCCAGCATTTTCCACAGTCATGGTTAAGGCAAAGCAGATGCCCCAGCAATTTCCCCTACCCCCACAGGTGTTACAGTCACAGGCACTGAAAGGTGAGACACCTCCTACACTCGCTCTTTGGTATGGGCAGAGCCCCACCTGTACAGAGCCAGAGGTTTCCATGTTTTTTAACAAGCGCTAGCTTCCCAGCAGGCGTGGGCTGGATGCAGGAGGCAGTGGGTGAGTCAATGGCCTGTGCTATGCAGCAGTGGGGTGTGGGGGCCCGGGGGGAGGGGTGTGTGTGTCAGAACAGGTGATCAGAGTGGTCCCTTTTGGCTTTAGAGATGATGAAACTAGAGACCCCATTTAAGAGCTCAGAAGCAGGCTTCAGTTACCTGGCTCCGCTCCGCTCTCGGGGTTTCCAGGGATATCAGGATTAAACTCTGACCCCAGTTTCTGCCCAGCCGGATCCATTCTTTTCTCCCGTCTCAGCGGGACACATGGGCACACACTGGACTCCTCGCTCTCTTGCTATAATCGGTGCGGGGACTCAGTCCCAGTCGGCTGGAGAGATTCCTGGCTCCCGTCGTTTTCCAGCGCGTGGCTGCTCTGCAATACAAGAGGGAACAGCCGGAATACGTAAAGGGAAGTTTCTGTGGATCGTCACTAGGTGGGTCGCGGAGTCATTGCTGTTATCGACCTGGGACACGGGGCATGGAAAGTCCCCATTGGTAGATTACTAGACCTGACTTTCCCAGCTCTTTAAAAGGTTCTGAGGCCACATGCTAGGTTGAAACTGCTCCCCAAGACACTGCTGCCTCAGACTCACAGGCAGGGGAAAGTGAGGCAGGAGCATATGGGAGCTCTGACTGGGCTCCCCAGATGCAGGTTCTCCCTTTGCATCGTACCCCAGCACTTTCTCCAAGCACAGCCCTTCTCCCCACCAGGCCTGCCCTACCCCTCTCATATTCCCGCCCCTTATGCCCTCACACATAGTCATTTCTCCCCCCCCCCCACACACTCTTCTGGTGGGAGGAAGCAAGGCTGTGGGGGGAGCTTTGGGGCTAGGAGAATTGTTCAGGGGAGACCTGGTGCCCAGAAAGAGGTGCAGCAGGGAAGGACACCTGACCCAAAGCACCAGGCTCTCCTGCCTCAGTTTCCCCATCAGTGCTGCCTCAGTGCGCAATGGAGCGTTTAAGCCCTGATGCCTCAGCATAGTGGGACTAAGCTCCCCACTTTGGACCCTTGCCCTGTGCACAGCCCTCTTCTCTTCAACACAGGAGCCCCCTGCACACAACCCCACCCCATGCATTCCCAGCCCCCCACCACACACACACACACACACACACACTGCCTTCAGCTATGCTACTGAATCCTCCCATCTCACGCCCCCCTCCTACCCACTAACTAGCTATCAAGTTCTTCTACACAGCTGCAATTCCCAGGCCTGAAAAGGAAATATGTTCCCAGATACTGAAACCAGAACTTTCTGTGGGCAATAAACGAAAGAGAACAAAGTAACTGGAAAGAGGCCAGATGTGCAGTGGCCTGTCTTAACTCCTTAGTGGCTTACTCAAAAGCTACTTTCAAAATGCACCCCGCCCCGCGAGACAGCCCTTCCCTTAGGGCAAGGAGCGCTCCCCCAGGAAAACACAAGACAGAGATGACAGCTGCACCCCTGACTTCCCTCGATGCACAGCCCACTGGCCCAAATGCCCCCTCCAGTAGAACGGCTTGAAATATTTTTGATCACTGTGTTTTCCACCCCAAAAATGATCCAAATCGTCCAAAATTAACGGGGCAGTGGTGGTGGTTTGGGAAGAAAGTGTCATTTTTACAAAACTTGCTAGCAGGAAATTTCCAAGCGTAAATTTTAGTTTGGGATTTAAAAAATCCCCACCACTTTTTTTATTTTTAAATAACATCCTCCCCCCCGCCCTTGTTGCCACTGAATGCAATAGAACAAACAGCGTCTTTGGAGTCTCATACACGTGCTTGAACTAGAAGACAGCTGGATACGGCCAACGTGAGCCAGGGTCTGGAGCTGGAGGGTGCAGGCATATTCCTTATCCTATGAGACAGAAGAATTGGCAGGAGGTTCGCGGCCAGAGGCTGGCTGGATCCTGCTGTGGGGATGTTGCTTTTGGTGATGTTCTGCACCCTCCCCCCTCATCCACCCCCTTTCTGGTGGTCTCAGACCAGCACAGCACTTGTTCTCTATTAACCTGAGAGGGTCAGGGATGCGGATGGGCGGGTGTCTGGACCCAGCAGTGTCCATGTGCTGGATGAGGGTTTATACAGCATTTCTAGGCCAAGGGGCAGACTTTTCCTGCGGGACGAGGAGACGATTCCCTTGTTGTCTGATCTGATAATAGATTTGGGGGCCAAAGCTTGTCTGAGTCACTTTATATTGAAACCACTTTGTGGTTTCCCCCCCAGACCGGGGGCCATGACTCACAGTCTCACCAACTCATTCCCCATCCACCAACACCCGATTCACCCGGGGATCCCAGGAGCATCCACACTAGGACTCAGTGCGTCCCCACCATCTCCTGGGCCATCCTAAGGGGAGCCACGTGCCAAGTCGATGCTCTCCCCTCCCCCACACCGTCCCTCCCCGCACCCCTGCAGCCCGCCTCACTGCCCAGGGACCCCAGCTCGGGGCTGAGAGCGGCCCGTGATCTCCCCACCCCACCGCCCAGGGGTGCTGAGAGCCACTGAACCAAACAGCAAACGCTGTCTGTGATGGAAACCGCTTCAAGCCGGGGGGGGGGGGGGGAGCGGCAGCACCCCCAGCTCCCCCCTACTTCCAGCCCCAATGCACCCGCCACCCGCTCTCCAGTCTGGATCTACACTGGGCTGCCTCGCAGCATCTCGGGCAAATCGCTTCCCCCACCCCCAAAACACACACACACACCAGCCCCCCCTGCCCACCCCTCTGCGGGCGCCCGGTGCAGCAGGAGGAAGGAGGGTTCCCACCCCCCGTGTCCCGGGAGCTCTGCTTGTCTGCAGGCTCCATGAGCCCCGGCCACAGCCCAGCGGGGTCCTGGCCCCAGCTGCCCCCCACGAGCCTGAGCAGCCCCGGTTATGGCTCAGACACCCCCCAACCCGGGACCCGAACCCCCGGCCCCAGCGCTCTCACCTGGCACCGGCTCGCAACGCGGTGAAGGGGAGACGCTCCGGTGCGGGCTGACCGCAGGCCGGTCTCAGCGGCAGGGAAGGGAAAGCTGGGGGTGGAGCTAGTTCTCCTCCAATCAGAGTTGGGGGGGGGGGCGAGCGGGAAACACTTACACGTTCGCTCTGCTCCCCCTGTGCCGCGAACACGTGTGAACCCCCGGGGAGCGGGCGCGGGGCCGGGGACCTTTTGCTAAAGTCCCCCCCGGTCTTTCCCTCCAGCCGCAGCCGCTCCTGCCTGGAGCCTGGAAGGCCCCAGTTCGCTCCTGGGTGCGACCGGTCCCCGCGCTGCGCTGCTCAAGTGCCGATCGGTTCCCCCCGCCCAGGGCCCCCGCTCCGCTCCCCGGAGACTCGGTTCCCCCGGCACGCGTGTGGCTGGACCCCGCCGCCTGCCACGCGGCTCGCAGCCCTGCCCTCTCGGAGCGATGCTCCCACGGGAGCAATCCGGCTTCCAGAGCCCGCCTGCGCTCCTCAGCTTGGGAAACGCGTTCACACGGGCGGGAGGCAGGGCGAGGTGGGACGGTGCCCCAGGACAGACCCGAATCTCGCTGACACTGAGACCCTAAAGCCCTGGGGGCAGGGACTGTTGTTTTGATCTGGGTTCGTACAGGGCCCAGGTGAGTTCACGCAGGTGAGGTGTTTGCAGTAAGTCCCGTTAAAATGAGACACCAGAGCTGGTTACAAGGTATTTACCTGCCAGAGACGCTAAACATTCCCCCTTCGTGCTTCGGATTCACACACCCGCTGGGTTTCCTTGGCAGCTCAGCACAAGTGAAAGGAATTGAACCCAAACCGGCTCTATAATCCCTTTGAAATTCCCTCTGCGTGCAGACAGTAATGCCTATTCGGATTCCTTCTCAACCAACCATGTGGCCCAGCTCCGAGGCGGGTTAGGAATAAGAGAACAATCGCTGCCGACATGACAAGCAGGGGAATCCTGTCCCCCTCAGGCGGCGTGGGCGGCTCGTGTGTACAAGAAACTGTCCCTGCCTTGTCACACGGACGCAATCCCACGGGAATGACTAGTCTGGGGGGAAAGGAGAAGGTAGATGCCGATCTCTAACAAGCTGACAAAACAAATACCGCGCTCTGCCCTAGCTCCTTTCAACACAAAAGCCCTGCCCGGAAAAATCCAGGCGCCTTTGATTCGAATTTCAGATTCCTACTCCGTTTATCGGTAACCCTTCCGCCAGGTGGCGCTCTCAGCTCCCATCCGCCCTGCCCAGCAATTAATCCTCCCCACCACCCTACAATCCCACCTGCTCCTCCAGGCCCCTACATCAGTTCTGCCCCCAAGGCCCCAGATCAGGCCAGCTCCCTGGCCCCAACATTTGCCCTGCCCCCCAATCAATGCTGCTCCCCAAATCTACCCCGCCCCCCAATCCACCCTGCCCCTTCAGCCCCTCGATAAGTGCTGCCCCCTCATCTGCTGTCCCCCCCAAGCTCTGCCCTGCCCCCCAAGCTCAGTGCTGCCCCTCACATATGCCCTGCCCCACCCATCCTAACCTCTGCTTCTCGTACACCTCCTGAAGTTCTTCACACACACCCAGGCAGGTGGGGGGGCGGGGGCTGCAGCAGGGTCCCTATCCCTGGTCCCAGGCTGGGTGTTGCAGAGGGGAACTGGGGAGACACAGAGGACCCCTTGTCTGTCTTTCTCACAGGAGGGGAGGGGCAAAGCAGAGCTGCCCTGAGCTGGGGGGTTCTCTCTGCTCCTCCTTCCCCTCCTATGAGAAAGCTCGGAGCTTTGCCAGACGAGCTCCAGCACCCTCTGAAATCCCGTCACCCGCGGAGAAAAAACCATTGCAAGGGTCCACGACACTGTAAATGCCATTTCTCTCCCCTGCACTGGTGCACGGTTCCATCCCCTCCCCTCCCCATCTCTGCCTCCTCATCTCAGCTTAACAGCTGGTGTCATCTGGGATCGATTGGGTATTTCTTTTTGGGGAAAAAAAGTTTCTTTTCCCCCCACATTTAGCGCTAAATCTAGAACAGTCCTTTCCCTCTGCAGCTGGCTGGCACACCCGCAACATGCTCCCTATTGCATCAAAATCAGCTAAGAGCCTATAGGAAAAGGAGAGGGACGTTTTTTAACCTTGCTTACAGCTCGGAAGGCCATTTTAATTGGGACCTTTAACCGGTTCCAGTGGTGCCTCTTTGCATAATGGGCTTAATCTGCAGCAAGGGAGATTCCGGTTCGATATTAGGAAAAACTTCCTGACTCTAAGGGGAGTTCAGCTCAGGAACAGGCTTCCAGGGGGGGTTGTGGAATCCCCGTCTTTGGAGATATTTAAGACCAGGTTGGACAAACACCTTTCAGGGCTGGTCTAGGTTTACTTGGTCCTGCCTCAGTGCAGGGGCTGGATTGGATGACCTCTCGAGGCCCCTTCCAGCCCTGCATTTCTATGATTCTAGTATCAGCCCCCTCGGTTAAAGTTGATGCCCTACGATCAGGACTTTCTGAAGAATTTTAGCTGATTCCTGCCTTTCAGTGCAATAAGCCCTTGTTTCAATGTGAGTGGCCAAAAGCAGCAGTTGCTCTTTCCAAGCAAAAATGTAGCAGATAAATCAGAAATCCCCCCGCCTCCTCAAATGAGCTAAGGCTGGTTTTCATCCAGCTGAGGTGCGAGGCATCAGTCTTGGACTCAGAAGCCCAAATTCTCCAGCCAGTTCTGGACAGGCAAAGCTCCTCACAGGGGTGGGGCCTTGTGATGGGGTGCTCTCCCCCACGCTAGTCTAGAAGCGGGTTAATGAGGCTGGGAAGGGGGCAATTAACTGGATAGACCACAGCTGAGGGGAATTAGGGGGCTGAATGATAATGGAGCCAGCTGAGAAGGAAGACACAGGGCTGGTGTAGATCTAGGAAGCTGGTAGCAGAAGGGGCTACAGTGAAGGAGCCTGTAGCCACTCTGTGGACATTAGAGAGAGAGGGAAGGAATGAACCTAGGGGAGAGGGTGTAGGAAAAGGCGGAGGGAAAGGGCAGCAAGGTTTAAGACAGTGCACTCCTCCTTGCTGCTGATTAAAGGGTCCCTGAGCTGGAATCCGGAATAGAGGGTGGGCCCGGGTTCCCCTCCCGGCCACTGGGGAAGTGGCACTGCCTGGGCAGTGAATGAGAAGGCTCCAGAGCAGAGGTGGGCAAACTGCAGCCCGGGGGCCGCATCTGGCCTTTCAGAAATTTTAATCCAGACCTCAAGCTCCAGCTGCGGAGTGGGGTGGGGGCTTGCCCCGCTCCACGTATGCCGGGGCTCCACATGGCTCCTGGAAGCAGCGGCACGTCTCCCCTCTGCCTCCTACGGGCAGGGGCAGCTAGGGGGCTCCGCACACTGCCACCACAGCTCCCACTGGCCGGCAACAACAGCCAATGGGAGCTGCAGGGGCAGCATCTGCGAACGGGGCAGCGCACAGAGCCGTCTGGCCGCACCTCTGCACAGGAGCTGGAAGGAGGACATGGTGCTGCTTCCAGGAGCTGCTAGAGGTAAGCGCTGCTTGGAGCCTGCACCCCTGACCCCCTCCTGCACCCCAACCCCCTGCCTCAGCCCTGATCCCCCTCATGACCTCTTAACCCCTCGGTCCCAGCTCAGAGCACCCTCCTGCACTCCCAATCCCTCATCCCTGGCCCCACCCCAGAGCTGCACCCCCAGCTGGAGCCCTCACACACCCCGAACCCCACCTCCCTGCCCCAGCCCTGATCCCCCTCCTGCCCTCCGAACCCCTTGGTCCCAGCCCGGAGCACCCTCCTGCACCCACAACCGCTCATCCCCAGCCCCACCCCAGAAACCACACCCCCAGCCAAAGCCCTCACCCCCTCCCACACTTCAACCCCCAATTTTGTGAGCATTCATGGCCCACCATACAATTTCCACACCCAGATGTGGCCCTTGGGCCAAAAAGTTTGCCCACCCCTGCTCCAGAGAAACTGTCTCGGGCAAAGACTTGGATGTCCTGGAAACAGTGACCTGGCCGGAGGGCTGAGCCAGGAAAGGAGAGCACCCGGTATCTCAGAGACTGAGGGAGAGAGGCGGCAAGGTGCACAAGGAGCGGAGGAAGGGAACGTGGGACCTGGAAAGAGCTAATCCCCAGAGCAACCAGGAGGAAGCACCTTAGCAGTAATTAACTTGACAACCGCTGATTATTTGTAACAAAAATCAGAACACCCCCAGAGCACACACTGACCTGCCGGATGTGTGTAATGTGGCAACATCAGAAAAGAAACGTGTCAGCCACCAAATGCAAAACGGGACCCTGGAGACGGAGTCGCAACATACAGAAAACCCACCAATGACAGCAGCAGAGATCCCAATTACAGAGATCCTGCCCTGTGAGGTCACAAGCCAAAGTCAGCTCCCGAGGCTGAATGCTTGTCTATGTTCTGAGTTGCACAGATGTAACTAAGTCCTTGTCTGCATGAGAAAGGGTACGTCTACACTAGAAACACTACAGTGGCGCAGCGGCTGTCTTGGCATGATAGCAACGGAAGTGGTTCTTCCATAGCGGTAGATAATCCACCTCGCCGAGAGGTGGTGGCTAGGTCGGCGGAAGTATTCTTCTGTTGACGTAGGGCTGTCTACGCCTGAAGTAAGGTTGGCTTAATAATGTATCTCCGGGGGGTGAATTTTTCACACCTCTGAGCGAAATAGCTACATCGACCTAACTCTCTAGTGAAGACCAACTCAAGTTGCACCTAACTTAAGTTGGTTTCTAAACTGATTTGGTAAATGCACATCCCCAACCCCACCCCACATGGACACTGGTTTGGAGTTTAAGGACAGTTCATTCCAGGTATCTTAAACCTATTCCTATCTGATCTGAGACAAACTGAAACAAGCCACTCAGACTCTAAAAAGAGCAAGTAAAAGCATGTTTTCAGTTTAGTTAAACTGGAGTAATTTTTAATCTGATTTCAGTTCAACCTTCTCACGTAGATAAGCCCCACGGCATCTTTATTATTATTGAAATTGCAGCAGCAAGTAGGAGTCGCAGTTGTGGACCAAGATCCCCTTGTGTTAGGTGCTGGACAAACATAGAACAAGGATGATCCATGCTTCTAATCTAAGTACGAGAGGAGACAATGGGTGGGTGCAGGCAGATGGACGGGGGAGAACAAGGGAACAGTGAAACAATATTAGTCATCTACTGCTCGGCATCTAGTCGTCTCTGTAGCACTACTACTCATCTCTGTAACATGCTTACAGTATTTACTCGTCATCCATTAACAATTTATGGACAGAATCTTTAGCTTTCGTGAGCTACAGCTCACTTCATCGGATGCATTCATTTATGGACAGAATCTTTAGCTAAGAGTGTGACTGTTTCGTGTACTTCCTCCAACCTGACAACAACACTGGGGATAAAGCTGGTTCAAATCCCGCCCATTCAACACACACCTGGAGATGTCAGAACCCACCAAGAGACAGGCTCTACGTTCTACCCTTTCAGCCATCAGTGCCACTCACACAGACTCTTTTCTCCATTAGCCATGAGACCAGCCATTCATTTCGGATCATGTCTCTCACCTACTCATCGGAATGACCGATCCATCTCCTACAGACCAGAGTCTCCCTCTCCGTCAGTTAGACACCATCCCAGCGACAAGCTCAGGATCAAACTCAACCAGTCTCTGGAAGGAAGCATCCCGCTTGAGCATTGCCACATGCCTGCTCTGGGAAAGCTACAAAGCTCTGAGCATCTGGAAACAGGAGGTTCTAATGGCAACTGGTTTGTAAGTTTAACGACAGCAGCTGCTCCTGCTACAACCCCCAAACCCCCAGGGATGATGCAGAAGGAAGCTCACTCACCAGGTTATCGTCTGCTGGGACCAACAGAGCCGGCCTCTGAGCTGAGCCTGGTGAGAAAGAAGAAACATCCCCTACCGAACTGTGGGCATTGGGTCAGTTTAATTGAGAAAATGGGATACTTACCTGAGTCACACTCTGTCAGGCAGCCACAATACACTGGCTGGACATTTTCTAAAAAGAACAGAGATAAATACAGGAAAGAAACTAAGTAGCCAGGACATTGTCACTAATCTCTGTCAATCACAGGCATGTTGGCTGTTAAGAACGAAATAATGTCTGGTGCCACAGATAGGCTGACCAGGAGCGTTACCTACCAGTGTATTCCTGTACTAACCTCACCCCCCATCCCAGCTGTACCAATGTGCCTCAATCTCCCTGCTGCCCCAGCCCTGGGCTCTCCCCCAACCCCACAGCTCTGCTGGTGCCCCTCAGCCCCAACCCACAGCCCTCCTGCTATCCCAGCCCTGGGTTTACCCTCCCAGCTTTGTCAATGCCCTTCAATCCCAAATCCATAGCTAGGGTCACCATCCGTCCGTATTTCCCTGGACATGTCCGGCTTTTTCGTCTTGAAACAGCCGCCTGGGACGAATTGGTAATAAGGTAAAAAAGTCCAGGATGTCAGGGGTTGGGGGTGTGGAGAGGTATCGGAGCAGTCAGGGAGCAGGGGGAGTTGGATGGGTCGGGGGTTCTGCGGGGGGGGAGATTGCTGTCAGGGCGGGGGTATGGAGAGGGGTCAGGGTAGGCAGGGAACGGGGGGAGGGGTTGGATGGGTTGGTGGTTTGGGGGGGCCTCTCAGGGGGAGGGGGTGTGGAGAGGGGTCAGGGCAGGCAGGGAGCAGGGGTGGTTGGATGGGTCAGGAGTTCTAGGCATGGACCTGCCGCAGGTGGGCGTTTGCTTTTGTTACAATGGCTCGTTGGCTCTGTTTCAATCAACGCCTTGCGGGGTTGAATATTTCGGGAGAGTTGTGTGTTGGGTTTTTTTATCGGTATATGTACGTGTGTGGCAGGGGGACATAAACTACTCCAGCCACACAGAATGGGGGGGCGATCACATAAATTTGAGAGGTTTCAGAGTAGCAGCCGTGTTAGTCTGTATCCGCACAAAGGAAAGGAGGACTTGTGGCACCTTAGCGAGCGAGCGTGTGTGTGTGTGTGTGTGTGGAGGGTAGTGTACCTATTTGGGGATGGAGATCGTGTGTGACTATCAGAGGGACACGGGAGGAAGGGAGTGAAATGGGGGAGGGAGGAACATGAAAACTACACGTGACCAGAAGACTAATGCACCACTCGAAAGATAGATCAGACATTTAACAAGGTCTTCCCCATCCAAAACAAACTTTGGTCGTGTCCGGGAATCATACCGATCTTTTAAAATCCACCGAGCAATTGCAGCAAATGCAACGTTCCTTAAGAGGCCCCAGTCCTGCAGACGTTTATGCACGTGGCTAACTTTACGCCCAGAACTAGCCCTACTGACTCCCATTTGGCTGTTATTTTTATTTGCATTATGGCAGCACAGTTCTACCAGGCCCATAATGCCAGGCCCAGTCATAATATGGCTCCATTGTGCTGGGTGCTGTCCAAAGAGACATCAGTAAAAGACAGCCCCGAAGAGCTCACAGTCCAACCAGTCACGGCAAACAACTCACCTGCGCTCAGCAAATGCTTCCATGTTTGCAAGATTTGGGTCTAACACGGTCACGTTCATCAGTGTACGGGGGAGGGATAGCTCAGTTGGCCTGCTAAACCCAGGGTTGTGAGTTCAATCCTTGAGGGGACCATTTAGGGATCTGGGGCAAAAATTGGCGATTGGTCCTGCTTTGAGCAGGGGGTTGGACTAGATGATCCCCCTTCCAACCCTGATATTCTATGATCACTGTGTTTTCAAACCAACATTTCTGGGGGCCAGATCCCCCAGCTGGTGTCAATTGGCCGTAGCTCCACTGGACTCAATGGGGCCAGATCCCAGCTGGTGTGAATCAGTGATGCTTTATTGACTTCAGAAGAGTTATACCAGTTTACACCACCAGGGGATTGGGCCCGTGACATTGTTTATTGCATGTTTAGAGATGTGTTTCTTATTGCTGAGAGGCACAGCATGGCGTGAGCACAGATTCAAGTGTAGCCCCCCAGTGCCTTGGCTGTTCATCTTCCCTGTGACTTATTTCAGGGCATCAGGTCCAGTTTTGCCCTGTGATTACTCCCTTTACAGGTTCCCTCACTTAGGGTTAGGTTCTGACCCAGGCTCTAATCCTCTTGCCCTTTCAAAGTGCCAAGCCGTGCAGCTCGCTAGCAGGCTGGCCGGCCTCTTGCATCTGCGTCAACTCTGTGGTTTGACAGCTTGAGATGGGGCTAGCACTTCCTCTGCAGCCTTGAGCCCTCAGTCGGACAGGGCGAGTCTGTGGAGGGTCCTTGGTTTCTTCTCTTCTCGTCGTTTTCTGGGCAAGCCTGGAAGATGCAGGATGAAGAAGGTTACACGGTATTAAACCTCCGATCCCAGGAGAAAACCACCATCCGCCCGTCACCAGGGAGGATCCAAGGTATGGAAGTTAGACGGGTATGCTTCAGGAGCATGTCTCAAGGAGAGAATGAGTGAAGAGCATAAGTGCAGAGCGCCATTATTCTGATGAATATCGGACAGGCTTTTCTTTGACCCCGTGACCAGACATTCCCTGTTCCCGTTCAGAAATGGATATTTTGCACTTTACGGTTGAGATTTGTAATGCTGCCCAAGAGATTTGGACACCCAAATTGAATCAAAATAAATGGGATTTGGACATTCAATTCCCATAGGCTCTGGTTTTCAAAGCTGCTGATTTTTAGGGCTGACTGGACAACAGGAATTCCACTTTTTGAAAAATGTAGCAGTCTCGACATTTGTTTTAATTCTGCAGCAAAACAAAAATAAGATCCTTTGATATAGCAGGGACTTGAGCCTGGCTCCCCACACCCCAGGGGAAATGACAGAACCACCTCTGAACCCGAGCAAACTTTGGTGGAACTGACACGCTTCCATGAGAAGTTTTGAGGAATCGGCATTTTCCGACAAAAACAGTTTTGTTGACAAATTGGGACTGATTTTTTCTAAGGTGAATTACTTTGCACTTATCAACATGGTTTAATACATGCAGGTAGCCTGCATTATTAAAACAACAACAACTAGATAAAGTCCAGCCACAAGAGGGCACCAGAGCCTCGTCAAAAAACTTTCCACTGATTGTCTCGGAGAAAGGTTTTAACTCAATGGTGGGCAACTTGTGGCCCATCAGAGTAATCTGATTGCGGGCCGCGAGACATTTTGCTGACGTTGACCATCCGCGGGCACAGCCCCCCGCAGCTCCCAGTGACCGCAGTTCTCTGGTTCCCTGCTGACACTCCTCTGTTCTTTCCTCTCACATTGGCACCATTATCGTAGCCCTGACCTCTCCCGTCAGCGATCGCCATTCCCCATCTTCCAGCTTTTTAAGAAGCACATTTACTTGTAATACTAACAAACACCAAATGTCCATATGGAAATGTGCTATTCAAATTATAGCACCCTCTTAATTCTCGGTTGCAGCTTCGCTTTAACTACTTGCTCATTGTGGTAACCCTATGGATAATTTTATTTTCTGTGCACTGAAACTTTTAAATGGCGTTGCACCTCATGCCTGCAAACAGAGGGGCGTTTTCTGCTTTCACTCCTGACTGCTGTTCTGTGCCAGCTATCGTGGCTCTCAACACTCAATTGAAGGGGACCAATAAGCAGGCTGGTAGCAGGGCCTGAGTGAGGGAAGATATCGGCATCTTAAGGGCCTAACTGGCTCCTACTACTTCAGCTGACTGCCTGTTCCCCTCAAGTGGGTTCAGGGAAACAGCAGGAAACAGGAAGCTCCCTGAGAAGCTGGGGTTAATCAGTCCAGGCGCCTGGGGGTGCTAGAGAGGTACATACGAGGGTCCTCCTCCTCTCTCTCCCTGCAGCTCCTGCTGCTTTCTCTTATTCCCTCTCCCCTTTTCTCCTGCCTGCCCGTTACGTCTCTTGTGCCCTCCTCCCTCCAGCACCATCTCTGTGCATCTCGAGCAGAGAGGATACAGATGCACCAGCAGCAGACACAATTTTCTACACTCTGGATCCTAGTGCCACCCACCCTCCCCCCCCGCCCCCCCCAGTCTGGCACCTGAGGTGATTGCCTCAGTTTGCCAAGGGAGGAGTGGAGAGGAGCGAGTGGGGGCGTGGCCTCAGGGCAGAGCACAGGTGGAGATGGGGGCGGGGGCCACAGTCAGGGCACCGGGGCCCCTTCTGAGTGTGGGCCTGGCGCCAGGGCACCAGTGGTGCATCGTAAACCTGGTGCTGGACACACCCCCTCTCACTGGCATCTCCCATTGGCTAGTTCAAGCGAGCAGCCCCCTAGCTGGCCGGCTGTTGTGGCTCCCACGTGGAGGCACCTGTCTCTCCCAATTCATCTAGGACCACGTGGCATAAAAAAGTGTCCAGGCCATTACCCATCTTTTATGCAGTTGTTCTGCAGCTGAAAGGAGCCTTAGAAAGGTTCACCTGCCCCTGGGAGAAGGATTTAACCATCACAGTTATCTGAGCTTGCTGTGTCCTCTTTCTGTGAAGACTTTCATCTTGCATGCTCATGTACCAGTGACTCACAGTTGCCATAACATCGGCCAAGGAAACCTCCTGACACGCCTTTACTCTGTGACTGGATGAAATTCATCTGGCGGTTATCTTGATCTGTTCACGTTCTGACTCCCAGCTGGTCTTGGGAATGTCACTCTCCATTGGCAGGAGTTTACGACTGTTACCCTGTGGGTGGCCTCACTCTTTTCTGGGGCCTTTTGCTAGTTGATCCTTTCTCAGGGTCACACTCCTCTCTCTGCTGAGCAGCTTTCATCTCTCAGGTAAGACGTGACTCTTATACTGTGCAGAGGGATTGAGTTAGTCCCAAAGTCAGAGGATATTGCAGAGATGGGTAGAAAGATAAAACCCTAAGATAGATAATATGGTGGAGCACTGTGAAGAGGAAAGAAATGGGAGTGTGTTATATGTGTATATATATTTCTCCATTCTGTATCATGAAAGTATGTTAGGCCTCTGTTCTGAAATGTAACGTGGGATTTCCCACATGGAGCAGGGGAGAGGGCATTGAAGAGGTGTGTGTGTGTAATTTAGATTGTAAGATTTTTGGAGACTTTACAGAAAAATTAAAGTCCCACGTACATCTGTCTAAGCAACCAGACTAATCAATACAAGCCCCTTTTACCCCTTATGGGATCAGGACCTAAATGTACATTTTTCAATGAGTGCATCTGGGGATAATTGACATGTTAAAATTGTTCACGTGGTCTTAAGTTCCAAGTATAAAAAAAGCCGTTGGATTTTTTTTTTCATTCTTTGATACGTGCTATTGCATAGGCTGGTCTTGTGAACTAGTCACACGTGTGGAATGTGATGCAGACATTTTTGTCTTTTATTGCATCTTCTCCATTAGTGTCTCAGTAACATGTAATGCACAATATTTGTTTTCACTTTTTTTTATAAGGAGTTTATGCTGCACTATAAGGGATGCTTAGAAACCTGGATTGGCCTTACCAGGGAACAAGCAGACAAGCCCTGGAAATGGGTACATGGCACCCCATTCAATGACCTGTAAGTCCCTTTCTTTACATTCCCTTTCTATCATGGTGACTAACGTGCAGGGAAATATTCTCAGCTGGTGTGCATTGGAGTAACTCCACTGACTTCTTCAACTTAAGTGGTGCTATATGACTTACGCCAGCCGGGATTGTTTGTTTTTTAAATCCCATGGCCTTTGTGTTGCAGGTTTCCAATGAGAGGAGGAGGTGAAGGCACGTATCTAAATGACGACAAAGGTATCAGCAGCTCAAGATGTAGCACGGGGAGACGCTGGGTCTGCAGCAGGCCAGCCTGATGCACCAAGCCAAGGCAAAAGGCAATGCAAGGCTTTCTGAATGAGGGCGAACGAGTAGTCGTCACTTGGCTTTCTGAACTGGAGATATTGACCACTGTCGACTCACTGAGGACTGGTCCAAACCTGCGTTTCGATGGAAAATTGGGCTGGGAAATGTAGCTCTCATAGATTCGTAGATTCTGAGGCCAGAAGGGACCACTGTGATCCCCTCTCCTGGATGGGAGACTGTGGTGCATTGTGGGAGACAGAGTCTGACCGAGAGGCCTGGCATGGAGAGGAGAACAGGAGCATGAGGAAACAGAACTACATCTCCCAGGAGGTACCACAGCAGCATTTCCAAATCAAAATATTTCAGTTTTGGCTAAAAAAAATCGAAGTTTTCTATACAAAACCCCTCTCCTATATTCTGACCAGCTCTGCTCCCAACTAATGTTCCAAAGTGTCAGCATTAGGGCCTTCAGTAATGTAAAAGTTATTTTTCTGAATATTAATATATTTTCCCATATGACCAGGGACAAAAACCATCAAAGAAAACACTATGTTCTTCCCTTCCTCTGGAACCAATACCTCTCCTACCAGCTTCTCAACCTGGATGTTGCAAACAAGCTGTTACCCAAGGGCTTCAATCATGCTGCCTTTCCTAGAGCGGTAAATGAGAAGTCGGTCTTGACGTGGAAAAGGTTGAGACCCCTTGGTCTACCCACGGCACAAACAATTCACGAACAGGCATTCTTATCTTAGTCAATTAAAAAAATGGGAGAGACACTTTGTGTATTGGACCTGACTCACTAAGATGTGAGCAGTAGCCGTGCTTAGGTGACTAATTTAGCCATAAGCCACCGAAGGGTATGCACTGGTAAGCTATTGGACTGTCCTTCTACGGGCCTCGTTCTCCGTTACTATTATCAGGAGTCATTGTGTATTATGGCTGTGCATAGAGGCCTCAGCTGAGATCAGGGCCCCGTTGTGCCAGGCGCTGCACAGACACACAGTGAGAGACAGTCCCTGCCCCAAAGAGCTTGAAATCTAAATGTACAAAGGGAGTATCATTATGCCCCTTTTACGGGAATAATGGGTTGAGACAATGGAGATCTCAGACAGGGAACAACCGGACAAGTGGACTTGCTGCCTCCTGACAGCTGTAGAGCTGATGTTCCAGGGGAGACCGGTGGGTCTAAATGACAGCTCAGGGCACTTCAGAGACTAGTTGAACGTTGTTAGTAAGTATGGGTTGTATTTGTGTTGGGTTTTTCTAGGTGTTAAGTTTTGCTTAGAAGGAGAGATGGGGTACTGGGAGGGAGGGGCTGTGCCTTTAATGGCTGAGCTTCCCAGACAGAGAGTCTCAGTGGTGCAATGGGAACCTCTTGTAGGTGTTTGCAAAAAGAAAAGGAGTACTTAGCTTATGCTCAAATAAATTGGTTAGTCTCTAAGGTGCCACAAGTCCTCTTCTTTTTGCGAATACAGACTAACACGGCTGCTACTCTGAATCTTGTAGGTGTTGTTTTGCACAGCCCGTTTGATTCAGACAGAGAATAAAGCAGATCTGATGCAAGCAACTTAAGCTCTGTGTGACCTCTGACCAGCACAGGGACCATATATACAACCACATTGGGACGTGCAATGGCTCACCATCAAATGGAGGATTTCCGCTTCCATGTGTCTGGATGGTTGACCTGTACCCTGCAAATACTCTTATCCTCATGCCCTTCGCTTCTGCCTCATGCAAAGTTACAAATATCTGCTCCTCTCCGCTGTCTGCAATCTATGGACCCTGTTGCCTTCCCATCCTGCCCTCAGTGACCCCTCTGAAGTCCTGTTGCCATCAGTGGATTTGCACAGCTGGAACTCACTGCAATTTACTATATAATTCCAAGGCCGATGCATGAGCCTGAATTGAATCCAGCTCCCAGAGCTGAGCTCACTCCACAGAGAGGCGAAGGCACTAACAAGTTATCTGAGTTTCTGTATTCGGGAGATGGGACTTGGATACCGACAGGGAGCAGATCTGCTGAGCGAAAAAGGACTGCTTTTACAGAGTCATTTCGCAGAGGGGAATTGCCTGCAAAGTGTCTAAGCCTGCTGCAGAAGCCGACTGTAGTAAAATGAACCCACTGGAGATATAGATAGCTGCACCCGTCTCGTTGTTCTTTCAGTCCAGTGCAGAAGCCAGCCCTACTTAAGTTCATGCACAGAGATCACAGAGTAGTTACAGGAAGGGCTGGGCGCTGATAGCTTCTCATGTCACCAGTAACACCTGTTGGTAGCTGTGCCACTGAATTACCACAGGGCTCATTGATCAGAGAGAGTTTCCTGCTACAATTCATGAGTCACTTTCTTATTCATACATTTGCCAAGACAGAAAATTGGTCTCGTTACATGGCTGTGAATCCTGATTGGTTGGTAATTGGGAACATAGGACTGTCCAGTCTGGATCAGATCAGCGGTCCATGTACTCCAGAGGTCTCCAAACTCTGGAGCGTGCCCCCCTAGGGGGGCATGGAGGAACATCTTGGGGGGTGCAGTGGGACCCAGGCCAGCTCCCATGGGGGACAGGGAGAGAGCGCCACGCAGCCCCACTCTGCCCCCAGCTCTGCTCCAGTCCTGCCCCCAACTGCATCCCTGACTCCGGGCCCTGCTCCTAACCCCGTCCCCCAGCCTCAGTGCAGCTCTGCTCCCAGCCCCACGCCAGCCCCCAGCTTTGACCACTGGCTGCGGCTCCGTTCCTGGCCCAGGGCCGAGGCTGGGGGTGAGGCTGGGAGTGGAGCCGGACCAGGCTGCCAGCCCGGCTGCCGGCCCCCACCACAACCCTGCTGTGGCTCCACCCCTGCCCCCAGCCTCGGCCCCTGGCCACAGCCCCGCTCCTGACCCCAGACCCACCAGCTTCCCAGCTGCTGCCCCAGCCTTGGCCCCCTTATCCCGTCCACATTCCCCCGCTCCCCCGGAGCCGCAGCCCCAGCCCCACTCTTGGCCCTGGTTCTGGGGTGGGGGAGAGGGCGCAGACAGAGGTAAAGGGGAGTGTGATCCTCAAAAGTTTGGGGACCGCTGATCTACTCCGTGGTCAGGCTGGGATGTTTCAGAGAGGGGAGTGTGAACCCAGCCCCGAGTGGACAGGTTTGGAATTCCCTCTCTTGCTAATTGACTCCGCTGGTGAGTTTTTAATACCCCACTGAGGTAGGTCAGCATTATCAAGCCTATTTTATGGGTGGGAGACTGAGCCATAAAGAATTAAGACCCAGATCTCAAAAGTATTTAGTATTTTAATGGAAGTTAGGAGCCTAAATACCATTGAGCATCACTGACTTGGTCAAGGAATCTGTGGGCAGAAATACAAATTGAACTCAGATCTCTGAATCTTGAGCGCCTTAACCAGAAAACCAGCCTCTTCTTTCACCCTCCGGTTGATTGCAGTTTGTCTAGACTAGGATTTAAAGGTTTGGTCTCAGGATATGCTAGTTAGCACGTTGTAAAATTCCAGTCCAAGTACAGCCAAGACCATGGAGACTGTACAGATGGTAGCTCGTCAAGATGAAGCTGTCAGGCTACAAAATTGTTTAATTAAACTTTTTGTTGATTTGTGTGTGTGAAAATTTTTAATCAAGAAAGTGTTTTATGATGTTTTCATTTTTGACTAAGAAAATGTCACGAGTAGGGTTTTTTTCAATGTAGGAATAGTGTTTAAAAATAATCGTTAATAAATCCCACCATTTGATTAAGCTGATAAGAAATCATTTTTTGGAAAACATTTCTTATTTCAAAAGAGGAAAATACTTTTATTTTAAATGACACATGGATAGAAGGGAGAGAGAGAGAGAAAACAATTTTGGTTAGAAATAGTTACAGTTTTTTAAAGAAATGAAACAAAACCCATTTCCAACATTTTGCAATTTTTTTACTAGGCTTGTCTGAGGCCTTGTTCTTAGGCTAAGGCCTTTGGCTAAGCGGCAGGGGCAGCCATAAGCTGGGAAGCGACCGATCACATCCTCACATCCCAAACCAGGCACACTGAAATAAGGTGCTATTGGGCTGCCAGGAACACAGTCCTGTCCTGATAGTGCCCATCACCACCAGAGAAAGAAACAGATCTTAAGATGGTTAAAGAAAACTTAGTCTGATAGCCTTCGGTCTGGCAAGAAATCACTTCTCAATGTTTGTGGTTGTGAAACCCTCATTTCTGTATCGTTTTATCTTTATGGCCCCCACTTTTCTATTGTTAATCTGTCTGGGTCTCTAATTGTTTCTGTCTGCTGTATAATTTATTTTGCTAGGTGCAAGTTAATGAGGGTAGTGGGATATAATTGGTTAGAGAATTATGTTACAATATGTTCGGATTGGTTAGTTACATTTCAGTAAAATGATTGGTTAAGGTACAGCTGAGAATATTACTATATAAACTGGGGTCAAACAGGAAGTGGGGGGAAGGGAAATTGGAATCATGTTTGCTAAGGGGGGAACGGGAACAGGGAATAGGGAATGCAGCATCAGAGCTGGGAAGGGGGACGCGGGGTAAAGCAGGGGTTCTCAAACTGGGGGTTGGGACCCATCGGGGGTTGCAAGGTTATTATATGGGGGGGCCCCAAACCCCGCTTTGCCTCCAGCATTTATAATGGTGTTAAATATATTAAAAGGGGGGTTTTAATGTATAAGGAGGGTCGCACTCAGAGACTTGCTATGTGAAAGGGGTCCCCAGTAAAAAAGTTTGAAAGCCACTGGGGTAAACGCTCTGCGGCATGGGAGCCGGGCAGGGGGACACGGGGTAAAGGCTCTGCGGCGTGGGAGCCGGGCGGGGGGACGCGGGGTAAAGGCTCTGCGGCGTGGGAGCCGGGCGGGGGGACGCGGGGTAAAGGCTCTGCGGCGTGGGAGCCGGGCGGGGGGACGCGGGGTAAAGGCTCTGCGGCGTGGGAGCCGGGCGGGGGGACGCGGGGTAAAGGCTCTGCGGCGTGGGAGCCGGGCGGGGGGACGCGGGGTAAAGGCTCTGCGGCGTGGGAGCCGGGCGGGGGGACGCGGGGTAAAGGCTCTGCGGCGTGGGAGCCGGGCGGGGGGACGCGGGGTAAAGGCTCTGCGGCGTGGGAGCCGGGCGGGGGGACGCGGGGTAAAGGCTCTGCGGCGTGGGAGCCGGGCGGGGGGACGCGGGGTAAAGGCTCTGCGGCGTTGGAGCCGGGCGGGGGGGACGCGGGGTAAAGGCTCTGCGGCGTGGGAGCCGGGCGGGGGGACGCCGGGTAAAGGCTCTGCGGCGTGGGAGCCGGGCGGGGGGACGCGGGGGTAAAGGCTCTGCGGCGTGGGAGCCGGGCGGGGGGACGCGGGGTAAAGGCTCTGCGGCGTGGGAGCCGGGCGGGGGGACGCGGGGTAAAGGCTCTGCGGCGTGGGAGCCGGGCGGGGGGACGCGGGGTAAAGGCTCTGCGGCGTGGGAGCCGGGCGGGGGGACGCGGGGTAAAGGCTCTGCGGCGTGGGAGCCGGGCGGGGGGACGCGGGGTAAAGGCTCTGCGGCGTGGGAGCCGGGCGGGGGGACGCGGGGTAAAGGCTCTGCGGCGTGGGAGCCGGGCGGGGGGACGCGGGGTAAAGGCTCTGCGGCGTGGGAGCCGGGCGGGGGGACGCCGGGTAAAGGCTCTGCGGAGTGGGAGCCGGGCGGGGGGACGCGGGGTAAAGGCTCTGCGGCGTGGGAGCCGGGCGGGGGGACGCGGGGTAAAGGCTCTGCGGCGTGGGAGCCGGGCAGGGGGACGCCGGGTAAAGGCTCTGCGGCGTGGGAGCCGGGAAGGGGGACACCGGGTAAAGGCTCTGCGGCGTCGGAGCCGGGCGGCGGGACGCGGGGTAAAGGCTCTGCGGCGTCGGAGCCGGGCGGGGGGACGCGGGGTAAAGGCTCTGCGGCGTGGGAGCCGGGCGGGGGGACGCGGGGTAAAGGCTCTGCGGTGTTGGAGCCGGGCGGGGGGACGCGGGGTAAAGGCTCTGCGGTGTTGGAGCTGGGAAGGGAACCCTGGGGAACAGACTCTACCGGCATATAGAAATAAGCCCGACTGGTGTGAAGGGCCTCGGAATATGCTTGCTTGGAAACGAACCCCAATAAACGTCGCATTGTCTGCGCTTCGGACTTCTGGTCTTCTGCTTTCTGTCTGTGTGACAAGAACCAGGGGAGAGGGTGAAGGGAAACCCCTCTATCACACCACATTGGTTCTGTTTTACAGGAGACTGCAGCATGAGGGAGCCCTTCCTAAGCTGTCTCTGTCGTGGGAGCACAATTGACACCTTTTGCGAGCAGCAGCCCAAAGAGATCACACAGGAAAGGAAGGCTGAAGGTCGGTGGCGACTCAGGGAACGTTTGTTACGCTGTTGAGGCTTCTGAAGTAGAGACTTTCCAGTAAAGGAGACAGGCCTCAAGCCAAATCATATGAAAACAGTGCACACTGCACAGTGCTGGCAAAACCGAGGGCTAGTTTCCCCTCAGAGTAGAAAGGGGCAGGACCTAATCAGAAGATTTTCTTGGTATGGTTAGTTTATTTACAGAAGGTACAAATACCCGTGCCCAGGACTTAGCAGCTATTCCTCAGCCTCTCTGATGAGCTGGCAACATACTAGCTAATTAGTGACCCCAGTTGGATGTAATGGGGCTAAATTAGAAACCGAGCCCAGCTGTGGTGGTGAAGCAGGCAGAACATTACTCACTAGGGCTGGGGACTCAGTAGAGGAGGAAGACCCTGGAGAAAGGAACAAAGCAGGTTCCCCTCGAGGAAAAGCCTGAGGAAGTCAAGTGTAGAGACCCACCTGGAGCAGAATCAGCTCCTGAGGGGTAGCCCTGAATGAAGCCCTACATCGGGGAAGAGAAGAGAGGCCCAGGAGGGGTGGGAAACCAGTTCATGTGGAAATTTGGACTCCCAACGGGGAAAAAGCCTGGAAAGTCAATGCCTTGACAAGAGTGAGGAGAACTGAGAGAAGCCCAGGAGGGCTGAAGGACCTTTTGTGTATGTCAACTGGGATGCTGAGTACCCCAGAAGCGGAGCGAACCATTGCATGACTTCGCTGGAGGAGAACACTCTGAGGGTGAGTTGGGAGATGACGCAGGCTGAGAAAGACCATTGCACATCTGTGGGAGAGCCCAGTAGGGGCACCAGAGAGGAGGACCCCATGCAACACTGGGCCAGAGACAAAAGGGCACCCACAAAGCAGAGACATGCTCTTCCAGTCCTGTTTCTTGAACAGAAGAGGTTGCAAATGGTTCACAGGCAATCCTTGCAGAAACACCAGCTAAGGATATGTCTACACTGCAAAAAGAGGTATGTCTTTTAACTCACATTAGCTAACTTGGATTAAAATAGCAGTAAAGACACAGCAACTTGGGTTTTATCTCAGGGTTAGCAGCTCAAGTTCCACCCCCAGCTCCTCTATAGGCTTTAATTTGAGTTGCTGACCCAAGTTAAAAGCCAAATTGATGTGTCTTCACTGCAATTTTAATCTGAGTTAGGTAACCCAGGTTAAGAACCCATAGGGTGACCAGACAGCAAATGTGAAAAATCGGGACAAGGGGTGCAGGGTAATAGGAGCCTATGTAAGAAAAAGACCCAAAAATTGTGACTGTCCTAATAAAATCAGGACATCTGGTCACCCTACGAACACACCTTTTATTTTTCAGTGTAGACATATGCTAAAGCCCTGTCAACAAGGAGCAGCTTTGTCTTTCTGGGAGTTTGTCTTCACTGCAAAGTCAGCTGAAGTTATAACTCAAATGCTGCCCTAACTTGAGTCCTGTCTGCACACAAAAGCCCTTAATTCAAATGCAATGTTGCTTGTAGCTCACGTTGTTGTCCCATCGGCGAGTACCACTTGAGTGAGCACAACTCATCAGCTGCTAAGACAGCTGCTCTGTAGTGTGGATGCAGGCTAGCACAACTTCAGTGCCACGAGTCCTCCATTGCCTTCCCACAATTCCCCAGTGTGCCCCAAAAGGACAGACAAGTTCTCCAACAATTCTCTGGGAAAGAATTCCTAGAGCGGCTCAGCTCACTGGAGAACTATAGGATGTATCCCGAGAAGTTGTAGCACCACATTCAGGTGAGAGCAGAGCCATTGTGGACACGGCAACATGAGTGGTATTTCTGTGGCCTGGGGAGTCTCACTGGAGCAAGGCTAACTCAGGAGTACAGCTCTGCAGCTAACTGGTTTCTCAGTTCACTGGCACTCCTGAAATACAAGGAAAAAGATTAGTTTCAGATCAACCCAAAATGAAAATTTTTCAAAATTTTCAGCATACCAAAAAGTCAGAAAAAATTCATTTGGGGTCAAAGAAAAATGGTTCATTTCACTCACAACAAAAATGTTTTGTTTCGATTTTGAGCTTTTATTTTGTGTTGAATAAAATTGAAGGAAATTTCAAACTGAAAAGTTGTTTCAAATCAAAATGTTTTCAGAATTTTTTTTAACTGAAACAATTTGGTAAATTCAGCACAATTGCACAAAATGTTTCAGTTCTCCCAAATCTGCATGTTCCATAAAAAACAAAGTTTTGGTCGAAAAATTCCCCCTGCCCCCGAATTCTATGTGAGACGAGTCACTCCAGTGCAAATCAGATGAGTTAGCTCTGCAGTGAGGATGTAACCTGTGGACTCTTGCACAAATCTAACTTCTTAAACCACTCTGTGGCCCGTTTCCTTCCTCAGTGCCTTGATTTTACACCTGATAAATGACCCAATGAAAGCCGCTCATCTAAGATGGCCTCAAGAGATGGCCTGGCTACTAATCCTGAGATTCCTGTGTGCATAACGGGAGAAGTCTGCACCTCTTGCCATAACCATACTCCGTGATTTCAGCACTCCTGCCTAAGAAAAATATTGCTATTGAGGCAGCTGACATCAGGCCTGAGTCTCAACAAACCAGCAACACAAAGGAAGATATACAAATGGTCTTTTTTCTGATCGGAGAATGAATCAGAACTTATTGGTTAATGACAGGCAGTGCCGAATATGGAAGAATCTGCTATTTATTTTTTAAAACGTGTACATGAGTTTACTGCTCACGGGAACAGAGAGATCTGACACCGTATTCAGTTTTTTAAGGATACCATTTGGCATAGCCGAAGCCCCGGCAGCGTTTCAGAGAGAAAACAGTGACACTGAGAAGATCATAGCGGTCGTAGTGGAGATCAGCTCCACACGAGCTCTCAGTGTGACACTGTGGCTAAGAAGGCCAAAGACATCCTTGGATGTATAAGGAGGGGCATATCAAGTAGGAATAGGTGTTACATTTGTATGCAACATGAGTGAGACCCTTACTGGTCTGTCCAGCTGTGACATCAACTCTGAAGCTCCTGGCAGGATTGCCTGGGAGGATTGAACCTGGAATCCTGTGAAGCACCGAGCTTCTGCTGCCTGAGCTAAAGGGCTGCCTCGTTAGCCCTGAGGCAGTCGCAGACTCCTAAACCACTAAACCTGGTTCAGCCACTAGAGGGAGACATGGAGGCACACTGGGTTAACCTGCTTTGCACTTAATTTAGCTAGTCAAAAATTTTCTGTCAAAATGTTACTTTTTCCAATGGAAAATGGATTATGTGCAAAACAGACATTTTAATTCAAACTGTTTGGAATTTCATTGAAAAACAAATCTAAAATTGAGTTTAAAATAAAAATATGTTCGTTTTTTCAGATTTTTTTCTTTGTTTTTATTAACAGATCCATTCTTTTAGAACAGAAATCTTATAACTTAAATAGAGAAACTTAGTGTTACACACAAATACACATTTATAAACTGGCCTATGGAAGTCCCTAAAGCTGCATTGACAAGACCTGCTACCAGTCACTTTTCTCAACTTTGTGATCTTGATCACATATTGTGGTTGATGCTTTTCTACTCTTTGTCTTCCTCTTCTATCTTTTCAGTTGCTAGCATCAGTTAAAGTCTTTCATCTCACGTTTAGGTCCAAATTTTGGTTTTTCTTGCATTTTAGTTGTGTAACCTATGTATTAGCTGTCCCACCAAAATGCTGCAAAATGTTAAACTTCAAACACACACACACACAGAGAAAAATATCAATGAAGATAAAAAATGTCTCATTTTCACTATTTTTTTTCCTGGAGAGGGAGGGGGGACATTGCTGTACAGTTCTATGTAAAATGTTAGCTCAAAAGTATATGTTTTGCATTCTGTGTTTGAAAAGCTGTAACAGCGATAGGTATTTCGTTTAAATACATTCAGACAATCTCCTTTCCGCCATGCCTATAGTTCTTAATTTCCTTCTCCTTCTGATATTGTTTCTGATGATGGGTTTGCCAGGTCATGCTGTGACAATGGACATACTCTCCTTGAAAATAATATTTGGTTTCACTTAAAATGGTTTGTAAAACTCCCCTGTGAAATAACCACTTTGATTTAAAGAAATCTGTTCCCATTGCAGCAGCGGCTCTGAACGCTCCAGAGACAAGAAACACTTCTTGCTACGTACAAACTGGAAAACACTTTGACAATGACGTTACAATTGGCATTTGGCAGATTTGCACTTTTTAACCCCTGTCAAGCATTTGGAGGATATAGTGGTTTGTGCAACTGAAGCGACAAAATATTAAGACTATTTTGTGTCTGACCACCACAGAGGCGGGTCGAGTTATTTTCCGTATAGGTTTGGTACGTGTTCAGGGCAAAGCCACACATATCTGGGTAGCAGCTAAGCAGAGATGGGGGCTGAGTTTGTTGCAATGGAACAAAAATTTCAACTTCCGCAGCACGTGTGTGTATGTATGTGTATATATATATATAAACAACCAGCCACTCAACATTGTTTGTGTGCCTTTTGGTAGCATCTATAGAACACAATTGAAATCAGGCCTCCATTGCACTGCATACTGTAGTAGGAAGAGGGCCTGAAACATAAACCTTTGAATCAGAGGCCTGGTTTGAGGCCTGAGGCCTGGGCTAAAGTAGTGATCCAAGCTTTGCTAATCTAAAGCAAAGTCAGGGCTGATAGTGCAGAAACACACATTCCTAAGGAGTGCTAGGCACTACGCACTCACGAAAGCACATTCCAGAAGGGTGGTACCAGAACACCTTGATACCAAAATGCAGTCTCAAAGAGAGTGTCTTTGGCCAGCTGAAGGGATAGTGAAAAGTCCGGCCACTAACTGAGCTGTATCCCTTGTCACAGGCATACATGCACTGAGTGTACTTGTAGCAGTCATAAGGTACCTATACAGGGCTTCAGCAACAATAAACCAGGCTGGGTGCCTTCATACCTTAACGGATCTTGTGGTCATTGGGAGGTTTGCTCGAGGTCTGCTGTGCCAGCTGTCTGCACGGAGCTGGGATGGCAAACAGAGAGAACACACACACACAGCCAAACATCTGACGACACATACTGTACAAATACATCGTAAGAGACAGCCCGTGCCCCAAAAAGCTTCCAATCTGAATGGGAAGGAGAAATGAAGGACTGAGGCCCAGAGATTTAAGTGACTTGCCCAAAGTCACTTAGTGAGTCTGTGTCACAGAGCTGGGATTTGAACCCCCAACTCACAAGTTGTTCCTTATCCACAAGAGCATCCTTGCTCACTAAGGTTTTCAGAGCTTATGCAAGGTAGCCTACATACGCTCCAACTCTATACCTGTGAGCCTGGTCCCTGTGCGTTGCGAACTCTATGGAACTTGTGCACAGACCCCGGACTCTCAAGTTACCCCTAGCAAAATCCAGCATAGCAGCCTATGGGACAGAGACAGGAAGGAAGAAAGCAGCCGTGATGTGCCATCTACCCAACGCCGTCTCTTTTCAAAGGAAGCATCTGTACAAGAGCTTGACGATCCCAAAGCTGTGGGAAAGGGAGAGGGGGCAGGTCTGGATTGGGCTGCTCCCAGCAGGTCTGGGAAATACCCGTTGTAATTTTATTTCCACGCTCTTTCTCAATTTTTATGCAGCAAAAAATGTTTCCCCCCCCCCCCCCCCCCCCCCCCCCCCCCCACAGCTCGCAGAGCTGCAGTTTACAGGAAAGCATGGGGGTGTCTGGAAGCCAATCAGTTCAACGCCTCCCAGCTCTGCAAGTGCAAATGCCTTGATTGAAACGACGTGATCATTTCAGTCCTTAGCCTTAAACGGCAAAGGGAATCCACAGAGCGGTGATAGGCAAAGAAATTCAACAGCTTCTGATAGCTAAGACTTCCTGGCTTTGGATGTGGTGTTCATTTTGTTTTATGCACAATAGGTGGTTCTCCTGATTCACAGCCCTGCTTACTGGCGTGCTCTCTTCTCGGGCTGTACATGCCATGGCTGGGGACGTCGTCTATGCTGACTTAGACATCCCGGGAGCCCGCTTACCTCATTCATCTCAACCCCACAGTGAGTGTGTTCTTACTTCCTACTTTTGTGCTAAGACTGGGATTTTCAGGTACATCTCCCGGTGTCTAACTGGAGAGGAGTGTACAGAGATGGGGTCCAGAACAGAGACACTAGTTTGTGTAATATAGAATCATAGAAATGTAGGAGTAGAAGGGACCTTGCTGGGTCATGTGGTCCATCCCCCCATGCTGGACAGGACCAAATCTGGGCCTTGGGTCTAGCCGAGTAAATGACTATTTATTAGTTGATATGTATAGTACAGTATATTTTAAACTTTGTACTGTGTCAATGTAAATGTCTCCCAGGCGGCTTCAGAGCAAACTTTAGTCCTAGCACAGAAAGACAAGCAGAGTATAGCTTTGTCAGAGTATCCTTAATGCTTCTTTTAGTTTATTATTTACAGACTTGGGGTGGAAACAAGTTAATGCTGTAGGTGACAATGTTTCCTGCCGAGTGTCTCTAGAATGATGGGGTAGGTAAAGGCTGGCACGGATTCACAGGGTCTAGTCTGTGCCCCTTCAGCGTCCCAAACCCCCAGGGTTCACGCAGTGACACAGCGGTCCATGGACCCCAAGACTGGGTCTTTGGGCACACGTGATCCCTGCCACAAATCCAGCCAAGCCAGAGTCCTGTGGGTGGCTTGTTCTGTATCCCTCCAAGGGCACAATGCACTCAGGGAGTATTTGCAGTGATGCAGGCAGCCTTTTCCGAACACGGTAACCATTTATTAGTCACCTGGCTACAGACTCTGAACATCCTTGGGTTGGCAAAGAAGCAAAAGTTACATCATCGTCCATCCTGGCCAAGCCAGTGCTATGAACCAGCCAAGCTGCAATGGATTTCATCTCTGGCTCTCTCTCTGTCCCTTTGTCCTCCGCAGGGGAGAGCTTCTTAGTCCCTGCATAGAGAAGTCCCTATTCCAGCCACCGAGCACCATTTTCCCTTCTGTTCTCCAGTTCTGTTCACATGTCTCACCTGATGAAGTTTCCTGCTCTTAGGCATTGATGGTTCAGTCCTTGGGACTTCTCTCCGAACCGTCTGTTGATCTGGGTCAGTTTCAGCCAGTGCATTAAGGACCCAATTCATGCCAGCCAGACAGCGAGGTGAGACACACACCCATGTCTCCATCACTTTTCCAGGAGCAATGTTAATTCCCCTCCTGCCGACACATTGGTGGCAATGCAAAGTTCAGAGGAAAACTGAGGCATGCATAGGAATCATGAAAATATTACAAATTTTTCCCACTTTGTCACAGAAGGGATGAAAAAAAGCTTCTACGGTTGAGTTTGGGGAAGAATGAGCGAGAATGAGCATTGAGATTCGGGATGCTCAGAGAGTGAATTTAAATGTATTATTTCAGAAGCAGGGCAAAGACCCTGCTCTCATTTAAACCAGTGTAAACCCAGACTAACTAGTTCTGGAGTCACTGTGGATTGACACCACGGTCACTGAGATCAGGATCCAACCCCGACTCCATTGACTGCAGTGAGGTCACTCCGGATTTACACCAGGGTCAGTGAGATCAGAATTTAGCCCTGAATCCTTCAGAAGCTTACATTTGCAACAGAAAGAACAGGAGTACTTGTGGCACCTTAGAGACTAACAAATTTATTTGAGCATAAGCTTTCGTGAGCTACAGCTCATTTCATCAGATGCCATATCAGCATGGAGTAGAGCGGCAGAATTACTTCTTGTGTCTTGCTTACAACGCTCCTGTTAATACATCCCAGCACGATGTTAGGGGTGGGGTTTTTGTTGTTGTTTGCTTGTTTTTTGCAACAATGTTAAACTGCTTACTGAAGCTAGGTCTGAAATAAATAAAAATCCCTAGATCTTACCTGGGGCTTTTCACCCCTAGATTTCAAAGTGCTTTACAATGGTCAGTATCATTATCCCTGTTTTACACATGAGGAAACTGAGGCACAGAGCAAGAAAATGACTTGCCTGGCATCACCCAGGTGGTCAGTGTGGTAGCTGGGAAAGAACCGTGGTTTCCTGCATCCCACTCCACCGGTCCATCCACTAGGCCGATAAAACAAAATGAAAGTGACCTTGGTTTAAAGCCACCCCCTCCATGTTCTCTCTCAGCAGTTGATTTCCTCTCCCGGGGCCAGGGCATTACATTTATTCACTCTGACATTTTCGCCAACTGCTGGCAGCCCCCAGGGCTCTGATCTCGTTTAATCAATTATGTCCCCATCCAATTTTGGTGTCGTCTGCTGATTTGATGTACGATGTTAATCAGCTGTGATAAGGGCACAGGTAGAGCTGTTTAGTTTTGGTGTTCGTTGCCACAATCTTGTTTTCTGGACTGTTAAATGTAAGACGCCTGGCTGGGGTGTGAAGGGATTTGAGAAGGAGGATCTTGAAAAGCAAGAGACACCCTCTGTTGTTTCTCTCACAACGACTCTATTTTTGCTCTTTGTGGTTTTCTTTGGTCTCAGATAAAAACCTTACCCCTTTGGCTGAGAGGTAGCCATATTCACAGCCTGCCAGGCCAGCTTTCCTCTGCCTGAGCCCAAAGAAACAGCTGTCATGCCTCTGTCCCTCTCCAGGGATTCACACAGATCGACACCTTGATTCAGCTGCGTCTCACTACAGTGGCCAACCCTCCAGGATTGTCCTGCAGTCTCCAGGAATCACAGATTAAATCTTAGGTCATGTGATGAAACCTCCAGGAATAAGTCCAACCAAAACTGGCAACTCTAAGAGTGCCAGAAAGGGGGGGGGGGGGGCTAGAGGGCCATAAGGGCGAGCGACAGGGCAGGGAGCAGAGAGGAGTGAGCGGGGGACAGGGTCTTGGGAGGAAGAGACAGCGCAGGAGCAGGGCCTCGGGGGAAGACCCAACACGCTGCTGGCTGGTCGTAGGCTCACATCAAGGTTCAGGGACACACACGTTCTCCCACAATATGCTGCAGAACAATTGCTATTGTTTTACTACTTCATGATAACATTAGGGGCTCCATAATTCTGCCTAGGCAGTTTCAGGGATGCTCTTAAAATGGACATTCGCTGACAGACAACTGTATGATTCAGATCATGATTTATTTATCGTTCGATGAGCCAAGGTAGGGTGGTCTGGTGGCTAAGATGCTAGACTGTGATTCTAAAGATCTGAACTTGCTCTGCCGTAGACTTCCTGCGTGATCATGGGCAAGCCGCTCCAATCTCTGTGGACCTGAGTTCCCAGCTGTAAAATCAAGGTGTCAGTACTTCTCTACTACATAGGAGTACTGCGAGCAGTTGCGGGGAGCGTATTTGCTGGTCCAGTATAGATTGGCACGCCATCCTCTTGCATGGGTTTCTGGACAAGCTTTTAAAGAGAATAACAAGGAGTCTGGTGGCACCTTAAAGACTAACAGATTTATTTGGGCATAAGCTTTTGTGGGTAAAAACCCACTTCTTCAGATGCAGTCTCCATGCATCTGAAGAAGTGGGTTTTTTACCCACCAAAGCTTATGACCAATTAAATCTGTTAGTCTTTAAGGTGCCACCGGACTCCTTGCTGTTTTTGTAGATACAGACTAACACGGCTACCCCTCTGACACTTGTCTAAAAGAGAATGTAAATCATCAAGTAATTCCAATATTTCCTTTTTTATTATAATTTCCCCAAATACTGAATTGGCCAGAATTCCATCAGTGTCCACACTGGCATCAACTTGTCTTGAAGATCGGAGCTGCTGGGTATGTTGTCCTGCTGATGACAGTCATAGTGCTGAGTGTTTGGGGTAAGTTGCTCCACGCCCGTTATTCACTCTCAAGCATAACACAGGCAGTCAGATCACAGTAATACCTACTGTTAAGGCATTTCTATTACAAGGGACATTTTTTGGGTCTTATAATTTCCCACAGTTTTCACATTTTGAGCTGAATTTTCCCCTGGTCATTCTTAGCAATATTTTTTAAAAAGTTTGAGCAAAAGTAGCTCAGATGTTCTTGGATATGACAAAAGTAGGGAGGGGAAAATAAGCTTGTGAGTTTTTTTTTTCTTTTTGAACAGTTGTGTGACAGGGTGTTTGCCATAGAAATGAGTTGGGGAACAAGAGAACCAGCTCCCCTAGGAATTGGGCAGCCCAGAACTGAGGCATTCTATTTTATTGCAATTTATGTTTTATTTGTAAAATTAGTTAAAAGAGCTCCTCTTCGAAGCAGCAGTTGTTTTTAATGTCCTGGAAAAAAGATTTCCGGCTAACACAAGGCATTGAAACAAACTTGCTATTGTAGTTCGTACTCAGGGCTTTTCTGATTTTCTTGCTCAATGTGTCAAATGGTTTCATAACATCAAACAGGAGACACATCCAACAAGGAAATAAGATAAGCGCTCAAGCTGTTTGAGACCGCCGGTAGCTGCTGCTTTTAATAATTTTAAAAAGCAAATGAAATGAAAAGAAATTGAAAAATAGAACCAAATATAAAAACTCAATAAACAATTTAATGATAAACTTAATAAAAATAAAAATTTGATTTCAAAATTTTGAAATATTTCAGCATTTCATTTTGAAATTTTCCAATGCAATTGTTTTGATTTGATTTTTTTTTTAAATTTCCACTCCGCAGAAAATTGTGAAATTTCTACTTTTTGTTCCAAACAATTTTGGAATGAAAATGTCATCATAATGCAGTGACACAGAAATTTGAATATTGACCCACTCTACTCATCAGTTTGGGGGAGACATTTAAAAGTTCTAAGCCTTGAACATCTGGTTCACCAACGTTCCTTTCTGTGATTCCTTAACATTTTGATTTGGGGAAATTTGAAGGATTTGTTGTTGCTGTTTTTTTAATAGTTCAGTTATCATGCACAGTGATTTTCGTTATACTAGGAGGATGATTTTTAACAGCAGATCTGCTCCCTTAGCACTTTGCTTGTAGATAGAATTTAAATGGAATTTCTCTGATGCCGACATGGAGGGTTTTCCCAGTTTAACTAAAGGTGTGAATTTAAACGAATTTAGTTTAGATAATTTAGTTTAGAATTTAGTTTAGATAAGCTATTACCAGCAGGAGAGTGGGGTGGGAGGAGGTATTGTTTCATGGTCTCTGTGTATATAATGTCTTCTGCAGTTTCCACAGTATGCATCCGATGAAGTGAGCTGTAGCTCACGAAAGCTCATGCTCAAATAAATGCGTTAGTCTCTAAGGTGCCACAAGTCCTTCTTTTCTTTTTGCGAATACAGACTAACACGGCTGCTACTCTGAAACCTTTAGTTAAATCGACACAACCCCAGTTGTTGACCCTCTTATTTTGGCTTAACGTGACTGGGAGCAGATTTAAGCAAAACTGAAATAAGGGCATTGCTAAGAGTGTTAGTGATGATCATGCAATATTCAGGCCGGTCTATTTGCCTGAAGTAGGAGTCGAGGCAGTCTTCAAGTGTACGCTTGTTTATTACACTCCCACTCTATCCAGAAACACTTTAGCTTTATCGCTTCTCTCTCTTTTCACCCCGTCTGCGTGTGGGCAGATGTAACACACAGTGTCTGTGTTCACACATATTAGTAAGAATATAAAAATATCAAAAGGCAAATGGGCAAACAACTCAAGACCCCACATTCTATCTCAGGCAAATATACGGGCCTGAATACTACATTATCATCACTAAAAGAAAAGGAGGACTTGTGGCACCTTAGAGACTAACCAATTTATTTGAGCATGAGCTTTCGTGAGCTACAGCTCACTTCATCGGATGCATCAAATAAATTGGTTAGTCTCTAAGGTGCCACATGTCCTCCTTTTCTTTTTGCGAATACAGACTAACACGGCTGTTACTCTGAAACCTAACATTATCATCACTAACACTCCTAACAGGCATCCCCACTAATTAAACCAGTGCAAGTTTGTGTGTGGACAAGGCGTGTATAATCCGTAAGCAGGACCCTCCACCCCTAACTGCCCCCCCAGGACCCCACACCCTATCCAACCCCCCTGCTCCCTGTCCCCTGACTGCCCCGACCCCTATCCACACATCCTCCCCCCCCGGGACTCCCACGTCTATCCAACCCCCCCTGTTCCCTGTCCCCTGATTGCCTCCTGGGACCCCCCGTCCCTTATCCAACCCCCCCCCCCCCCCCCGCTCCCTGCCCCCTTACCATGCCACTCACCGCAGCAGGAGCTCGCAGCCCCACCGCCCGGGGCCTGGCCAGAGCGCTGGTGGTGCAGTGAGGTGAGGCTGCGGGGGAGGGGGAACAACGGGGCAGGGGCCGGGGGCTAGCCTCCTTGGCCGGGAGCTCAAGGGCCGGGCAGGACGGTCCCACGGGCCAGATGTGGCCCCGGGCCGTAGTTTGCCCACCTCTGGCCTAGAGCGCTTCCCACATAAATATCCATTCACCCAGCTCCCCGGCTCAGTGACGGCGGGAGATAGAAGCAGGTGCTGAAGAGGTGAGGCCTGAAATCAGGAGTGATCCAGCCAACCCAGGAAACTGAACGGCTCCGGTGCTGAGTGCAAGAGGCAGCTGTGCAAGACGCGGCCCCCCTTGCTTCTCACACACTGCCCACCATCCAACCCCTTCAGTGAATCAAAGGCCACCCCGCATCCCTGTCACAGGCACCGTCCAATCTGTGCACTGAATAAGGCCAGGGTTCTGTGTGGACAGCCTGCGTATCATAGACTCATAGACTATCAGGGTTGGAAGGGACCTCAGGAGGTCATCTAGTCCGTCCCCTTGCTCAAAGCAGGACCAATCCCCAATTTTTGCCCCAGATCCCAAATGGCCCCCTCAAGGATTGAACTCACAACCCTGGGTTTAGCAGGCCAATGCTCAAACCACTGAGCTATGCCTCCCCCCCTCATACTAACACAGATGCACCAGGGAGGCAGAGGTGAAGTTGCACAAGCAAGCTTCGCCGAGACATTTGCCTAACTTTGGAGCGCTGCCCTCTGCAACCTCCGTGGTCTTTGAACATAGAAAAAGCTAGGGAATTGTAGGGATTTTCTTGCTCGTTTTCCACGCCTGTTACACTTGCCAAGGAACAACTTGCTCATTCTCAAAGGCAGGACAAAATGAAACAGACGGGATCCCAGTGCATGAATTCACCCGAGCTGCTCATGAAGGCCTTGCCTTTGTTACACAGACAGGAAAAGTGAGAAGGAGCTGAACGGTTGTAGTGAAGGAGATGCCCAGTCTATCCATTTCTTTCAGTCCCCCCCCGTCTCTTTCCCTGGTACAGTCACTAGACGCTGCTGAAGGAGGTGTAATTTACAGACCCGCATTCGTAATGTTTTAAAGCACAGAAAGCAACGTTCATTCACATGGATGTTGTGCTGAAGTTTTTCAGGGCTCCTCAGGGCGTGGACTGGCTCCCGAAGGCAATGTGGTCTCCAAGAGACCCAGAAACGAAAGTAAATGTGTCGGCAGCCTGGAGAAATTGTCTCACCTGAAACAGCACCTGTGTGACCCACCCCAAAGCAGCTCAACAGGTAACCTCACAAGCGTTGACTTTCATTTTTCTGGGTAGCTGCATCTTCAGCGGTTTGTTATTTAACCTGTTTTCCCCCAGGCTGTTTGTGGGACCTGCTTTTAGCCATTCGCTCCCCGGCCCAAAGACCCTGTACTGGTACGAGAGCTTGGAGGGGAATGGAAAGTTCTGTTCCATGGGAGATTCCAACCCTTGGGAATTTTTTTTTTTCATCCGACTCAGAACCAAGAGCGGAAGTCTTGACGTTTCCTGGGAAACGAAAATGCCAAACAATTTTGATCCAGGACCGTTGCAATATTTCGGTTTGATCATGTCAAACCCCCCCCCCCCCCCCCCCCCCCCCGAGGCCCCACCCTCGCTCTCTCTCTTCCTGTCCCCACTCCACCCTCTCCCCGATGCCCCCGCCCGCTCACCATTCTCCACCCTCCTCCAAGCCCCTCCCTGACCTGCCAAACAGCTGGTCAGCAGCTACAAACAACTCATTAATGATGCTTTTTCCCCCTCCAGAAGGCTCCAGCTGCGTACTTTGCCCCCAGGACTGGCTGCCGTACAAGGGAAAATGTTACTGGGTGTCTAAAGAAACTAGAATGTGGAACAGCAGCCGTGATGACTGCTTAACGAAGAGCTCTCGTTTACTGGTGACCCAGGACCAGGAGGAGATGGTAAAGTTAATTTTCTTGCAGGATATTGGAGCACTGCGCCATAATAAACCAAATGTGGGGAAATGTAGTTCCAACCCCACCGGTAAGCTAGCGGATATTTTGTTTGAAGGTCAGCGGCTGGGAGTGCCAAGATCCCAAGTGCGGTATGCACGGTTGCCCGTTTGGGTAATATTTAAAAACCTGACACTCCTGCAGGAGTGCTGGAACCTCCCTGCCCCGCCTCTTCCCCCCGAGGCCCTGCCCCTGCCCCACGTCTTCCTCTGAGGCCCCACCCCCATCCACTCCGCTACCCCCATATCCCCCGTTGCTCGCTGCTTTTCCCCTCCCACCCTCCCTGCCCGGGTCAGGAGGGACTTGTCTATGGAGCTGGGGATGGGAGCTGCAGCCGCCTAACGATGACAGGAGACAGACCAGGCTGATTAGGGGCTGGCGCGGGTGATGATCCCCGCCTCCCCTGCTCACAGTAACTGGACTTTGGTTGTCCAGTCGGTAGATCTGACCGGACACAGTCAGGTCCCCTTTTCCACCAGACTTTCCCATCAAAAACCAGGCACCTGGCCACCCGAACAGCATGTTGTGTTGTGTTGGATTTTTATTGCCCTTGGATTAACACTGAAGCAGACTTCAGAGAATTAAAGCACCGTTTATTCACCCAGATGCCTGTCTCGTCCACTTTACAGGTTTACATACAGACGATCACAACCGAGAAAAATTCTCTTTGGATTGGATTAAACTTTAAATCTCCCGAGAGGACGTGGATATGGGTAGATGGCTCCCCCTTCAATAGAGACCTGTGAGTTTCCTAATGTTTTTCCTATTTGTGTTTGCAAACAATCTTACTGCCTCGTTTGCGGATTCAGAAGCCAAAAATGTGACACTTCACCTCCTTTGAAATTATTAGCGTATGGGAAAGCCCAAGCCTTCAAAACCCTAAGTCAGGTCCCCAAAATGGTGAGATTTGCTTAAAAATCATGAGTAGTGGGGGGTTTTTTTAATGCATTTAGGGTTCTTTGTCTTTGTCTTCTGGTTTTCGGGGTCATGTTTTCAATCAAAAGGACGGGTAGAAACTTTGTTTTTTAAAAGGCAAGCTGAGATTCTCTCATAATCACCTGACTCCAAGAGCTGGAACTTAAAGAAAAGCACAAAATAGCATGAGGCTGGCCGTAAAACTGCAAGTGTTCATAGTGCTGCAGAAGGGAAGGTCACTACATGTGTCAATGGAAAGGCTTGGGGGTTTGTGTGTATTTCAGGTGTCGCAATAACCAGAGAGCCAGGTTCAGCATAACCTGATGTTCAGGTGAGAGCAAGGCATCTCTTCTAAAACAGTTTGGTTTGAGCCACACTGGCAGATTCTAGGAATTTCTATTAAAGCCCTGGTCATCCGGACCTGAAAGATGTCCCTTCCCAGATGAGCAAGGACATGCGTCTGTGTGCAGCTAACGAGGCCTAGCGGGCACTTGAAAGTTGTAACAGTATCACTGCATCAGTTAGGGGAGGTGAATTTTTACTGATATAATTATACCATTATAAGGAGGGAGTTCTCCCGTCAGCATAGTTAATCCACGTCCCCGAGAGGTGGCGGGCAGGTGGACAGAAGAATTGTTTTCTGAACCTTGCGCTGGCTGCACCAGGAGTTAGGTCAGGATAGCTACGTCTGTCGGGGGTGTGGATTGTTCACACCCCTGTTAGACCTAGCTGAACCAATATAAGTCCCTAGTGTAGGCCAGCATCTAGGCTCCTAACTCCCATGGATTTCAGTATTTAGATAGAAGGGATTAGGACCTAACTTCCACTGAAATCGATGGTAGTTCGGAGCCTAACTACCTTTGAGGATCTAGGTCTGAGTGACTTGACAAAGGCCATGCAGGGAAATCTGTGGCAGAGGCTAGAACCAAGTGCTGATCTCCAGGGGCTCAGCCCAGTGCATTAACAATAAGGCCAGCCTTCCCTTTGAAATGGGGGGGGGAAGAAAGTGACAGCGTCCTGCCCCACGGCACCGCTACGGACCCAACTCCCTGCAAAGTCTAAACACATCGGCAATGACTGGCTCTTTGATTCCACAGCGCAGGGAAACCCGGTGGAAGGGACTGCGGGGTGTTAAAAAGAAACCAGATTGCGTTGGAAACCTGCAGCGCTGAATTAAAATGGATCTGCCAGAAAGACGCGCTCCTGATCTAAGCAAGGCCGTTGCAGAACTGACAGAGGAGAGGGCTTCTGTCTGGGTCTGCCCCAAGAAGATTATTGTAAGGGCTTTGTAACTTCCGTTGTTCCACTGTTTGATGCATCTGGGGCAGGATCTCAGCTGATGTAAATCAGCACGGCCTCGTTGGCAGAGCTGTGGGCCAGTTTACACGAGATGGGGATGCTGCTGACACTGAGGTGGCCCCCGATGGTTGATTCACTGCTTCAGCTACATGTTCTCCTGCACGGCTCTTTCCCCACCCTGCTTCTCTCTCTCGCTGAGATTCGTGGTGGGGACTGGACCCTGCCGTCAACCTGGGTTGTTTAAACCTGGTGCTCACGAAACGCCTCTGAGCAGGATTAGGTGGTATGGTGCATACTGGAGGAGGAGGAGGCCCTGAACCATAAGCCCATGTACCAGAGGTCTGGTATGAGGCCTGAGGCCTGGGCTAAAGTGGTCAAAACTTTGCTGACATGAAGCAAAACCAGGTTGTAAGCTAGAGGCAGGCCCTGCTCACGCAGACACATTCCAGGGTGGTACCCGAACACCTCGATACCAGCACATTGCCCACAGATCTCAGGAACCCACTGACCCACCTTAAGGACAAAGTCAGATAACAACATGATGAACACAGGTGTTTTGTTCAAACCAACCCGTACAAGGTAACGGGTGGCCCCTGGATATGTCAGTGGCTGGCACCCTGATCCATCAGAAGTGATACATAACTTGTTTGTATCTGTGTATAGAGATGTATCTCAGAGACTGTCTTTGTCCGGTCTAGGGGATAGCGGAAAGTCCTGCCAGCAGCTGAGCTAGTCCATCGCAATGGGCATACATGCGTTAGCGTACCTGTAATCGTCAAGCCAGGGCATTAGGACTGTGCTTTATTGACAATAAACCTGACCAAGCGCCTTCGCATCTTAATGGATCGTGTGGTCATTGAGCGGTTCGCTCGAGGTTGGCTGTGCCAGCTGTCTGCGCAGAGCTGGGATGGCACACAGGGAGGAAACACACACTAACCCAACCACACCTACGATGGTGCTCGGTGTCACTTGTGGATCCCCTCAACCTCCCTGTCGTTTTTGGGACTCAGTCTCTTCAGGTGCATTTAACTCCAGACACTGATCCTGCATCCCTTAAAAAAAACAGATTGTCTGAAAAGTCTCCCGTCACCACCCTGGGGCACGGGTCACTTGCTGGAGGATTCTCTGCACCTTAAAGTCTTTAAACCATGATTTGAGGACTTCAATAGCTCAGATATAGGTGAGAGGTTTATTGCAGGAGTGGGTGGGTGAGATCCTGTGGCCTGCATTGTGCAGGAGGTCAGACTAGATGATCATAATGGTCCCTTCTGACCTTAATATCTATGAGTCTAAGCTGTGAGCTCTGAAGCAGGAGGGTTCGGATCCTGTGTAACTTTTTTCTAAGCAGCGAAAGTTCCTTGTTGCAGCATCGCCTGCCCGATCTGGTTTTGGGCTAGCTGCTGCCTCAGTTTCCCTTCTCTCCAGTGGGAATCTCCCAACCTTCCAGCCTCGCTTGGTTGTTGCAGGGACCTGGCCCTCCAGCTAAGTTGTAAAAGAAAATTCCACCCTTTCCAATGTCTCTGAGGACATAAACAAACACAAAAGAATCTGCTACCCCAGCCTAAAGTTCTCCTCTGTCTTCTTTCCTCTAATTCGTCTGACCATTAACTGAGCAAAGCTCTTTCCTAGACTCTCTCATAGCTCCTGCTGAGGTTCTTAGAGTCTCTACCAAGCATCAATCCCCAGAGCTTCCTACCTGGCATTTCCTATCTTCTGCTCCGCAAGCTTCTCTCCTTTCGCCACCCCTCGAGGCCTGAATTAGCCCCATGACCTGCTTGTCATGTGACTTAGCTTGCCTCCCCAGGTGGAGAAAATAAGAAAAGTGTAACAGGTGCGGCTGGGACCCATCTCCCCTTAAAGAGCCAGCCACCCTGTGATAGTCCCATTCTCCAGCTAAATGTCCAGTCCTTCTTTGAATCTTGCTGAGCTCATGGCCTCAATAACATCTTGTGGCCATGAGTTCCACAGGATAATTAAGCAGTGTGTCGATAAAAAAATTCTTTTCATCTATTTCAAATATGCTGCCTTTCCATTTCATTGGCTGCCCTCTTGATTTGATTGATTTTTTACATGGCGTAGATGCCTACTGATCAGCTATGTGTTACAAATGAGCATAAGACAGTTTCCATATTTTCTTAGAAGTGTTTATTGAGGAACAGCATTTAAAGGAAGAAGGAGGCAATTATTCCCTTGACTGTTACTGTTTTGCTGTCTCTTCCAGGCTGTTCTCTTTTCATTTCCCATATCCAACAGTCTGGCACAGATCCAGTTCTTCTCTGTCTCGCAGCTTGACGTGCTGACACCTATGTCATTCAGATATGCACAGTCTCCTCCTCCCCTTACTTCGAACCTGCAACCAGAAGCCGCGGAGCTAGAATCAGTCCGTAGCCAAGGCTAGTGTGTCCCACCCACAGAGAGGCATAAACTTGCGCGGATTTTGTTAAACTGGGGGCAGCCCCCTGTGTGGATGGATGCCGTGATTCCGGTTTAAGAGCGTTTTATTTTGTTTTAGCTCATACCAGTTCCCAGCTGACTGACGCTAAACCAGAATAAGCCACTTAAACTGAAAGAAGAATGTCCAGACAGCCTTTAGCACTGGTTTAACTAAACCGGTATAAAATCACACCTCGAGTCTAACAGGGGGCTACTCTGCATGTAGACCAGCCCAGAGACAGACAGTGGAATTCTCCGCACCAAAGCAGAGCCCGAGAGGAAGTGTCTAACCTGTTCTTAAAAACCTCCCGCAACAGGGATTTCACAGCAGGAGAGTGAGTTTGTGTGTGTGGTTTTTGGAGGGGGGTGAGGGGGTGAGAGAACCTGGATTTCTGCAGGAAATGGCCCACCTTAATTACCATACACATTGCGAAAAGAGTGGTCACTTTGGATGGGCTATTACCAGCAAGAGAGTGAGTTTGTCTGTGGGGGGCGGAGGGTGAGAAAACCTAGATTTGTGCTGGAAATGGCCCATCTTGATGATCACTTTAGATAAGCTATTACCAGCAGGAGAGTGGGGTGGGAGGAGGTATTGTTTCATGGTGTCTGTGTGTATAATAATGATATTCTGCAATTTCCACAGTATGCATCCGATGAAGTGAGCTGTAGCTCACGAAAGCTCATGCTCAAATAAACTGGTTAGTCTCTAAGGTGCCACAAGTCCTCCTTTTCTTTTTGCGAATACAGACTAACACGGCTGCTACTCTGACAACCTCCCAGCTAACCTCTTCCAGGGAGTAACTACGCTGATAGTTAGAAGGGTTAGGCCATGTCTACGCTTGCATTTTATAGCACCCTAACTTGCTGGCTCAAGGGTGTGAAAAATCACACACACGCACCCTGTAGCTGCGCTCCCCGCACTCAGAGCTATTCCCCTCGTGGAGGTGGATTACACAGAGCGCGGGGAGAGCTCTCTTCCAGCCCTCGCGCGTGACCACACTCACACATCAAACTTTGTAGTGTGTAGACTTAGCCTTAGACAAATGCCTGTCAGGGTCCTGCCGCAGTGCAGGGAGCTGGACTAGACGACCTCTCTCAAGGCCCCTTCCAACCCTACATTTCTATGATTTTGATGAGTCGATGAATGGAGTTTGTAATACGATGCTCAACTGTATCACACGGTTAAGCCACTAGATGGCGCCATGTGTCACATACCTTATTGACGCTAACCTAGGTCATACCTGGCTCAGTATTAAAGGGTCATAACACGGCTGCTACTCTGAAACATATCTGGTGTGGGTCTCTATAAAGGACGCTCTGTAGCCAGTCCGTAACCCGGTACCAGAGCCTGGCCTGCTAGGGGCAGCCCTGCCACCTACCCTGTACACGAAGCACATGACAGAGTATGTTGGAAAGAGAGAACAGAGGGTGGATAACCGGATGCTAATCTTTAACAACTGCCGGTCAGGGATGTGAAACATGAAAACAGCCTGGCAGTAATGTGAAACAAAGCCCTGATGTGGGGAGGCGGGTTGGAACTGGGCTAAGGTGGTTGCCACCCAGAGCGTAACTTATTATTAGGTTTATTAAGGTATAGCCTGAGGAGCAGAGGAGTGTAGGATCCGATTGCGCTAGGGGCTGTACAAACGCAGAGTCACTGACGTTCCCTGTCTTACAGCGCTGACAATCGGCGTAGACCTGACAGACACAGGGCAGGGGTAGGAGTGGCACACACAGGTAGCGTGAACGATGGGATGGCAGCAAAGGGCATGGGAGTTGCACCATTTTTTATTTATTTATTTTATTCGTTGGGTTAGTGAGGAGGGGCTCAGCTAAGAGGAAAGGGGGGGAGGGGGAAAGGACAGAGCAGAAGAGGGGCAGGGGTGGCATGAAGCACCTGTGAATACATCTACAAAGGAAGATGTCACTAACACCAGTGGGCATACCCACACTAACCTTAATCTCGCTAGCATGGGTAATAATCGCAGTGCCCAGGTGGCAGCATGGACGTCAGTGTGAGCTAGCCACAGGAGCGCATAGCCTGGACGCCTGGCATGCATGCACTCAGGGTGCTCGGCTGTGCTGCCAGGCCTACCCCACACTACAATGACACCTCCATCTGGGGTGCAGAAAGACCCTGCAACAGAGTGGGGTAGAGACAAGGGTTGGAGCAAACAATCAGAGATGAAATCCTGGAGGCACTGGGCCAGAGAGGCAGGTAAGGCTGCCAGCATGGTTTTGCTTTTCCATTCTAACCTAAAGACCTAAAATACTGTATTCCTGTTAACTAAAACACCTTGGCTTTCTCTGCAAACAGCTGCTGGTTGCATCGCTCCCTCAAGAGGTGAAGTCTCTAAGCAGAGGCTTGTGCTGACGCCAGTTTCAGGAGAGTGGGGCCACAGGGTCCCCCCCCCCCGTAACAAACTAAACCCACAAGGGGTGGAAATACTAGTTTTTCACCTGTTTTTGACCCATGTACGTTTGTCAGGTTGATCTCCGTTGTTGATCTCTCTGCACTCAGCACTTCCGACACCAATGACTTAGCACTGAGAAAATTTCGAGCCAGAAACAGACTCACCGGTTGTCAAATTCGGTGCCGTTGGGCCACTTCCACAACTGGCTGGGCTCCCTTCTGAGGCCGATCCAATGGTAAACGCTCCCTTTGTAGCGCAGAAGGAATGTCTTCAAAACAAAGAAAGGGAAAGCCTCGGTCTCTTTGTTTATTTATAAGCATTTCCATGGTGCTCATCCCCTGAGCACTAGCCGCAGTGAGCACCTCTGGGATTCTCCCGTCTCCGTTCAGTTCTAGCGTCTGCTGTACACAATGCTGCGTAACACACAGCCTTTAATGCTTGCCCAGAATTGAAGCTTTTTTAAAAAAAATAAACCCACCGAGCTTCCCAAGCCCACTCCTCTGCTCCGGCTCATAGGAGTATGGACAGATGCTGCTTTATGTTCTGGGCTGTTGTGCCATTCAGGTTGGTGCTGCGTGGCTGGACACCCCAGCTAAATGAAAACCTGACAGACTCCAGAGACAGTTACTGGTCTCGGGGCTTTAGCTGAAGTTCTGCTTTACAGGTGTTTGGGGAATTCTTGGACATTGTGGGTGTCGGAGCATGTCTCGTGACAGGTATCGCAACCCTCTGCAGTATCTTTGGGGACCACTGTATTGCATTATGAATGGTTTACGATTGACGCCTCGCCCATCACGTCTACCAGCATAGACTGAATCTATAATGCGGGGTGGGGGGGAAAACAGCAGGGGGAGTGGGGGGCATTTTAAAAAAGAACAACTTTTTAGGCCACCTTCCTCTATTGTCAGAAAGCAAAATAGGGCGCAAGCCCCAGTGCCTTTGCTTTAGAGGGATTGTGATGGGCTGGACTAGGCCCAAAGGCCCCCTGCTGGAGACCTCAGGGCTCTGCCACGCTCATCCCAGGAAAGGAGCAGCGGAGAGGCCCTACAAGCCGGCTAGAGTGGCTGCAGGGGAAGCAGCCAATCAAGGCCCAGGAGGGCCATATAAAAGGAGCTGCAGAGCAGAACAGCAGTTAGTTGCTGCTGGAAGCTGGAAAAGAAGTGACTGTGTACCTGGCTGGCGGCTAGAACGGAGCCAAAGGCAGTTTGCTCGCAGAGCCTGGGGGAACAATGAAGGAGCTCCCGGCTGGCTGCGGACACTGAGTAGGGACTGAGCCGGTGGAGGGCTGTAAGATAGTGTCTCCAGAGAGGAAATCCTGGGGATACAGCCCCATAGCAGGGCTGGACTGGTTTAAAGGATGCAGACACACCCAACCAGAGGGGGCGCTCGTAAGCGGTGGGTGCCAACCCTGTTACAGGAATATTGGAGGGAAAGCGTGTTGCTCTCTGTAGGGACTGAGG